>NW_026889778.1:9145000-9610000 GCF_033153115.1 Saccostrea echinata
ATAACAGTAAAGTAAAAGGCATATAAACATTTTGCCACATAGCCTGAGAGTAAAAAAGGGGTCAGTTTTCATGTAAAGTTTTGAAATTGAAGTACATCATTCTGTTGATACCCAAAGAAGGTACATACTGTACTGCCTTTAAAAGGTTTTAATATATATTTAATTCTCATAATAAAAACCCTTACTATTTGTTTTAAAATAGTTCTTGACTATTAGGCAGGGTTTGATCATAACCATGATAACTGGGCCTCCAAGATAGAGGTAGTCTATTGCGCAGTTCATTAGCAGTCCAATTATAACTTATCATAAACATTTATTTAACAATCTGTGACAAAAAAAAATTTAACTTATAATACCTAGCCTTAATAAACCACAATTATTTATAATCAAGGATTTCAAAGTCACTGCACAATTCATATTTTAAAACCGTTGACACATTGCTTTTTAATGGGGTCACCACGTGGTTCATCGTGACAAATTCAGCAAGGATATTTTTCCATAGAGTGCATTGATTCTTTCAAATAATTATACACAAGAACAGTGTAGTATTCTCTTCGCATTACTGTACCTACAACTTACCTATTTTCTCTTCTTCTTGGCTCTAACCAGACCTGTTTATGAGCAAACGTTGTTTCCATCCGCCTCGGCCATCACTCCGTGATAATGAATGAAAACGTGCGCAGCGCAAGCGCTTCACTGACACAGATGTCGCACCAAACGTCAAATAAAATAGCTTGCCATCGAATAAAACAATCATAAATTTTATATTCAATGGAGAAAAATATGAAAATAAACAAATCAAAATAAACAAAATGATAATTAAAAAACTCTTCTTTATTTTGTTTTGCTGTTTTTAGCAACTATTCCATATATGGAAATTAGGGCGGAGCAAATATCCTATACGTCATATCTCATTATCCCCTTATTAGCATATTTTCACTTTGTGTTGCCTTAACCGTACTGCGTTTAGTTTTCAACCAAATTACATTTGTCCGATAATAGTAAAGTCCTAAAAAGAAATGCCCATCCTTGTAGAGAATGTATTTTCTATCTAAAAAATTCGCCGGTATTTCCATTTGGCACCTAACTGTCCTGCGTACATTAAACTATTTAATTTAGGTTTGAAAGTCCTTATAAAATGTTTTTCTTTATCTCTTCTTTCAATTGTATTCGAGTTATACAATTTATAAAATGGAAAGACAGTGAAAGTTTTATTTCCGCATAAGTCTAGGTGTTCACTGACTTTAAGTTTACGGTATTCCGGCACATTAATTTGTTGTTTATGGACTCGGATCCTTTCCCGCAAGGTACTTCCCCTCTCTCCGATATATAATTCACCGCAACCAGAACATGTTATAACGTATATGACGTTTCTAGTTAGGCATGACATGTTATTATTAACTGTGAACTGTTTTCCGCTAAAATTAAAATGTTGTCCTTGTTGTATGTATGGACAGGTATCACAACGCGGATCCTGGCATTTGGTCACATGACATTCTGTCGTTTCTTTAAAAGGGGACTTAGTGAGAATTCGTCTAAGATTCTTCGGCTGCCTCCTACTGTTTATGAACTTTCGATTTTTAAATATTTTAGACATAGTTTCATCGGTCTTCAAAACGTCGTTTAGGTGATAAACAACTGGTGCAACGTTTTTATTTTGGGGATTATGTGTCGTTATTAATGGTAGGATCTTGGAATTTGTCCTGTTTTGTTGCACAGGGTTGAGGAGGTCCTTTCTGTCTAATTCTGTGGCTTTTTTAATAGCATCATCAATAATTTTGTCTGGATAGCTTTGTTTCCGTAGATATTCTTTAAGTTCTTGTAGTCTTTGTATTCTGATTGATTCGTCATGAACGATGGTGCATATTCTCCTCGCTAAGTTATCAGGTATAGTTCTTTTCGTATATCGTGGATGGCACGAATTAAAATGAAGATACTGATGCGTATCTGTAGGTTTGTAATAGATATCTGTCAAAATGGCGTCGTTTTCCTTAATTAACAAAATATCCAGAAATGGAATTCTATCCGTACTTTCTTCCGCTGTAAATCTTATATCAGGATTAAGTTCGTTCAGCGATGTTTTAAAGGTAGATAATTCGTTGTCGCTGAATTTCCATACAATAAAGCAATCGTCCAGGTAAATAATGCAAATCACGCAGATCAATTTGAAAAATGGCTTAATCAACAGGAGCCGACATTACCGAGAAAATTCAGAATTAAACCAATCCACGGAGAGCCTGATGACCAAACAGCCACCCGGATTGAGGTAGCTAAGAACGTGTGAAAGGAGAAATTCTTTTACTACGTATGAGATCAAGCAACAGTCAGAAAAAAGAAACTGATTTTGATTTACAAATGGAAAAGGAAATGAGGAATAAAGCATCGGGTAAAGTTCTCGAAATTCTTCTTAAAATTTGGGAATCAGATTGTTAAAGAGAAGAACAGAAAACGTTCAACAAATGGCGATACAAGGAAGCTTGGCTGTTAGACTACGAGAATAAGTATGGAAATGAAGCTATAAAGGACAACAGAGCTAACAAACAACAAATCAGAAAAACTAACGTAATTCCGCCTAGAAAATAAGCAGAAACGTCCCACCAAGGAATGATACATATAACACTTTACCACCGGCGACGAATGTGAAGAAAGACAACTACATACGGAAAAATCAAATATGTAATAAACCAAAGATCCAGAACCAACGTATTCCATTCAAACCAATTCAGAATCCTAGATCGTATGGAAAATCATCATCAAGTGACAGAAAATATAACCATCAATCTAGAGGTCATTCACACAACATGTACATAACTAACCGTGTGACATACATAGGAAAAAATGCCAGAAACTATTTTTAGGGGGAGGCAAACCAAACCAAGGGGCAAACAACTTAGTTCCGAACCGGCGCATCAAGTACGGGGATCAAGGACGCCACACAGCGAACAAGCACCGGTATGTGTAGAACAAGACTTGAAATCTATACTCACAACAAAAATATTGACCCTAAAGTAATTAACCTTTCCAACAGACTTTTAAGTGACTCGGAGGTGCGTCTGTTATGCAAAGGTTTAAAATTTACCCCTACACCTCATAGTAACAATCAAGAACTAAGGGCAGATATTAAAGAGTATACGAGAAAATTGAGGTTAGCAGAACATTTTTATAAAGAAAATGAGTGACTCAGATTCAGATGAGGAAGAGGATCTTGTACGCAACAAATCTAACTTTAATCCTATTAAAGGACAAAACGAAATTTTAGATGTTGTTTGTGAGACATTAAATAATTTGCCTCTGAATAATAACGAAAACCGCAAAATAAAATGCAATCTTACAATAGAAGAGAAGAATGCACTTAAATCATTGTCGAATGATGAATCCATTGTAATGAAAGAAGCGGACAAGGGTGGCGCTGTTGTAATCATGGATTCTAAGTTTTATAAAACTCATATAATGAATATGCTATCGAACGTCGAGTACTACGAAGAAATACCAAACAACAGCGATAGAAAAACAATGCAGAAAATTAAGAATCTTTTAAAACGTCATAAAACATCATCGAGTTTAACAGAAAAAGAAGAAGACTTCTTAATTGATTATGAATATAGTGAAAGCAATTTTTATGGACTGCCAAAGATTCATAAATCTAGAAAAATAAAAGAGGCCATCAAATCCCAATGCTCGGAATACATAACTTGTCCTTATCCAGACGATCTCACTTTCCGACCAATAGTAGGAGGACCATCAGCACCAACGCAAAGACTTAGCAATCTACTAGACATTCTTCTAAGGCCATTATGTTCTGGAGTCAAAAGTTATGTACAAGATGACTTCGATTTTCTCCGCCATTTACCAGAGAAAGTTGATATAAACAGCAAGCTCGTTACGTTGGATGTCATAAACTTGTACAGTAATATATCAAGTTCCCTGGGACTTGAAGCCGTAGAATACTGGATCAGTAAGGATCCTGAAAAAATTAACGGCAGATTTTCAAGCGACTTTATTTTGGAAGCAACAGAAATAGTGCTGACAAATAATACTTTCACATTTAATGGAAAACATTTGAAACAAATAAAAGGAACGGCTATGGGCACAAAAATGGCTCCGACATATGCCACCTTAACATTAGGATACTTAGAAGAGAAAATGTATCAAAAAGTGGGAGAACAATTCAACGAAGAGGTAAAAAATTATATTATTAATTACTGGAAAAGATATCTGGACGATTGCTTTATTGTATGGAAATTCAGCGACAACGAATTATCTACCTTTAAAACATTGCTGAACGAACTTAATCCTGATATAAGATTTACAGCGGAAGAAAGTACGGATAGAATTCCATTTCTGGATATTTTGTTAATTAAGGAAAACGACGTCATTTTGGCAGATATCTATTACAAACCTACAGATACGCATCAGTATCTTCATTTTAATTCGTGCCATCCACGACATACGAAAAGAGCTATACCTGATAACTTAGCGAGGAGAATATGCACCGTCGTTCATGACGAATCAATCAGAATACAAAGACTACAAGAACTTAAACCTCCTCAACCCTGTGCAACAAAACAGGACAAATTCCAAGATCCTACCATTAATAACGACACATAATCCCCAAAATAAAAACGTTGCACCAGTTGTTTATCACCTAAACGACGTTTTGAAGACCGATGAAACTATGTCTAAAATATTTAAAAATCGAAAGTTCATAAACAGTAGGAGGCAGCCGAAGAATCTTAGACGAATTCTCACTAAGTCCTCTTTTAAAGAAACGACAGAATGTCATGTGACCAAATGCCAGGATCCGCGTTGTGGTACCTGTCCATACATACAACAAGGACAACATTTTAATTTTAGCGGAAAACAGTTCACAGTTAATAATAACATGTCATGCCTAACTAGAAACGTCATATACGTTATAACATGTTCTGGTTGCGGTGAATTATATATCGGAGAGAGGGGAAGTACCTTGCGGGAAAGGATCCGAGTCCATAAACAACAAATTAATGTGCCGGAATACCGTAAACTTAAAGTCAGTGAACACCTAGACTTATGTGGAAATAAAACTTTCACTGTCTTTCCATTTTATAAATTGTATAACTCGAATACAATCGAAAGAAGAGATAAAGAAAAACATTTTATAAGGACTTTCAAACCTAGTTTAAATAGTTTATTGTAAAAGAATTGTACTTTATACATGTAGAGAATTTTACTGAGTCGCATTTATTTCTTTTTTATTGTATTATTTTGCCAAAAGTACGGAAAAATATGACGTCAATCAGAGACTTGTTAACGTTAAGTTATTATGACGTCACAATAAACGTTACCATGAGTATATTGTATAACATCATGAAGAAGAAATGAAAGCGCTTATGTTTTACTCGTTCTCTGTGTTTTTATATGTTTGAATATTTTTCATTTATATATATATATATATATATATATATATATATATATATATATATATATATATATGTTATATAATACAGGATTTTTGCATCCCTGATATGAACACAGGCACGCGCCCTGTATTACACAACCTGTATCAGCAACCTTTATTTCACCCTTTACTACACCCTTTATTACACCTTTTTGTTAATGAAGTTTATTTAAATTGTAATTTTACTTCATCAGATATCTTATGCTATTCAAAATAATTATTTGTTTAATTTATAATTATTTCATTTCTTATCGCTGATTGCATTGCCTTTGGGAAAAAAAATGAGAAACGGAAATTCAACAAAAACAGAACACATTCGATTATTTAAAAAATTGTAATTAATTTACAAGTTTATAAATGATTTTTAGACACTATTTTCAAATATATTATTAAAAACAACAATACATGACAAAATCTGTATCACTCCGTATCAACCCTCGACCAATATCAGCCCTCTGGCCTTCGGCCCTCGGACTGATATTGGAGTCTCGGGTTGATATGGGGTGTGATACAGATTTTGCCATGTATTATTCTCTATATATCATATACTTAGTAGTAAATACACCGATTCTGCACTGTGCGATACGGGTGACGTCACAATACCCCATATCAAGGACCGCTCCGAAAATCCATATCACGTATCGGACCGGCGGGCAAAAATCCATATCAAACCGGAAGTAACGCTTGTTTAAAGTTTAAAAATCAATTAACTTGATTTTATTTAAATATACATGTACATGTAAAAGAATTCTTTACTAACATCTGTGGACTTAATTTGTATTCAAAGACCTAAAATTTGCTTTATTAGATTTAATAGAAAAAAGGTCATAAACATGCACGAAACATTCTTCAATGATTTTATGTGAACTCGCATATTAAGCCTTCGGCCCTCGGGCTGATATGGGGCCACTCGGGCTGATATGACATATGATATGGATTTTAGTATGTAATATTCTCTCTCTCTCTCTCTCTCTCTCTCTCTCTCTCTCTCTCTCTCTATATATATATATATATATATATAGGTTAAACTTGATAGATCTCTTTATGCTTGATTTATTTCCGAATAGGGCGTTAAAAACATACAATCATACAATAAACTTCAGACAAGGTGGAGAACTTCGGTTTACATTGATTAGTTGAGGTTTAGAAAAACTATGATTCACGTAAAAGAAAAATGACAGTTATGAAAATTCAATTTATCATCAAAATGTTTTTCATTTTTCAGTTCTGAATTTTTATCGTTTCAGATAGCAAAGCATATTTTTTTTAAAGATCTTGTATTACCCTTACATATACATGTATATAATTATAGGTATTCAGTATTTAAAACAAGATGTGTTTGTGAAACACTGATGCCCCCGTATGTCAGCTTATGGTGAAAGTTAAAGCTTCTTAAATGCATGTCAAACTCCAAGGTCAAGAGATCAAAAATATTGGTACCCAAGAAAGGGCTTCTGTCAATGGATATATATACATGTACCTGGTAAATAGGAAAGCCCAAGCACCAATCATTCAAAAGTAATGGTCAAGGTTAGTGTTTTCTAAAAATGGGTCAAACTCGAAGATCAAGGTCAAAGGGTAAATATCAATGGTACGCAGGGGAAGACCTTGTCATAAGAAATACACATGCAAAATATAAAAGCCCTAGCACCAACTGCTTAAAAGTCATGGCCAAGGTTAAAGTTTTTCAAAAGTAGGTCAAATTCTAAGGTCACGGTCAAAAGGTCCAATATGTTGGTACTCGAAGGAAGGCCTTGTCACAAGGAATACACATGTGAAATATGAAAGCCATAACTCCAACCAATCAAAAGTTATGGGAAAGGTTAATGTTTTTGCGGACAAACACACAGACACCCAAACAGACAGACGGATAGACAGGGCAAAAACTATATTTACCCGTATCTTCGATTACGGGGGCATAAAAAATAGCATTTTCAATATACATGTGTATATATATATATATATATATATATATATATATATATATATATATATATATATATATATATATATATAAAGCACTAAAAACCAACAACACTGTATATCCTAAGTGTCGGATCTACTAAGCAGATACAAGGTCACGGATGAAAATTTATACAAAGCACTAAAAATGATCAACGACACGAACAATAATAATTGTCAAATTTTCGGGACGACCTGCCCCTTCCTCAGGACAAAGAAAAAGTTAAGAAGTCATAAAAACAAAGGAAATAGAGAAACAAAAACAAATAGCACTACTACTAAACTACCAAACACTAAATATTTGCAGTGTTACATGTTTAATTTCAAGTAAATAAACAGTCGTGAACAAGGAAATCCGGAGCGATATGAATTGCGTCCGGTCTATCGGGTGAACTCTGGTGAAGTGCGATTTACATAATTGAACGAATTAATTATCGCTAATTAACTACGACAAGCAGTAAATCGTACATTGTCTTATTCTCTCAAAATAGCGTAACTATACATGATAAAAAGAAATTAAAGAAAGATAATATGGAAGGGCAATTTTAAAAATATGAATTTGGATATATTATAAATTTGGAAATAGGATAAAAGAAATACACAAAAATGTAAGCTGTAAATATCTGGGTAGGTTGTTCCAGAATTGCTAATGCGAATTAACGGTAAAGTTTACACTATATAGAGAGAATGAACTTGTTTGTTACAATCCGGGATTGGGTCTTGTTCACGTTCATCCTGGTGAAGTCATTAAGTTTGTTAATACCATCAGGGCGGAATGACTTCAGCCTATGCATCCAGAACTTTTCCTTGCCTTTTCTCTGAGCGTCTGTCCATCTTGGATTATGGTCAATAACCACTACTGTCATGTCCTCCCATTTGTGACCTTCAAGGTTGAAATGTTCCCCAACGGGTTCATTGAGTTTTTTTGGTCCTAATGGTAGAACGGTGATTATTGACTCTCCTGCGGAGATCTCCTGTTTCATCAACATACTATTTGGAGCAAACTTTGCAACTGATGAGATAAATGCAGTTGTCTGTTTGACAGGACAAATTCCCTAGTATTTTGTAGCTGCGGCCTGTAACAGGGCTGTTAAAGCTGTCTGTGTCAGAGCGGTGCTTACATAGAAGACATCTTCTGTCAGAACAAGTTTTAAAGCCCCCGTTAGGTAATGGATTGTCCAATCTGGTTCTTACTACCATGTCCTTTAGATTCCTCGGGCGTCTGTGTGCAGCCAATGGGGGCTCCTTAAAGACCTCTGCCATTCGTTTATTTGAGTGGAGAATTGGCAGATTCTTTTGAAGGATACCGCTGAGGTTCTTAAGGACGGGATGGTATGTGGTTACCAGAGGGACCCTGCCGCTATTGTCTTTTTCCTTGTAGCGTAATAGGTTTTGCCTGTCATGTCCCGCCATCTCATCAATAGCTGTTTGTACGGTGCGGGCATTGTAGCCTCTTTTGCATAAGTGGGACTTGAGGAGACCGCTTTGTTCCTGATATAAGGCAGGGGATGAACAGATGTGCCGAATTCTGGTGGCTAGACCCTTAGGCACATCCTTAAATGTGTGTGGGGGATGACAGCTAGTTGGCATAAGATACGAATGGGAATCTGTGGGTTTCGTGTGGAGACTGAACTCGATTTCACCATCAATCAGGGTAGATGTAGTATCTAGGAATATGTTTTTCGAATTAGATACGTCTACTGTAAATTTGATAGACTGATGAAAGGTGCTGGCAAATGAAATGAATGCCTCGAGGCTCTCGCGACATTCCACCCACTTCATCTCTATATCGTCAATGAAACGCAACCAGCTAAGGGGCCTAAATGGTGCTTGAAGTAGCAAGTTGCGTTCAAGTCTGCCCAAATAGTTACGCTATTTTGAGAGAATAAGACAATGTACGAATTACTGCTTGTCGTAGTTAATTAGTGATAATTAATTCGTTCAATTATGTAAATCGCACTTCACCAGAGTTCACCCGATAGACCGGACGCAATTCATAGCGCTCCGGATTTCTTTGTTCACGACTGTTTATTTACTTGAAATTAAACATGTAACACTATAAATATTTAGTGTTTGGTAGTTTAGTAGTAGTGCTAGTTGTTTTTGTTTCTCTATTTCCTTTGTTTTTATGACTTCTTAACTTTTTCTTTGTCCTGAGGAAGGGGCAAGTCGTCCCGAAAATTTGACAATTATTATTGTTCGTGTCGTTGGTCATTTTTAGTGCTTTGTATATATAGATATATAGATATATATATATATATATATATATATATATATATATATATATATATATATATATATATATATATATGCATAACCGCTACACTATATTAAATTCAATCTGATTGATAAGAAAATTATATACATTATAATACTATAATTACATTTAATACCTCATTGTTCCATTCAGGTGGTTCTCTCCATGGTTTGTCAAAAATCTTTGGTCCTGTTCCATCTACAATACATTACTTTATTTTTCTCATTTATATACCTATTGACAGTACATTGTGTGGAAATTTTTTTGCAGGATTTTCATACAATTACAAAACAATTACAAGTAAAAGTTTAATACACGGCGATTATACCTACGACAAGGTAGACCTCGAGGTCGGTAACCGACAGATTATTGTTTGTCATAGAGTTGGTATCCTGTCCATTGTAAGTATAGTATTGCACCTGCACATAACCACTTAGCGCAAACGTATTGCCAGATTTTGAAACGTTCCCTTGAAATGTGCGTAAGTCAGTATTCCCTCCAAAAGATGGACCATAATTACCATCCCCATAGCCTGCATAATTATAATAGGAACCATTGACAGGAGCTTTATGTGGATAAGAAGAACCGTTATACTGCAGTCGGAAAAGAAATGCATTTGTGTCTGCGATATGTGCGCCATTGGAATTCCAGCTCTGTGATAGGTACCCTCCAAATATCGTGTTATTTGTGTTATACAGAACTGTTACTGTTGGTCCCTGACCGTCACACTTTTGATGAAACGTTGTGGCTGAACATCCATCTCTGCTGATCTTGTACAATAACCGGAAGTGACAGGTCTTCCCAATCCAGGTGGCTAGCTGTTCACGGTAATTTTGCTTCAAAAGTTCAGGCATTGTTTATAATCTCTGATTCTGCACTGGTAGAAAAGAATCAAAGCAATGATACTTTGTTAAAACAATTCCGTCAACTTCAATTTCAAATAAAGAATGAAGGCGTGCAAGGCGCGGACGATCCCCCTCCCTGAGAGCAGACATTTTTCAATTCTAAAAGTTCATGAAAAGTTATATTTTTCAAAAATTATATTGTCAATATAATCTTTTACATATTCTGTTTCATAAATTATTGACAATTTATTTTTCACTAATGTTTTTAAGGTTTGTGAAAAAGAAAAAAAAAGTTTCACGCATGATTTGAACTCTCTCCAAAGCTCATGGTTAGGCGTGAGACTGAACGCGTTAACCACTACGCTACGAAGTCTGCTTGTCTTGTTTGATGTCAGTGTGATTTAAATAAACGAGTTTGATGAAGCGTAATTTTTTTCCCAGAAAAGTTCGATTTTCATATAGAATGGGTTCAGACTCCATTTTTTTAAAACATGAAATAGATTTTACATTTACCTTTCCGTCATATTAACGTTAATGAAGAATGGAGACGAAACCCATTCATATTCAAAAATCTTTTTTTATGGCTCTAAGAAACCAATTTCCCACTAAATATGCTTTACTGTCAACTTTAAAAAACAAATTATCAAGCAAAAAGTCATTCAATAAAATAACTGAATCATATGTGTTAAAGAAGACATTACGGAAAACATTATTTTAGAAAATTATAAAATTGAACTTTGAAAATTGAGAAAAATATTGTCACAGAGACACGGGGGATTATCCTCGCCTTGTACGCCCCCTTTCTTTTAAAGAAACCATTCAAATCCTCAAGAACTAGAAAATACTTGTAGATAAAATCACTTACTATGTCACTACCTATACAGTTTCAGTTAAGAGTAAATAAATAAAAGTATACCTGGCATGTGCATTCCTCAATTTCTTAATTCTCTAAAAATGACGTTTTCTGAAAATGCATACAATTCTACTTTCGTTTTAACTTACTAGACTTTGACCCGTGCGTACACGGGTTGACATTGTTATGAATGCATCCATGTACATATCGGACATTTACCAAGGGTATCCTAAGTAGGAAAGTAGGAACTTGAAAGTACTTCTTGCTGCAATAATGAAGCCTTTTCATGAGGTTGGGGTGGGGGGGTGGGGGGGGGGGGTTACAACTCTTTTTGGATCATACAATATCATTTCCATTTTTCAATTGAAATCATACAATGTAATCAGAAACATTTTAAAATAAATGTTTTTGATGTAATTATTCAAAGCATATTTTTTTTTCAAAATATTTAGTAAAGTCTGAGTTTACCAAACTTTAAAGTTTACTGACCTTGATCGATTTTATTTTGGGACAGCCAATGAGAATTTGGGAGCGGATCTTGAACTGAATATGGGAATTTTTCTTACTTCATACGTAAATAATGCAGCAAAAATAAAATACATACCTCATAAACATTTATATATCTGTTTAGTGATAACAAAAGTTAATCTACTGCAGTATTAAACGTTTTCAATCAAAAGTCATTACATCACATGGGAACTGTCATGGCTGCTGAAGAAGACAACTTGTTTTCACGCTGGTGTATTTTTTTCTTTTGGCGATTTAATTAAACGTTAGTTTGTTTGCTACGATTAAATATAATTCATTTCATCAATGAATAAATATTCTTTATGATCTTAATTTTGTCCCACCTCATAATTTTGAGATTTACTATGCATGGATTATATACTGAAACGCAAAAGAAACGCAACATCATATTTTAGGGGGAAAATATAACATTTAGGATATAATTTTGTATCTGAAATGTAAGGACATCTTCAACTTTGTAAATATCGGTAATTTAACGGTTGAATGATTTTGATACCATTACCGGAAGTTAAGTTTGAGTCTGTTTAACAGAAATCAAAAATTGCATGTTTAACAAAACATTTGGCAATAATATGGGGTTTTCAGGATGTGTATCTGTTCATCATAAGCAATGCAGCAATGTTCCGAAAAATAAATTCCCCTTACTTTTCCGTAAGCGATGCCAAACCTTCCTGAAAATGACATAAGTACGCATTTCCATTGCTCTAGCTGGGAAATTTCAAAATAAAGGTGATGGGGAGTTGCAGAAGCAAATATGATCCACATCACGCCTCAACAGGTTCTTACGTATCATTAGCATAAATGACAGTCCTTGGACCGGAAGTCCAAGGGTTACTACACTGCGCTTGGATAGAGAAAATTCGACCTCATCATCTGAAAAACAGGCATTTAAAAATCGCAAAGAAAACTTCTGTTGCTCAGATCTCGAGATTGATGAACTTATTGCATCGTAGAAATCAAGCTGCAACTGTTGTGCATGGCAGAATTGCACGCTGTAATTGAATGGCCGGGTTGGGGATGTTTTAAACAGTCATGTGTTACTTTCTAAAGTTTAAAGATAATCATTTAACATTTTTATCAAATCTCTGATGTTTTCAAATCAAGTTTAACCGTAATGTATTCATTTTTTAAAATCTTTAGATAAAAAATTCAAATATTTGTAGATTACTGCTTGTTGCGTTTCTTTTGCGTTTCAGTATATTTTACAAATCATAGGCGTCGGAACCGTGGAACGTGCTAGGGGGGCTTAGCCCCCCCCCCCCAACACACACACTTTTTTCGCAAAGATAGACATAGTATAGGTATTGAAAATTGGGGCTTACCTTTTTTCGTTGGTTTAGCCCCTCCACTTTCATTTAGCAACCCCACTTTCAATTTGCTTCCGACGCCTATGCAAATGATCGATATTTCAGCAGCATTGATAGAATGAACTGTACGGGCCGCAAGGGCTGACTTCAGACTACCTATTAAGCGTAGTTACCACGACAACCTTTACATATTTAGAAGAACAGGCTGTCCCTTCTATATAAAGTCAGGGTCAGAGGTCATGTATTTACATAACAAAGCTATATAACCCTACAATAATACTATTAATTTCACTACACTCTCGTAAGAAATATAATGTGAATTTTTTTGCATGGAATCAAATATTTCTTTGCCCTTAGTTTATGTTTCATATTTACCGCGTTATAAATCTCAGCAGTGAAGGTAATAGTAAACATGGCGAACAAATTCAAGTTACAATCATTTAGACATATTTCAAATTGAAAATATCGGTTATATTGACGTTAATTGATTATTTCGATTTATTTCAAAGTTAAGAAATGAAAATAATGTTATTGTAATTTTTGGCGGAAAAAGAATGCCTACTTCACTAAAATGTGATTCTAGCTGGAGTTGTAACACCCCCCCCCCTTTCCCCTCAAAAAAGCATAAAAGAAAGGAAGGATAAAATAAAATCGGGTAGTTACATTAATATTGCTCCTACGATCATGAGGTTTTTGCCTCCGTTGAGATGACCAGAGACGTAAATAACATATAATAAATGTGTCTCCGAGATGGCGAATGATTACCCACGTGGCCACAATATCACATTTGCATTGATAAACTCAGAAACGATAATACAAATACGTGTAAATTTTCATTGGAAATTTGCTATGTATTCTGTTCAAATAATTTTATGATTTCTTATTAGAGAAATTATAAAATAACAAATATATATCTACTTAGTACTTTTGTCTTCTCAGATTCGAACACCGTGATTTAGCGTGAATGTAATGCGCACGCGCAAGATTGTAAAATCAAAAAAATCCAGATGATTTCCGGAATTTTTTGAGGAATTTTCGTTGATTATTAATTCGCGAAGCTTAATTGAGAAAAAATAAAAACAAATTGGTAATCCTCAAGTACCAATGATGTTTAAAACATATAAAACAATAGACAGTACTCTTCCGATTTGTCGGTATTAAAGGCCAAAAATTCGAGTCTATTATTTTAATATAGTAGTATAGAAGTTTGTATTGTATGGCGTGCCATTGTTTTCAATTCCATTTACGTATACAAGTACCACTTTTTAGTACGGTATACTACAAGTTGTACATGTTTACCTATTTGAAGGTATCCATAGACAGAAATGAATACTTATTTCTAACCCAGGGTCCACAACAGACAAATATGATGTGATTACCATATTTTGTGACAAGAAAAAACACGCAAATGGCTGGTTAAAATATCACTTAAGTAACTATATAGAATGTACAATTTTGACAACGATCTTATGCCAATACCTTACCTGTACACATTTTACCATATGTAAAAAAAAAAACTATATGATAACTATTATTTTGATAAAGTGTTTGAAGAAATATACCGACAAAGTAAAGAGTAACTCTGTCTTTCGAAGTGAGTCTAGCCAAAACAAAGGATGACTGCACTCAGGGACAATCGAAATTTGCGACAAAATAAACTTTCAAAAGAAGCACTTTTCTTTTAATTGCAGGAATGTTCAACGTCTAATCTACAATTTCACTTAATTACATTAAATACGAGACGTGTTTGTAAAACACTGATGCCCACGTATGGCAACTTATAGCGAGGGATTGATTGATTGATTGTATATTGTTTTACATCTTATTCGAGAATTTTTCACTCATATAGAGACGTCACCATATACCGGTTCAGGGCTTCAAAATTTGACCTTTACTCGGCGCTCAGGGCCATTGAGCAGTGAGGGATCTTTATTGTGAAAATCGCCTGTCGTGACTTGGGGCCTCGGTTTTTAAGGTCTCATCCGAAGGACCTGCAACTTTCGCTTCAAAGTGATGAGCGCATGGCCAAGGAACAGTTGCTACCCATATTTTTTATCGACTTAGGTATGTCGCGGCCGCGATTCGAACTCACGACCTCCCGATCACGGGGCGAGCGCTTATAGCGAGGGATAAACTTTCTCAAATGCAAATCAAATATGTTGGTACCCAAAGAAAGGACTTGTCTAGAGGAATATACATGTGAAATATGAAAGCCCCAGCAGATTTCGAGAAGGTTGAAATTTTCAAAAGTAAGTCAAACACCAAGGTCAAGGTCAATTGGTCAAAATTAATGGTGTCCAGGCCTTCTCACAAGAAATAAACATGTGAAATATGAAAGCCCTACCACCAACAATTCAAAAGTTATGGCCAAGTTTAAAGTTTTTTTTCAAAATAGGTCAAACTCCAAAGTCAAGGTGAAAAGGTCAAAGTTGTTGGTATCCATAGAAAGTTCTTTCCAGTACGTTTTCCAAAAGTAGATCAAACTGCAAGGTCAAGGTCAAAGGGTCAAATTTGTCCCTGTCAAATTTTGGCATGCATAGTAAGGCCTTGTCACAAGGAATACATATGTGAAGTATGAAAGCTCTAGCTTCAACCGTTCAAAAGTTATGGCCAAGGTTAATTTTTTTCAAAAGTAGGTCAAACTCCTAGGTCAATGTCAAAGGGCCAAAGTTGTTCTTATCCAAAGGAAGGTCTTGTCACAAGGATTACACATATGAAGTATGAAAGCCCTAGCTTCAACTGTTTAGAAGTTATGATCAAGGTTGAAGTTTTCCAAAAGTAGGTCAAACGCCAAGGTCAAGGTATCAAAGTTGTTGGTATCCAAAGGAAGGTTTTGTCACAAGGATTATACATTTGAAGTATGAAAGCGCTGGCTCCAACTTTTCAGAAGTTATGATTGATTGATTGATTGATTGTATGTTGTTTTACGTCCCATTCGAGAATTTTTCACTCATATAGAGACGTCACCATATACCGGTGAAGGGCTTCAAATTTTGACCTTTACTCGGCACTCAGGGCCATTGAGCAGTGAGGGGTCTTTTTCGTGCCAACGCCTGCCGTGACACGGGGCTCGGTTTTTAAGGTCTCATCCGAAGGACCCGCAACTTTCACTTCAAAGTGCCGAGCGCATGGCGAAGGAACAGTTGCTACCCATTTTTTATCGACTTAGGTCTGTTGCGGCCGAGATTCGAACTCACGACCTCCCGATCACGGAGCGAGCACTCTACCGACTGAGCTACCGTGAACGGTTTCAGAAGTTATGATCAACGTTTAAGTGTTCCAAAAGTTGGTAAAACTCTAAAGTCAAGGTAGCAAAGTTGTTGGTATATCCAAAGTAAGGTCTTGTCACAAGGATTACACATTTGAAGTATGAAAGCCCTAGCATCAATGGTTGAAAAGTTATGGCCAAGGTTAAAGTTAGTTAACATTTTGCAAAACTAGGTCAAACTCCAAGGTCAAGGTCAAAAGGTCAAATATGATGGTACCCAAAGAAATGTCTTGTCACAAGGAATACACATGTGAAACATGAAAGCCATAGCTCCAACCAATCAAAATTTATGGTCAATGTTAAAGTTTTTGCGGACAAACAGACAACCAGAAAGACAGCTATAGACAGACAGGGCCAAAAAAAAAACCACTATATACCCCTGAATCTTCGACTAAGGGGGCATAAAAAAGTATGTCTTTTCGAAGTACGAATCTGTAATCAAAGGCAGAGGTCATCACAATTTCTTGAATCTCCTTACGATAATGAGGTCGTCCACTTTTTTACTCACTTTTTACATAGTCAGGGCATGTTTGTCTATTGTTCTCCTTCTAACAGTAGCTGTATATTTGCATTTCTAATGTTGTTTCAAGCGGAGATTAATAGACAAACATGCACTCATGGTTTAAACGAGAAAAACTGCTTCTTCCTACATTCGCTCTCTCTATTGTAACCAAGGGCTGTGACATGTTGAATATTATAATTCACCACGTGATTTCTTACCTCAGATACATGTAACTTTGTGAATACTAAATTCCGTCAGGTGACTTGTAAAGTAGCATGTTTTGTGCTAACTAAGACACTCTGCTCGAACACGTTAAGGTCAAGATCTAGTAAGTGACTTTAGAGTAACTTTTTGGTGCTAGATCAATTATGACGCCATAATCAATTTTAACTTTCTTTTTCCCGTACTTTATGGTTCTAATAGAATTATGAAAAAAATAGAGTATTTTCATGGAATTCAATTTTAAATCATGTGAAAAATAAGCCCGATACCTATATTCAATTTAATATTATTTTAAAGAAGAGGCAAAGAACATACAAATAATCGTTTTCTGAGAGACTGTAAGCAACCTGGATACATTTCCTTTGTCTGATATGAAAAAAAACTCCCTATTCATGGCTGGTTTTCTAATTTTTTTCATTGAAAATGACAGTTTAAAATATGATTTTTCATCTTGTTTATCTACAAATTATGCCCCGAAACATCTTATTTGACCAAACTTAAGTTATAAAGCATCATTAAAGGAATTTATTTCTCAAATTTGAGAAATCTGTAGGCACCTTTCATTTACTAGATCTTGACCTTAAATTGTTAAGCATTGTTTTAAAAGATTTTTTACTTACATGGACGTGCTCATATTGTTAATTTCGTTTTGAAACCTTTGTAAATAGTGAACTTGTGCCATACAGAATAAAGAGGAAATGGGAAAGAGTGATCACGTATTTTTTAATACATGTCTTTGTTATTTATCAAGTTTAATTTCAGAACCATTCTTGCAATTTTAGCTCCACCTCTCATGCATACCTAATGTTCAATCAAGGGCAGATAAGCGTAAATTCTCTATATTTGGAAAGAAGAAAGGACAAGAAACATGGAATTATCTTAATTTATCACATCTTAAATCATTTTAACATTTAAATCTGGTTCCATATTGACAGGATTCTTTCATGAATATAAATGAATGAAATAAGATTTAGATATAAAAGCAACAGAAGCGATCGAAAAAGACCCAAAACCCGGCGTTAAGTACAGTCATCCTTTGTTCATCGCCTAAAGCTGAAAAATTAATGTTCGTTTTAATTGAGTTAAAAAGGGTTTTTTTTTCGTTGAATATCATATTTTTCACATATTATCAAAAAATATATATAAAAAATTATTTTACATCCCAAAGTACTTATGAGTTTGATGTATTTTGTTTTCTAGGGATGTTGGTAAACCAGCTCTGTTCCATTCGTACAGCTGAAATATTCTTTTCTGTCAATTTCAGCTCAACAAAGCTGAAAGCTCAAGTAAACGTTTCTGATTATCCGTTGTTCGACGTCCATCCATCCATCTGTAAACTTTTCACATTTTCGACTTCTCAAGATCCACTTGACCAATTTTAATCAAAGTTGGAACAAAGCATTCTTGGGTAAAGGGGATGATACTAAATTGTTCAAATGAAGGGACAAGTCCCCTTACAAGGGTAATCAAGAATAATCAAGAAAGGCAGAAATAAGGTGGGGTCATTAAAAAATCTTCTCAAGAACCACTAGGCCAGAATAAATTGAAACTTATGTGGAAGCTTTCTAAAGAAGTGTAGATTCTAAATTGCACAAATCATGGCCCCAGGGTTAGGGTTGAACCATAAAAGTTATAGGGAATCAAAGTTTGACATTGAAATAGGAAAAGTATTTATAATCTTTAAAACCACTTCACCAGGAAAGCTGAAACTTATGTTGAAGCTTCCTGGGGTAGTATAAATTCTAAATTGTACAGACCATGGCCCCCGGGGTATAGATGGACCACAAAAAGGAATCAAAGGCTTTCATTAATATACCGTATAACGGGTATTTTTTGCGGTTGGAAATTTTTGCGATTTAACCCCTTAAAGAAAGCAAATTAATTTCTGCGTTTTCAATTTCTGCGGTTGCATTATACCGCAAAAAATTATTCACTGGGTATGATCACAAAACTCTAAGAATTATCAGATAGCTGCCATGTTTACGATTTATAAATTCATTGAGACATATTGATCAAAGGTGCACGAGAACTGGTATTAAGCTATTAAGCTTAATTAAACTACTATCTTTTAGTTAGTCTTTGTAAAATTATGTCGAGTCTCAGTTGAAATGAATTATTGCAGTATCAGTCCACCCAAACAACAATAAAAAATCTTTATTCTACATTGTAACAAACGTTTTATGCGATCTATTAAAATATTTAAATATATAGATAATTAAAGCATCCAAACCATATTCTAAAAATACACTTATAGTTAATTGCCACCAAAATTAACCTGGTGTTTATATTTTAAGCTCAAACAAACAGTTGCATAATCAAGGCACCTAAAGTTGACCGTATACAATCACAGGTGCCATATGCATTGAGGCGTAACTAATCCTGTCAGTCGTCTGCATTGGGTGAAATTCACGAGAGAATCAAGCCACATTGTGTATACAAGCAGTAATTATGGTCTCAAGATAAAACACAAGATTGAAAAAAGTGTTAAGGAAAGAAAGAAAAGCTACTATGTGTTGTTTGCAGCTATCGGAGTTTGGACTAATAATTTCGAAATCTCTTTTAGTCATTGAAATGTACGTGTATATCCGTATCAAATAAAGAAATAGGTACAAGAAAAGACGTTTTTGTATAAACTTAATATTAAATTGATATTAATTACAGGAACGTTTTAATTCAATATGTTTTGGACAAATCCTGACATCTAGTTTCTTCGAATTTCGATGACACCCGAATTTTCACGCTTACGAGGACGTGTCCACTCATGAGTCTGCGAACGCGTCGTTTTCAAGAACCTTGCGTCCCAAATAATTTTGCTTCGTCCAGTACGCAGGTTCTTGCGTTAATGAGAATCCTGTGATATACGCACAACTTATCATACTTGCATGCATAAAATATATATCTGAAGAAATATTGAAAAATATTTTGCGATTGTAATTTTTGCCGATTTGTCCTATCCTCAAAATTCCGCAAAAATTGGACAAGCGCAGAAAATACCCGTTATACGGTATATTGGAAAGATGTTCTAAAATATTCTTTTCAAGAATCTCTGGACCAAAAAAATTGAATCTTATGTGGAAGCTTCCTGAGGTAGTGTAGATTCTAAATCGTCCGAATCATTGCCTCCAGGGGGTAGGGTGGGGCCACAATATGGAATCAAAGTTTTACATTGAAATATACATAGGAAAAATATTTAAAAATCTACTTCTCAAGAATCTCTGGACCAGAAAAGCTGAAACTTATGTGGAATCTTCCTGAGGGAGTTTAGTTTGATTTCTAAATTGTACATATTATGGCCTCCAGGGATAGGGTGGGGCCACAATATAGAATCAAAGTTTTGCATTGAAATATATAAGATTTTTTTTTTTAAAGTCTTCCTCTCAAAAATCACTGGACCAGAAAAGCTGAAACTTACATGGAAGTTTTCTGAGGTAGTGTAGATTTTATAAACCATGGCCCTCGGTGGTAGAGTGAGGCCACAATAGAGAGTCAAAGTTTTACATTTGAATATATCGGGAAAATATTTTGAAGTTTTCCTCTCAGGAACCACTTGACCAGAAAAGCTGAAACTTATATGAAAGTTTTCTAAGGAAGTGTAGATTTTAAATTGTTTAAAGCACTTATTTCACTCGTGATCGAGACGGGATTTTTTGTATTTTCACTTGTGCTTCGCACTCGTAAAAATATATTTTAAAAAAATCCTGTCCCACTCGTGTAAAAAATTTCATATCCAACAACAAAACTTCAAATATCCTCTATTTATTTATTGAATAAATATTCTCTCACAGTGTGAACGGATACCAAATTGATATTCTTGATATCAAATTTAAATAATTTCTGGCTTGCCATAAGATAGAGATAGTAACCGTCTTTATAGAGACTCAGACTGCTAATTTCTTCCCAAATATGTTGCTAAAATCCATGTTAAAATTGTTTTCAATCTCACATGACGTCTCAATCGCTCAACTATGACGTCACAGTCTATGACATTGTGTTAAGAAAAGACAGAGGTAGAGGGAAATCAAAGAAAATGTAATAAACAGAAAATTCAATATTTTGTAGTTGGATAGGGAATTTATTTCACTCGTGACAGGTTTTTTTTTTTTAAATCTTCGCACTCGTGAAAATATTTAAAAAAAAAAAAATCCTGTCCCACTTGTGAAATAGATTCCATATCCAGCTACTAAACATTGAATATCCTCTATGTATTTTGTCATTGTTATAAGCATTCATTTGTATTTTCTTAGAATTTATATTCAAGCCTTCCATTTGTGGTGTGTTTATTAGTTAGTATTTGTGCGTATGTATGTACAGTGTATGTGGCTAAAATCAGCAAAAATTAAAAAAAAAAAGAAAAGAAAGAAAACTACAAAAAAATAATAATAAAAACAAAGAAAAATATTTCTTGTGTAAATGCACATACCAACAAATATTGCCCAAGATCCTACGAAAAGTTTGACCACCACACCCGATCCTCCAAATGTTTTCTGACGTTATAAAGACCTTTAATCTCTCCCCAATCAAAAAAGCTGTTGAATTATTTGCTTGCAAGGAAATGTGAGAATAAGATATCTTGTATTTAAGGGGAAATACTCTTTACTTTTATTTATTCCTTCCTCGTCTTCACCGTTTAAAAATTCCTGAATCCGCTAATTTTGTAAGCGCTAAGCGCAGTGCAAACCGCTTAATTACTGGCATCTTAATACTATACTTCCGTTTGCGATCCAGCGCCACTAAAAAAGTTAAAGATAACTTCACTGAGTCTTCTAAATATATGCAACTGGAAATCCCCGACTCTCTTTCGGCTGTTTTGGTCAAGTACTGAGTTACGTGCAGTTCTATTATAGGTGTCACAGTAGGAAAATCCGCTCTTAGTGGATAAGGGCGGTTCTTATCTCTTTACATTGTAGTTCATTTAAAAATCTTGTCGACACACACCACTTGTGTAACATATAACTAATAGTTGCTGCAGTGTTAATTCGAAGAAGTTATTAAAAACCATCTTTGGTGCAAATATCTGAAAAAGATTCATTATATGTCACGTAATGTAGTGATTGAATTTGTTCATACATGTATTTTTAAAACTCAGATAGAATTTTAATAAGTATTTAAAACTCAGACTGAAATTAAGCTATGTAGTAGAAAATTTCGCATAAAATTGAATACAATATACTTACGTTCTGTATAATTTATATCCATATTAACTAACATTTCTTCTTCTAGACCCTTATTTCAGACAATGTAACTAAAAACAAGTCTTTCTATTATCACATTTGCACCCATCGTCTCAAGCCACGGTCCGTAGTCCGCATATAGCTCTCTCCTACAATGGGAGAGGATCGAACATTCTGGCCGTGGTTTGCGACGATGCCTTGCACCATGCATGCAGAGAGCTATCAATGATGTTGATTTTCGCATCTCAGTATCAATTACTAAGAGTCTAGAATGCATTCATGGACTGTCCATATCTATACTTAACATGGATAAAAAATATAATGTAAAGCTGTACGTACATGCAGGGCATGTAGAGGCTGTGTTTTTAACTAATCCACTTAGAGAGGAAAACGAGGAAAACATTGATGACAAATATGGTGCTTTGAGTGTGCAGTGCGCAAGATATGGCGTTAAATGCAAAACCTTAATCATTTTCAGTATTCCGTTTCACCGAACACACCAGTGCAGTGGATATTTATTTTCCTATCAGCACGCCTTTGAATGTACTTCTTATAAAATCCTTTCTGTATAATCGTAAATTCATAAATCGCTTATGAATATGAAAAAAAGGAAATTATACTAAAAACAATTCAGACAGAATATTAAGTTGTTTTTAAGATGTTCTATTCATAATTTTAATAAATATGTTATCAATAAGGAATTATTTTCACAGGCACTTGGGGTATGGACCCCCCTCTCCCCTTTTCCATTTTTTTTTTCTTTTTAAATCTGGGGTCGAGTCACCTTTTTCCTATTTTTGTATTCTAATATGCACTATACGTTACATGTATCAGTAGAATAACTCTTTTGTCTCTAGAAGCTGTTTTTAAATATATCGTTTTCGACTGATACATAAACTTGTTTTGGGTGGGTGTGTGTGTGTGTGTGTGTGTGTGTGTGTGTGTGTGTGTGTGTAACGACCTTCGAGAATTTTTCACTCATATTGAGACTTCACCACTTGGCTGTAGAGGGCTGCAAATTTAGACCTATGCTCGGAACTTACGGCCTTTGAGCAGTGAGGGATCTTTTACGTGCCAGCACCTATTGCGACACAGAATCGAACCGCGGTTTATATGGTCTCATCCAAAGGACCGGTCTACACGTCCCACGGTGGGATTCGAACCTGCGACGTAAGGATAAATTTGCATAATTGTAATAATATATAAGAAAAAGAAATCTAGATGCGAGTGCTGCTCATAACTGCAATTTAGCTCTCAAAGGAACGCCGGAGCGAAGAGAAAATTCAGATTGTGCACATTGCTCCAAATGAACGTTTCTCCACAAAACCTTCCGGAAATGCAATTTAACACAAACAGATTTTTTTTCCATAACTGCGGTATTGCTCTAACTTTCGTGCGATAAACAAAGTAAACTTAAAAAAAAAGTTACTGACTTGCTTTAATGAAATTGTGTAATAAATTTCACTCTCTTTATTAGACAACGACGTATAACGACATCATGTGATGTCACTGACTCGAACATTCAAATCTATCCTCGTGCGTTTCAAAGAGGCGGATACAAAATTTATTTCAAAGTGAATATGTATCAAACAGCTGTGCTCGCCCCAGCGGTTGCACTGTCAACATATTAGTAAACTTATTCCAATACAACAGGCAATTTAAATTCAAAATAAATCTAATGAGTTTCAAATTTGCAAACATTGCTTAGCGCTTCCCAGTACTTTCAGTACTTTGATTGTAATTGCTATCATCATTCTCTATCTAGAGATGTCGTTCCCGCTACGCTCCAACATACACGTGGTTACAGACTACTAATTTTACCCCTATTTCATTGACCACGCAAGTAGTGCCAGTTTAAAAATAGAGGTTTTTTCTTAAAAATTCTTTGGGGTGTATATGGGGTGGAATGGGGTTATTTTTGGGCATAGATGGAAAGGAGAGGGTCTGAAAAAAATTATAAAATTGATAATAATGGGAAATTTTGCTTTTAAGCGCGTAGTAGGAAGGGTGTAAAGAGGCCCATGTTTACCCTTTCCTCGAAGGAAAAGTGAAATAAGCAGGGTAGGGTTATTTGCGATGCCATAGCAGGACTTGCAGACTATGAATTTTCCCCAGAGCCTGAAAATTTTTTGGACTTGAATTGTTGTTACTCTATGCCAAGTTTCAGGTAAGTTGAGCCGGTGTGATTTTTTAAATTAATTTTAACATTATAAAGGAATGTATAGCAAAATAATTGGTAGTCTGTGTCCTATCAGGTCAAAGGTCAAAACTCACGTTAATCAATTTATTGGCACTTTTTGGATAATTCATAACTAATTATGCAAATTGTTGACAAATTTAATGAAAAAAAATGTATTTTGGAGAAGTTAAATTGATTTAAAAAATTGAAAAGGGGGAGGGGGCACCTGCTCGTGTTTGTCAAAGGGTATGATGTAATGTGTGCAATTGATAAGTGTCAAGAATTTATGCAATATGAATTTTGATTCTATATTTAATATTGTAGCTGACAAAGAGCACATTCCTCACCTATCCAGTTATTTTAAATTTCAAATGGAGTACAAAAAACACAGGTATGTTATAACATTTTATTGTTCTTTTAGACTGCTCTTAGTATTAGAGAAATGCATTATTCCTCAAAACTTTAGTCTCTTTGTGTATATGTAATTATAGTTGATACAATTATTTATTAATTATGAATGTGAATTGAAGTTAAAAGTGCTTTAAAAGTTGAGTTTTTTTTCAGTGGCTCATTTTCAGTTGATGTGGTGGGATTGTATGCAGTGGCCTGAATGGGAGACTTCTTTCATTTTTAAAAATTCAGGCCAGTTGCCAGTCAGAAGTGAATAAATTTCTACCAGCAGCAGAGACAAATGAGTATTCAGAAAACATGGAACAGCCGTCAACAATATTACTCTACAGTAGCCTTAACTAAAGGTATATAATCAACTGTCTCTTAAGTTTGTACCAATTTTTTTTTTTTTTTTTTTTTTTTTTTTTTTGGTAATGTATTCATCTATCACCATCATCTGTCGCCAAACTGGTTTAAAGTCTCTAAAACTTTCTCCTTTTCTTTCAGCTTTTGGAATTACACATTTGCTGTCTGATTGCTGGCACTGATCTGTGATTGTCCAAGACAGGGGAGGTTAGTAAGGTGCTCAACATTTCATATGGAATGTTTAGTCCTACTGACTTCCTCTAATCTTGAGGCGTCTTGGACATCATTGTCTATGGTCGCATATCAGACAAAATCATCTTTTTTGGACAAGGACAGGTGTTTTCAAGAATTTAGATGTACACTGTGCAAAAATAGTGATCCACCTAGCAGGCAGAATTTATGTGCATTTTAATATAACTATCTCTATACACCCCCCCCCCCTTTTGTTCTTAGTAGTCAACTTCCAAGTAATTCCAGAATTGATTATATGTGACATAGACATGGTATGTATTTTCTGTGTTGAACCATTGAAAGTATATGAAATGCTTTATAATTATTTTCTGTTATTTTGTACCTTTCTATTGCAGAGTTACCTCCCCTTTTTCTACAGCAAAGTGAAGAATGTATGTAGGTAAAATGCATGTTTAAATTCCTTTTCTTGTAAATTCAGAGTTATAAAAACCAAAATTTTATAAAATTTATGGTATTTATTGTCTAATCATGCTTATTATTACATGAAACACCCATTAAAGAAGTCTAAATATGACCAGGGATAATCCAATTAGAGTAGTAAGTACCACTTCCTGACAGAGGCTGAATGAACCAGGTTGGATAATCTGCTTATAACAAAGGTATTAATCTTTTTTCCCTAATTTTTATACTGATTTGTTAAAGCATATATATTGTAGAATTTTTTAATATAAGTTTTACTAAAATTAGAATTTGCTAAACATTTTTATTTTTAAAATTTCCAAGAATTTTTTTGCTTTTTGAAGGTATTTTTTTGAAAAATTGTTTAAAATATTTATTTATGTAATAGGTAAAGTTTGCTTCTTGAATTTTGTATAGGACATATTTATCTAGTATACCAAAATATAAAGAAAGAAAATAATTGTAACATATGTGAGTTGTTAGCATTTCAAATTTGAGAACTGTCTGTCTTATGCTCATTTCATCCTCTGATTTAAGGTGTTCCAGCACATCAATTAAAGGGCCATAACTCTGCTTTGGAACCATCAATTTCAATGAAACATCATCAACTGCTTTGTATAAACAAAAGACACCGGCATGTCAGATTTCAGCAAAATCAGACAAGGTTTGTGTCCTTATTAGGTTACAGACTACTAATTTTACCCCTATTTCATTGACCACGCAAGTAGTGCCAGTTTAAAAATAGAGGTTTTTTCTTAAAAATTCTTTGGGGTGTATATGGGGTGGAATGGGGTTATTTTTGGGCATAGATGGAAAGGAGAGGGTCTGAAAAAAATTATAAAATTGATAATAATGGGAAATTTTGCTTTTAAGCGCGTAGTAGGAAGGGTGTAAAGAGGCCCATGTTTACCCTTTCCTCGAAGGAAAAGTGAAATAAGCAGGGTAGGGTTATTTGCGATGCCATAGCAGGACTTGCAGACTATGAATTTTCCCCAGAGCCTGAAAATTTTTTGGACTTGAATTGTTGTTACTCTATGCCAAGTTTCAGGTAAGTTGAGCCGGTGTGATTTTTTAAATTAATTTTAACATTATAAAGGAATGTATAGCAAAATAATTGGTAGTCTGTGTCCTATCAGGTCAAAGGTCAAAACTCACGTTAATCAATTTATTGGCACTTTTTGGATAATTCATAACTAATTATGCAAATTGTTGACAAATTTAATGAAAAAAAATGTATTTTGGAGAAAGTTAAATTGATTTAAAAAATTGAAAAGGGGGAGGGGGCACCTGCTCGTGTTTGTCAAAGGGTATGATGTAATGTGTGCAATTGATAAGTGTCAAGAATTTATGCAATATGAATTTTGATTCTATATTTAATATTGTAGCTGACAAAGAGCACATTCCTCACCTATCCAGTTATTTTAAATTTCAAATGGAGTACAAAAAACACAGGTATGTTATAACATTTTATTGTTCTTTTAGACTGCTCTTAGTATTAGAGAAATGCATTATTCCTCAAAACTTTAGTCTCTTTGTGTATATGTAATTATAGTTGATACAATTATTTATTAATTATGAATGTGAATTGAAGTTAAAAGTGCTTTAAAAGTTGAGTTTTTTTTCAGTGGCTCATTTTCAGTTGATGTGGTGGGATTGTATGCAGTGGCCTGAATGGGAGACTTCTTTCATTTTTAAAAATTCAGGCCAGTTGCCAGTCAGAAGTGAATAAATTTCTACCAGCAGCAGAGACAAATGAGTATTCAGAAAACATGGAACAGCCGTCAACAATATTACTCTACAGTAGCCTTAACTAAAGGTATATAATCAACTGTCTCTTAAGTTTGTACCAATTTTTTTTTTTTTTTTTTTTTTTTTTTTTTTGGTAATGTATTCATCTATCACCATCATCTGTCGCCAAACTGGTTTAAAGTCTCTAAAACTTTCTCCTTTTCTTTCAGCTTTTGGAATTACACATTTGCTGTCTGATTGCTGGCACTGATCTGTGATTGTCCAAGACAGGGGAGGTTAGTAAGGTGCTCAACATTTCATATGGAATGTTTAGTCCTACTGACTTCCTCTAATCTTGAGGCGTCTTGGACATCATTGTCTATGGTCGCATATCAGACAAAATCATCTTTTTTGGACAAGGACAGGTGTTTTCAAGAATTTAGATGTACACTGTGCAAAAATAGTGATCCACCTAGCAGGCAGAATTTATGTGCATTTTAATATAACTATCTCTATACACCCCCCCCCCCCTTTTGTTCTTAGTAGTCAACTTCCAAGTAATTCCAGAATTGATTATATGTGACATAGACATGGTATGTATTTTCTGTGTTGAACCATTGAAAGTATATGAAATGCTTTATAATTATTTTCTGTTATTTTGTACCTTTCTATTGCAGAGTTACCTCCCCTTTTTCTACAGCAAAGTGAAGAATGTATGTAGGTAAAATGCATGTTTAAATTCCTTTTCTTGTAAATTCAGAGTTATAAAAACCAAAATTTTATAAAATTTATGGTATTTATTGTCTAATCATGCTTATTATTACATGAAACACCCATTAAAGAAGTCTAAATATGACCAGGGATAATCCAATTAGAGTAGTAAGTACCACTTCCTGACAGAGGCTGAATGAACCAGGTTGGATAATCTGCTTATAACAAAGGTATTAATCTTTTTTCCCTAATTTTTATACTGATTTGTTAAAGCATATATATTGTAGAATTTTTTAATATAAGTTTTACTAAAATTAGAATTTGCTAAACATTTTTATTTTTAAAATTTCCAAGAATTTTTTTGCTTTTTGAAGGTATTTTTTTGAAAAATTGTTTAAAATATTTATTTATGTAATAGGTAAAGTTTGCTTCTTGAATTTTGTATAGGACATATTTATCTAGTATACCAAAATATAAAGAAAGAAAATAATTGTAACATATGTGAGTTGTTAGCATTTCAAATTTGAGAACTGTCTGTCTTATGCTCATTTCATCCTCTGATTTAAGGTGTTCCAGCACATCAATTAAAGGGCCATAACTCTGCTTTGGAACCATCAATTTCAATGAAACATCATCAACTGCTTTGTATAAACAAAAGACACCGGCATGTCAGATTTCAGCAAAATCAGACAAGGTTTGTGTCCTTATTAGGTTACAGACTACTAATTTTACCCCTATTTCATTGACCACGCAAGTAGTGCCAGTTTAAAAATAGAGGTTTTTTCTTAAAAATTCTTTGGGGTGTATATGGGGTGGAATGGGGTTATTTTTGGGCATAGATGGAAAGGAGAGGGTCTGAAAAAAATTATAAAATTGATAATAATGGGAAATTTTGCTTTTAAGCGCGTAGTAGGAAGGGTGTAAAGAGGCCCATGTTTACCCTTTCCTCGAAGGAAAAGTGAAATAAGCAGGGTAGGGTTATTTGCGATGCCATAGCAGGACTTGCAGACTATGAATTTTCCCCAGAGCCTGAAAATTTTTTGGACTTGAATTGTTGTTACTCTATGCCAAGTTTCAGGTAAGTTGAGCCGGTGTGATTTTTTAAATTAATTTTAACATTATAAAGGAATGTATAGCAAAATAATTGGTAGTCTGTGTCCTATCAGGTCAAAGGTCAAAACTCACGTTAATCAATTTATTGGCACTTTTTGGATAATTCATAACTAATTATGCAAATTGTTGACAAATTTAATGAAAAAAAATGTATTTTGGAGAAGTTAAATTGATTTAAAAAATTGAAAAGGGGGAGGGGGCACCTGCTCGTGTTTGTCAAAGGGTATGATGTAATGTGTGCAATTGATAAGTGTCAAGAATTTATGCAATATGAATTTTGATTCTATATTTAATATTGTAGCTGACAAAGAGCACATTCCTCACCTATCCAGTTATTTTAAATTTCAAATGGAGTACAAAAAACACAGGTATGTTATAACATTTTATTGTTCTTTTAGACTGCTCTTAGTATTAGAGAAATGCATTATTCCTCAAAACTTTAGTCTCTTTGTGTATATGTAATTATAGTTGATACAATTATTTATTAATTATGAATGTGAATTGAAGTTAAAAGTGCTTTAAAAGTTGAGTTTTTTTTCAGTGGCTCATTTTCAGTTGATGTGGTGGGATTGTATGCAGTGGCCTGAATGGGAGACTTCTTTCATTTTTAAAAATTCAGGCCAGTTGCCAGTCAGAAGTGAATAAATTTCTACCAGCAGCAGAGACAAATGAGTATTCAGAAAACATGGAACAGCCGTCAACAATATTACTCTACAGTAGCCTTAACTAAAGGTATATAATCAACTGTCTCTTAAGTTTGTACCAATTTTTTTTTTTTTTTTTTTTTTTTTTTTTTTGGTAATGTATTCATCTATCACCATCATCTGTCGCCAAACTGGTTTAAAGTCTCTAAAACTTTCTCCTTTTCTTTCAGCTTTTGGAATTACACATTTGCTGTCTGATTGCTGGCACTGATCTGTGATTGTCCAAGACAGGGGAGGTTAGTAAGGTGCTCAACATTTCATATGGAATGTTTAGTCCTACTGACTTCCTCTAATCTTGAGGCGTCTTGGACATCATTGTCTATGGTCGCATATCAGACAAAATCATCTTTTTTGGACAAGGACAGGTGTTTTCAAGAATTTAGATGTACACTGTGCAAAAATAGTGATCCACCTAGCAGGCAGAATTTATGTGCATTTTAATATAACTATCTCTATACACCCCCCCCCCCCTTTTTGTTCTTAGTAGTCAACTTCCAAGTAATTCCAGAATTGATTATATGTGACATAGACATGGTATGTATTTTCTGTGTTGAACCATTGAAAGTATATGAAATGCTTTATAATTATTTTCTGTTATTTTGTACCTTTCTATTGCAGAGTTACCTCCCCTTTTTCTACAGCAAAGTGAAGAATGTATGTAGGTAAAATGCATGTTTAAATTCCTTTTCTTGTAAATTCAGAGTTATAAAAACCAAAATTTTATAAAATTTATGGTATTTATTGTCTAATCATGCTTATTATTACATGAAACACCCATTAAAGAAGTCTAAATATGACCAGGGATAATCCAATTAGAGTAGTAAGTACCACTTCCTGACAGAGGCTGAATGAACCAGGTTGGATAATCTGCTTATAACAAAGGTATTAATCTTTTTTCCCTAATTTTTATACTGATTTGTTAAAGCATATATATTGTAGAATTTTTTAATATAAGTTTTACTAAAATTAGAATTTGCTAAACATTTTTATTTTTAAAATTTCCAAGAATTTTTTTGCTTTTTGAAGGTATTTTTTTGAAAAATTGTTTAAAATATTTATTTATGTAATAGGTAAAGTTTGCTTCTTGAATTTTGTATAGGACATATTTATCTAGTATACCAAAATATAAAGAAAGAAAATAATTGTAACATATGTGAGTTGTTAGCATTTCAAATTTGAGAACTGTCTGTCTTATGCTCATTTCATCCTCTGATTTAAGGTGTTCCAGCACATCAATTAAAGGGCCATAACTCTGCTTTGGAACCATCAATTTCAATGAAACATCATCAACTGCTTTGTATAAACAAAAGACACCGGCATGTCAGATTTCAGCAAAATCAGACAAGGTTTGTGTCCTTATTAGGTTAAAGGTCAAAACTCACGTTAATCAATTTATTGGCACTTTTTGGATAATTCATAACTAATTATGCAAATTGTTGACAAATTTAATGAAAAAAAATGTATTTTGGAGAAGTTAAATTGATTTAAAAAATTGAAAAGGGGGAGGGGGCACCTGCTCGTGTTTGTCAAAGGGTATGATGTAATGTGTGCAATTGATAAGTGTCAAGAATTTATGCAATATGAATTTTGATTCTATATTTAATATTGTAGCTGACAAAGAGCACATTCCTCACCTATCCAGTTATTTTAAATTTCAAATGGAGTACAAAAAACACAGGTATGTTATAACATTTTATTGTTCTTTTAGACTGCTCTTAGTATTAGAGAAATGCATTATTCCTCAAAACTTTAGTCTCTTTGTGTATATGTAATTATAGTTGATACAATTATTTATTAATTATGAATGTGAATTGAAGTTAAAAGTGCTTTAAAAGTTGAGTTTTTTTTTCAGTGGCTCATTTTCAGTTGATGTGGTGGGATTGTATGCAGTGGCCTGAATGGGAGACTTCTTTCATTTTTAAAAATTCAGGCCAGTTGCCAGTCAGAAGTGAATAAATTTCTACCAGCAGCAGAGACAAATGAGTATTCAGAAAACATGGAACAGCCGTCAACAATATTACTCTACAGTAGCCTTAACTAAAGGTATATAATCAACTGTCTCTTAAGTTTGTACCAATTTTTTTTTTTTTTTTTTTTTTTTTTTGGTAATGTATTCATCTATCACCATCATCTGTCGCCAAACTGGTTTAAAGTCTCTAAAACTTTCTCCTTTTCTTTCAGCTTTTGGAATTACACATTTGCTGTCTGATTGCTGGCACTGATCTGTGATTGTCCAAGACAGGGGAGGTTAGTAAGGTGCTCAACATTTCATATGGAATGTTTAGTCCTACTGACTTCCTCTAATCTTGAGGCGTCTTGGACATCATTGTCTATGGTCGCATATCAGACAAAATCATCTTTTTTGGACAAGGACAGGTGTTTTCAAGAATTTAGATGTACACTGTGCAAAAATAGTGATCCACCTAGCAGGCAGAATTTATGTGCATTTTAATATAACTATCTCTATACACCCCCCCCCCTTTTGTTCTTAGTAGTCAACTTCCAAGTAATTCCAGAATTGATTATATGTGACATAGACATGGTATGTATTTTCTGTGTTGAACCATTGAAAGTATATGAAATGCTTTATAATTATTTTCTGTTATTTTGTACCTTTCTATTGCAGAGTTACCTCCCCTTTTTCTACAGCAAAGTGAAGAATGTATGTAGGTAAAATGCATGTTTAAATTCCTTTTCTTGTAAATTCAGAGTTATAAAAACCAAAATTTTATAAAATTTATGGTATTTATTGTCTAATCATGCTTATTATTACATGAAACACCCATTAAAGAAGTCTAAATATGACCAGGGATAATCCAATTAGAGTAGTAAGTACCACTTCCTGACAGAGGCTGAATGAACCAGGTTGGATAATCTGCTTATAACAAAGGTATTAATCTTTTTTCCCTAATTTTTATACTGATTTGTTAAAGCATATATATTGTAGAATTTTTTAATATAAGTTTTACTAAAATTAGAATTTGCTAAACATTTTTATTTTTAAAATTTCCAAGAATTTTTTTGCTTTTTGAAGGTATTTTTTTGAAAAATTGTTTAAAATATTTATTTATGTAATAGGTAAAGTTTGCTTCTTGAATTTTGTATAGGACATATTTATCTAGTATACCAAAATATAAAGAAAGAAAATAATTGTAACATATGTGAGTTGTTAGCATTTCAAATTTGAGAACTGTCTGTCTTATGCTCATTTCATCCTCTGATTTAAGGTGTTCCAGCACATCAATTAAAGGGCCATAACTCTGCTTTGGAACCATCAATTTCAATGAAACATCATCAACTGCTTTGTATAAACAAAAGACACCGGCATGTCAGATTTCAGCAAAATCAGACAAGGTTTGTGTCCTTATTAGGTTACAGACTACTAATTTTACCCCTATTTCATTGACCACGCAAGTAGTGCCAGTTTAAAAATAGAGGTTTTTTCTTAAAAATTCTTTGGGGTGTATATGGGGTGGAATGGGGTTATTTTTGGGCATAGATGGAAAGGAGAGGGTCTGAAAAAAATTATAAAATTGATAATAATGGGAAATTTTGCTTTTAAGCGCGTAGTAGGAAGGGTGTAAAGAGGCCCATGTTTACCCTTTCCTCGAAGGAAAAGTGAAATAAGCAGGGTAGGGTTATTTGCGATGCCATAGCAGGACTTGCAGACTATGAATTTTCCCCAGAGCCTGAAAATTTTTTGGACTTGAATTGTTGTTACTCTATGCCAAGTTTCAGGTAAGTTGAGCCGGTGTGATTTTTTAAATTAATTTTAACATTATAAAGGAATGTATAGCAAAATAATTGGTAGTCTGTGTCCTATCAGGTCAAAGGTCAAAACTCACGTTAATCAATTTATTGGCACTTTTTGGATAATTCATAACTAATTATGCAAATTGTTGACAAATTTAATGAAAAAAAATGTATTTTGGAGAAGTTAAATTGATTTAAAAAATTGAAAAGGGGGAGGGGGCACCTGCTCGTGTTTGTCAAAGGGTATGATGTAATGTGTGCAATTGATAAGTGTCAAGAATTTATGCAATATGAATTTTGATTCTATATTTAATATTGTAGCTGACAAAGAGCACATTCCTCACCTATCCAGTTATTTTAAATTTCAAATGGAGTACAAAAAACACAGGTATGTTATAACATTTTATTGTTCTTTTAGACTGCTCTTAGTATTAGAGAAATGCATTATTCCTCAAAACTTTAGTCTCTTTGTGTATATGTAATTATAGTTGATACAATTATTTATTAATTATGAATGTGAATTGAAGTTAAAAGTGCTTTAAAAGTTGAGTTTTTTTTTCAGTGGCTCATTTTCAGTTGATGTGGTGGGATTGTATGCAGTGGCCTGAATGGGAGACTTCTTTCATTTTTAAAAATTCAGGCCAGTTGCCAGTCAGAAGTGAATAAATTTCTACCAGCAGCAGAGACAAATGAGTATTCAGAAAACATGGAACAGCCGTCAACAATATTACTCTACAGTAGCCTTAACTAAAGGTATATAATCAACTGTCTCTTAAGTTTGTACCAATTTTTTTTTTTTTTTTTTTTTTTTTTTTTTGGTAATGTATTCATCTATCACCATCATCTGTCGCCAAACTGGTTTAAAGTCTCTAAAACTTTCTCCTTTTCTTTCAGCTTTTGGAATTACACATTTGCTGTCTGATTGCTGGCACTGATCTGTGATTGTCCAAGACAGGGGAGGTTAGTAAGGTGCTCAACATTTCATATGGAATGTTTAGTCCTACTGACTTCCTCTAATCTTGAGGCGTCTTGGACATCATTGTCTATGGTCGCATATCAGACAAAATCATCTTTTTTGGACAAGGACAGGTGTTTTCAAGAATTTAGATGTACACTGTGCAAAAATAGTGATCCACCTAGCAGGCAGAATTTATGTGCATTTTAATATAACTATCTCTATACACCCCCCCCCCCCTTTTGTTCTTAGTAGTCAACTTCCAAGTAATTCCAGAATTGATTATATGTGACATAGACATGGTATGTATTTTCTGTGTTGAACCATTGAAAGTATATGAAATGCTTTATAATTATTTTCTGTTATTTTGTACCTTTCTATTGCAGAGTTACCTCCCCTTTTTCTACAGCAAAGTGAAGAATGTATGTAGGTAAAATGCATGTTTAAATTCCTTTTCTTGTAAATTCAGAGTTATAAAAACCAAAATTTTATAAAATTTATGGTATTTATTGTCTAATCATGCTTATTATTACATGAAACACCCATTAAAGAAGTCTAAATATGACCAGGGATAATCCAATTAGAGTAGTAAGTACCACTTCCTGACAGAGGCTGAATGAACCAGGTTGGATAATCTGCTTATAACAAAGGTATTAATCTTTTTTCCCTAATTTTTATACTGATTTGTTAAAGCATATATATTGTAGAATTTTTTAATATAAGTTTTACTAAAATTAGAATTTGCTAAACATTTTTATTTTTAAAATTTCCAAGAATTTTTTTGCTTTTTGAAGGTATTTTTTTGAAAAATTGTTTAAAATATTTATTTATGTAATAGGTAAAGTTTGCTTCTTGAATTTTGTATAGGACATATTTATCTAGTATATCAAAATATAAAGAAAGAAAATAATTGTAACATATGTGAGTTGTTAGCATTTCAAATTTGAGAACTGTCTGTCTTATGCTCATTTCATCCTCTGATTTAAGGTGTTCCAGCACATCAATTAAAGGGCCATAACTCTGCTTTGGAACCATCAATTTCAATGAAACATCATCAACTGCTTTGTATAAACAAAAGACACCGGCATGTCAGATTTCAGCAAAATCAGACAAGGTTTGTGTCCTTATTAGGTTACAGACTACTAATTTTACCCCTATTTCATTGACCACGCAAGTAGTGCCAGTTTAAAAATAGAGGTTTTTTCTTAAAAATTCTTTGGGGTGTATATGGGGTGGAATGGGGTTATTTTTGGGCATAGATGGAAAGGAGAGGGTCTGAAAAAAATTATAAAATTGATAATAATGGGAAATTTTGCTTTTAAGCGCGTAGTAGGAAGGGTGTAAAGAGGCCCATGTTTACCCTTTCCTCGAAGGAAAAGTGAAATAAGCAGGGTAGGGTTATTTGCGATGCCATAGCAGGACTTGCAGACTATGAATTTTCCCCAGAGCCTGAAAATTTTTTGGACTTGAATTGTTGTTACTCTATGCCAAGTTTCAGGTAAGTTGAGCCGGTGTGATTTTTTAAATTAATTTTAACATTATAAAGGAATGTATAGCAAAATAATTGGTAGTCTGTGTCCTATCAGGTCAAAGGTCAAAACTCACGTTAATCAATTTATTGGCACTTTTTGGATAATTCATAACTAATTATGCAAATTGTTGACAAATTTAATGAAAAAAAATGTATTTTGGAGAAGTTAAATTGATTTAAAAAATTGAAAAGGGGGAGGGGGCACCTGCTCGTGTTTGTCAAAGGGTATGATGTAATGTGTGCAATTGATAAGTGTCAAGAATTTATGCAATATGAATTTTGATTCTATATTTAATATTGTAGCTGACAAAGAGCACATTCCTCACCTATCCAGTTATTTTAAATTTCAAATGGAGTACAAAAAACACAGGTATGTTATAACATTTTATTGTTCTTTTAGACTGCTCTTAGTATTAGAGAAATGCATTATTCCTCAAAACTTTAGTCTCTTTGTGTATATGTAATTATAGTTGATACAATTATTTATTAATTATGAATGTGAATTGAAGTTAAAAGTGCTTTAAAAGTTGAGTTTTTTTTTCAGTGGCTCATTTTCAGTTGATGTGGTGGGATTGTATGCAGTGGCCTGAATGGGAGACTTCTTTCATTTTTAAAAATTCAGGCCAGTTGCCAGTCAGAAGTGAATAAATTTCTACCAGCAGCAGAGACAAATGAGTATTCAGAAAACATGGAACAGCCGTCAACAATATTACTCTACAGTAGCCTTAACTAAAGGTATATAATCAACTGTCTCTTAAGTTTGTACCAATTTTTTTTTTTTTTTTTTTTTTTTTTTTTGGTAATGTATTCATCTATCACCATCATCTGTCGCCAAACTGGTTTAAAGTCTCTAAAACTTTCTCCTTTTCTTTCAGCTTTTGGAATTACACATTTGCTGTCTGATTGCTGGCACTGATCTGTGATTGTCCAAGACAGGGGAGGTTAGTAAGGTGCTCAACATTTCATATGGAATGTTTAGTCCTACTGACTTCCTCTAATCTTGAGGCGTCTTGGACATCATTGTCTATGGTCGCATATCAGACAAAATCATCTTTTTTGGACAAGGACAGGTGTTTTCAAGAATTTAGATGTACACTGTGCAAAAATAGTGATCCACCTAGCAGGCAGAATTTATGTGCATTTTAATATAACTATCTCTATACACCCCCCCCCCCCTTTTGTTCTTAGTAGTCAACTTCCAAGTAATTCCAGAATTGATTATATGTGACATAGACATGGTATGTATTTTCTGTGTTGAACCATTGAAAGTATATGAAATGCTTTATAATTATTTTCTGTTATTTTGTACCTTTCTATTGCAGAGTTACCTCCCCTTTTTCTACAGCAAAGTGAAGAATGTATGTAGGTAAAATGCATGTTTAAATTCCTTTTCTTGTAAATTCAGAGTTATAAAAACCAAAATTTTATAAAATTTATGGTATTTATTGTCTAATCATGCTTATTATTACATGAAACACCCATTAAAGAAGTCTAAATATGACCAGGGATAATCCAATTAGAGTAGTAAGTACCACTTCCTGACAGAGGCTGAATGAACCAGGTTGGATAATCTGCTTATAACAAAGGTATTAATCTTTTTTCCCTAATTTTTATACTGATTTGTTAAAGCATATATATTGTAGAATTTTTTAATATAAGTTTTACTAAAATTAGAATTTGCTAAACATTTTTATTTTTAAAATTTCCAAGAATTTTTTTGCTTTTTGAAGGTATTTTTTTGAAAAATTGTTTAAAATATTTATTTATGTAATAGGTAAAGTTTGCTTCTTGAATTTTGTATAGGACATATTTATCTAGTATACCAAAATATAAAGAAAGAAAATAATTGTAACATATGTGAGTTGTTAGCATTTCAAATTTGAGAACTGTCTGTCTTATGCTCATTTCATCCTCTGATTTAAGGTGTTCCAGCACATCAATTAAAGGGCCATAACTCTGCTTTGGAACCATCAATTTCAATGAAACATCATCAACTGCTTTGTATAAACAAAAGACACCGGCATGTCAGATTTCAGCAAAATCAGACAAGGTTTGTGTCCTTATTAGGTTACAGACTACTAATTTTACCCCTATTTCATTGACCACGCAAGTAGTGCCAGTTTAAAAATAGAGGTTTTTTCTTAAAAATTCTTTGGGGTGTATATGGGGTGGAATGGGGTTATTTTTGGGCATAGATGGAAAGGAGAGGGTCTGAAAAAAATTATAAAATTGATAATAATGGGAAATTTTGCTTTTAAGCGCGTAGTAGGAAGGGTGTAAAGAGGCCCATGTTTACCCTTTCCTCGAAGGAAAAGTGAAATAAGCAGGGTAGGGTTATTTGCGATGCCATAGCAGGACTTGCAGACTATGAATTTTCCCCAGAGCCTGAAAATTTTTTGGACTTGAATTGTTGTTACTCTATGCCAAGTTTCAGGTAAGTTGAGCCGGTGTGATTTTTTAAATTAATTTTAACATTATAAAGGAATGTATAGCAAAATAATTGGTAGTCTGTGTCCTATCAGGTCAAAGGTCAAAACTCACGTTAATCAATTTATTGGCACTTTTTGGATAATTCATAACTAATTATGCAAATTGTTGACAAATTTAATGAAAAAAAATGTATTTTGGAGAAGTTAAATTGATTTAAAAAATTGAAAAGGGGGAGGGGGCACCTGCTCGTGTTTGTCAAAGGGTATGATGTAATGTGTGCAATTGATAAGTGTCAAGAATTTATGCAATATGAATTTTGATTCTATATTTAATATTGTAGCTGACAAAGAGCACATTCCTCACCTATCCAGTTATTTTAAATTTCAAATGGAGTACAAAAAACACAGGTATGTTATAACATTTTATTGTTCTTTTAGACTGCTCTTAGTATTAGAGAAATGCATTATTCCTCAAAACTTTAGTCTCTTTGTGTATATGTAATTATAGTTGATACAATTATTTATTAATTATGAATGTGAATTGAAGTTAAAAGTGCTTTAAAAGTTGAGTTTTTTTTTCAGTGGCTCATTTTCAGTTGATGTGGTGGGATTGTATGCAGTGGCCTGAATGGGAGACTTCTTTCATTTTTAAAAATTCAGGCCAGTTGCCAGTCAGAAGTGAATAAATTTCTACCAGCAGCAGAGACAAATGAGTATTCAGAAAACATGGAACAGCCGTCAACAATATTACTCTACAGTAGCCTTAACTAAAGGTATATAATCAACTGTCTCTTAAGTTTGTACCAATTTTTTTTTTTTTTTTTTTTTTTTTTTTTTGGTAATGTATTCATCTATCACCATCATCTGTCGCCAAACTGGTTTAAAGTCTCTAAAACTTTCTCCTTTTCTTTCAGCTTTTGGAATTACACATTTGCTGTCTGATTGCTGGCACTGATCTGTGATTGTCCAAGACAGGGGAGGTTAGTAAGGTGCTCAACATTTCATATGGAATGTTTAGTCCTACTGACTTCCTCTAATCTTGAGGCGTCTTGGACATCATTGTCTATGGTCGCATATCAGACAAAATCATCTTTTTTGGACAAGGACAGGTGTTTTCAAGAATTTAGATGTACACTGTGCAAAAATAGTGATCCACCTAGCAGGCAGAATTTATGTGCATTTTAATATAACTATCTCTATACACCCCCCCCCCCCTTTTGTTCTTAGTAGTCAACTTCCAAGTAATTCCAGAATTGATTATATGTGACATAGACATGGTATGTATTTTCTGTGTTGAACCATTGAAAGTATATGAAATGCTTTATAATTATTTTCTGTTATTTTGTACCTTTCTATTGCAGAGTTACCTCCCCTTTTTCTACAGCAAAGTGAAGAATGTATGTAGGTAAAATGCATGTTTAAATTCCTTTTCTTGTAAATTCAGAGTTATAAAAACCAAAATTTTATAAAATTTATGGTATTTATTGTCTAATCATGCTTATTATTACATGAAACACCCATTAAAGAAGTCTAAATATGACCAGGGATAATCCAATTAGAGTAGTAAGTACCACTTCCTGACAGAGGCTGAATGAACCAGGTTGGATAATCTGCTTATAACAAAGGTATTAATCTTTTTTCCCTAATTTTTATACTGATTTGTTAAAGCATATATATTGTAGAATTTTTTAATATAAGTTTTACTAAAATTAGAATTTGCTAAACATTTTTATTTTTAAAATTTCCAAGAATTTTTTTGCTTTTTGAAGGTATTTTTTTGAAAAATTGTTTAAAATATTTATTTATGTAATAGGTAAAGTTTGCTTCTTGAATTTTGTATAGGACATATTTATCTAGTATACCAAAATATAAAGAAAGAAAATAATTGTAACATATGTGAGTTGTTAGCATTTCAAATTTGAGAACTGTCTGTCTTATGCTCATTTCATCCTCTGATTTAAGGTGTTCCAGCACATCAATTAAAGGGCCATAACTCTGCTTTGGAACCATCAATTTCAATGAAACATCATCAACTGCTTTGTATAAACAAAAGACACCGGCATGTCAGATTTCAGCAAAATCAGACAAGGTTTGTGTCCTTATTAGGTTACAGACTACTAATTTTACCCCTATTTCATTGACCACGCAAGTAGTGCCAGTTTAAAAATAGAGGTTTTTTCTTAAAAATTCTTTGGGGTGTATATGGGGTGGAATGGGGTTATTTTTGGGCATAGATGGAAAGGAGAGGGTCTGAAAAAAATTATAAAATTGATAATAATGGGAAATTTTGCTTTTAAGCGCGTAGTAGGAAGGGTGTAAAGAGGCCCATGTTTACCCTTTCCTCGAAGGAAAAGTGAAATAAGCAGGGTAGGGTTATTTGCGATGCCATAGCAGGACTTGCAGACTATGAATTTTCCCCAGAGCCTGAAAATTTTTTGGACTTGAATTGTTGTTACTCTATGCCAAGTTTCAGGTAAGTTGAGCCGGTGTGATTTTTTAAATTAATTTTAACATTATAAAGGAATGTATAGCAAAATAATTGGTAGTCTGTGTCCTATCAGGTCAAAGGTCAAAACTCACGTTAATCAATTTATTGGCACTTTTTGGATAATTCATAACTAATTATGCAAATTGTTGACAAATTTAATGAAAAAAAATGTATTTTGGAGAAGTTAAATTGATTTAAAAAATTGAAAAGGGGGAGGGGGCACCTGCTCGTGTTTGTCAAAGGGTATGATGTAATGTGTGCAATTGATAAGTGTCAAGAATTTATGCAATATGAATTTTGATTCTATATTTAATATTGTAGCTGACAAAGAGCACATTCCTCACCTATCCAGTTATTTTAAATTTCAAATGGAGTACAAAAAACACAGGTATGTTATAACATTTTATTGTTCTTTTAGACTGCTCTTAGTATTAGAGAAATGCATTATTCCTCAAAACTTTAGTCTCTTTGTGTATATGTAATTATAGTTGATACAATTATTTATTAATTATGAATGTGAATTGAAGTTAAAAGTGCTTTAAAAGTTGAGTTTTTTTTTCAGTGGCTCATTTTCAGTTGATGTGGTGGGATTGTATGCAGTGGCCTGAATGGGAGACTTCTTTCATTTTTAAAAATTCAGGCCAGTTGCCAGTCAGAAGTGAATAAATTTCTACCAGCAGCAGAGACAAATGAGTATTCAGAAAACATGGAACAGCCGTCAACAATATTACTCTACAGTAGCCTTAACTAAAGGTATATAATCAACTGTCTCTTAAGTTTGTACCAATTTTTTTTTTTTTTTTTTTTTTTTTTTTTTTGGTAATGTATTCATCTATCACCATCATCTGTCGCCAAACTGGTTTAAAGTCTCTAAAACTTTCTCCTTTTCTTTCAGCTTTTGGAATTACACATTTGCTGTCTGATTGCTGGCACTGATCTGTGATTGTCCAAGACAGGGGAGGTTAGTAAGGTGCTCAACATTTCATATGGAATGTTTAGTCCTACTGACTTCCTCTAATCTTGAGGCGTCTTGGACATCATTGTCTATGGTCGCATATCAGACAAAATCATCTTTTTTGGACAAGGACAGGTGTTTTCAAGAATTTAGATGTACACTGTGCAAAAATAGTGATCCACCTAGCAGGCAGAATTTATGTGCATTTTAATATAACTATCTCTATACACCCCCCCCCCCCTTTTGTTCTTAGTAGTCAACTTCCAAGTAATTCCAGAATTGATTATATGTGACATAGACATGGTATGTATTTTCTGTGTTGAACCATTGAAAGTATATGAAATGCTTTATAATTATTTTCTGTTATTTTGTACCTTTCTATTGCAGAGTTACCTCCCCTTTTTCTACAGCAAAGTGAAGAATGTATGTAGGTAAAATGCATGTTTAAATTCCTTTTCTTGTAAATTCAGAGTTATAAAAACCAAAATTTTATAAAATTTATGGTATTTATTGTCTAATCATGCTTATTATTACATGAAACACCCATTAAAGAAGTCTAAATATGACCAGGGATAATCCAATTAGAGTAGTAAGTACCACTTCCTGACAGAGGCTGAATGAACCAGGTTGGATAATCTGCTTATAACAAAGGTATTAATCTTTTTTCCCTAATTTTTATACTGATTTGTTAAAGCATATATATTGTAGAATTTTTTAATATAAGTTTTACTAAAATTAGAATTTGCTAAACATTTTTATTTTTAAAATTTCCAAGAATTTTTTTGCTTTTTGAAGGTATTTTTTTGAAAAATTGTTTAAAATATTTATTTATGTAATAGGTAAAGTTTGCTTCTTGAATTTTGTATAGGACATATTTATCTAGTATACCAAAATATAAAGAAAGAAAATAATTGTAACATATGTGAGTTGTTAGCATTTCAAATTTGAGAACTGTCTGTCTTATGCTCATTTCATCCTCTGATTTAAGGTGTTCCAGCACATCAATTAAAGGGCCATAACTCTGCTTTGGAACCATCAATTTCAATGAAACATCATCAACTGCTTTGTATAAACAAAAGACACCGGCATGTCAGATTTCAGCAAAATCAGACAAGGTTTGTGTCCTTATTAGGTTACAGACTACTAATTTTACCCCTATTTCATTGACCACGCAAGTAGTGCCAGTTTAAAAATAGAGGTTTTTTCTTAAAAATTCTTTGGGGTGTATATGGGGTGGAATGGGGTTATTTTTGGGCATAGATGGAAAGGAGAGGGTCTGAAAAAAATTATAAAATTGATAATAATGGGAAATTTTGCTTTTAAGCGCGTAGTAGGAAGGGTGTAAAGAGGCCCATGTTTACCCTTTCCTCGAAGGAAAAGTGAAATAAGCAGGGTAGGGTTATTTGCGATGCCATAGCAGGACTTGCAGACTATGAATTTTCCCCAGAGCCTGAAAATTTTTTGGACTTGAATTGTTGTTACTCTATGCCAAGTTTCAGGTAAGTTGAGCCGGTGTGATTTTTTAAATTAATTTTAACATTATAAAGGAATGTATAGCAAAATAATTGGTAGTCTGTGTCCTATCAGGTCAAAGGTCAAAACTCACGTTAATCAATTTATTGGCACTTTTTGGATAATTCATAACTAATTATGCAAATTGTTGACAAATTTAATGAAAAAAAATGTATTTTGGAGAAGTTAAATTGATTTAAAAAATTGAAAAGGGGGAGGGGGCACCTGCTCGTGTTTGTCAAAGGGTATGATGTAATGTGTGCAATTGATAAGTGTCAAGAATTTATGCAATATGAATTTTGATTCTATATTTAATATTGTAGCTGACAAAGAGCACATTCCTCACCTATCCAGTTATTTTAAATTTCAAATGGAGTACAAAAAACACAGGTATGTTATAACATTTTATTGTTCTTTTAGACTGCTCTTAGTATTAGAGAAATGCATTATTCCTCAAAACTTTAGTCTCTTTGTGTATATGTAATTATAGTTGATACAATTATTTATTAATTATGAATGTGAATTGAAGTTAAAAGTGCTTTAAAAGTTGAGTTTTTTTTTCAGTGGCTCATTTTCAGTTGATGTGGTGGGATTGTATGCAGTGGCCTGAATGGGAGACTTCTTTCATTTTTAAAAATTCAGGCCAGTTGCCAGTCAGAAGTGAATAAATTTCTACCAGCAGCAGAGACAAATGAGTATTCAGAAAACATGGAACAGCCGTCAACAATATTACTCTACAGTAGCCTTAACTAAAGGTATATAATCAACTGTCTCTTAAGTTTGTACCAATTTTTTTTTTTTTTTTTTTTTTTTTTTTTGGTAATGTATTCATCTATCACCATCATCTGTCGCCAAACTGGTTTAAAGTCTCTAAAACTTTCTCCTTTTCTTTCAGCTTTTGGAATTACACATTTGCTGTCTGATTGCTGGCACTGATCTGTGATTGTCCAAGACAGGGGAGGTTAGTAAGGTGCTCAACATTTCATATGGAATGTTTAGTCCTACTGACTTCCTCTAATCTTGAGGCGTCTTGGACATCATTGTCTATGGTCGCATATCAGACAAAATCATCTTTTTTGGACAAGGACAGGTGTTTTCAAGAATTTAGATGTACACTGTGCAAAAATAGTGATCCACCTAGCAGGCAGAATTTATGTGCATTTTAATATAACTATCTCTATACACCCCCCCCCCCTTTTGTTCTTAGTAGTCAACTTCCAAGTAATTCCAGAATTGATTATATGTGACATAGACATGGTATGTATTTTCTGTGTTGAACCATTGAAAGTATATGAAATGCTTTATAATTATTTTCTGTTATTTTGTACCTTTCTATTGCAGAGTTACCTCCCCTTTTTCTACAGCAAAGTGAAGAATGTATGTAGGTAAAATGCATGTTTAAATTCCTTTTCTTGTAAATTCAGAGTTATAAAAACCAAAATTTTATAAAATTTATGGTATTTATTGTCTAATCATGCTTATTATTACATGAAACACCCATTAAAGAAGTCTAAATATGACCAGGGATAATCCAATTAGAGTAGTAAGTACCACTTCCTGACAGAGGCTGAATGAACCAGGTTGGATAATCTGCTTATAACAAAGGTATTAATCTTTTTTCCCTAATTTTTATACTGATTTGTTAAAGCATATATATTGTAGAATTTTTTAATATAAGTTTTACTAAAATTAGAATTTGCTAAACATTTTTATTTTTAAAATTTCCAAGAATTTTTTTGCTTTTTGAAGGTATTTTTTTGAAAAATTGTTTAAAATATTTATTTATGTAATAGGTAAAGTTTGCTTCTTGAATTTTGTATAGGACATATTTATCTAGTATACCAAAATATAAAGAAAGAAAATAATTGTAACATATGTGAGTTGTTAGCATTTCAAATTTGAGAACTGTCTGTCTTATGCTCATTTCATCCTCTGATTTAAGGTGTTCCAGCACATCAATTAAAGGGCCATAACTCTGCTTTGGAACCATCAATTTCAATGAAACATCATCAACTGCTTTGTATAAACAAAAGACACCGGCATGTCAGATTTCAGCAAAATCAGACAAGGTTTGTGTCCTTATCAGGTCAAAGGTCAAAACTCACGTTAATCAATTTATTGGCACTTTTTGGATAATTCATAACTAATTATGCAAATTGGTGACAAATTTAATGAAAAAAAATGTATTTTGGAGAAGTTAAATTGATTTAAAAAATTGAAAAGGGGGAGGGGGCACCTGCTCGTGTTTGTCAAAGGGTATGATGTAATGTGTGCAATTGATAAGTGTCAAGAATTTATGCAATATGAATTTTGATTCTATATTTAATATTGTAGCTGACAAAGAGCACATTCCTCACCTATCCAGTTATTTTAAATTTCAAATGGAGTACAAAAAACACAGGTATGTTATAACATTTTATTGTTCTTTTAGACTGCTCTTAGTATTAGAGAAATGCATTATTCCTCAAAACTTTAGTCTCTTTGTGTATATGTAATTATAGTTGATACAATTATTTATTAATTATGAATGTGAATTGAAGTTAAAAGTGCTTTAAAAGTTGAGTTTTTTTTTCAGTGGCTCATTTTCAGTTGATGTGGTGGGATTGTATGCAGTGGCCTGAATGGGAGACTTCTTTCATTTTTAAAAATTCAGGCCAGTTGCCAGTCAGAAGTGAATAAATTTCTACCAGCAGCAGAGACAAATGAGTATTCAGAAAACATGGAACAGCCGTCAACAATATTACTCTACAGTAGCCTTAACTAAAGGTATATAATCAACTGTCTCTTAAGTTTGTACCAATTTTTTTTTTTTTTTTTTTTTTTTTTTTGGTAATGTATTCATCTATCACCATCATCTGTCGCCAAACTGGTTTAAAGTCTCTAAAACTTTCTCCTTTTCTTTCAGCTTTTGGAATTACACATTTGCTGTCTGATTGCTGGCACTGATCTGTGATTGTCCAAGACAGGGGAGGTTAGTAAGGTGCTCAACATTTCATATGGAATGTTTAGTCCTACTGACTTCCTCTAATCTTGAGGCGTCTTGGACATCATTGTCTATGGTCGCATATCAGACAAAATCATCTTTTTTGGACAAGGACAGGTGTTTTCAAGAATTTAGATGTACACTGTGCAAAAATAGTGATCCACCTAGCAGGCAGAATTTATGTGCATTTTAATATAACTATCTCTATACACCCCCCCCCCTTTTGTTCTTAGTAGTCAACTTCCAAGTAATTCCAGAATTGATTATATGTGACATAGACATGGTATGTATTTTCTGTGTTGAACCATTGAAAGTATATGAAATGCTTTATAATTATTTTCTGTTATTTTGTACCTTTCTATTGCAGAGTTACCTCCCCTTTTTCTACAGCAAAGTGAAGAATGTATGTAGGTAAAATGCATGTTTAAATTCCTTTTCTTGTAAATTCAGAGTTATAAAAACCAAAATTTTATAAAATTTATGGTATTTATTGTCTAATCATGCTTATTATTACATGAAACACCCATTAAAGAAGTCTAAATATGACCAGGGATAATCCAATTAGAGTAGTAAGTACCACTTCCTGACAGAGGCTGAATGAACCAGGTTGGATAATCTGCTTATAACAAAGGTATTAATCTTTTTTCCCTAATTTTTATACTGATTTGTTAAAGCATATATATTGTAGAATTTTTTAATATAAGTTTTACTAAAATTAGAATTTGCTAAACATTTTTATTTTTAAAATTTCCAAGAATTTTTTTGCTTTTTGAAGGTATTTTTTTGAAAAATTGTTTAAAATATTTATTTATGTAATAGGTAAAGTTTGCTTCTTGAATTTTGTATAGGACATATTTATCTAGTATACCAAAATATAAAGAAAGAAAATAATTGTAACATATGTGAGTTGTTAGCATTTCAAATTTGAGAACTGTCTGTCTTATGCTCATTTCATCCTCTGATTTAAGGTGTTCCAGCACATCAATTAAAGGGCCATAACTCTGCTTTGGAACCATCAATTTCAATGAAACATCATCAACTGCTTTGTATAAACAAAAGACACCGGCATGTCAGATTTCAGCAAAATCAGACAAGGTTTGTGTCCTTATTAGGTTACAGACTACTAATTTTACCCCTATTTCATTGACCACGCAAGTAGTGCCAGTTTAAAAATAGAGGTTTTTTCTTAAAAATTCTTTGGGGTGTATATGGGGTGGAATGGGGTTATTTTTGGGCATAGATGGAAAGGAGAGGGTCTGAAAAAAATTATAAAATTGATAATAATGGGAAATTTTGCTTTTAAGCGCGTAGTAGGAAGGGTGTAAAGAGGCCCATGTTTACCCTTTCCTCGAAGGAAAAGTGAAATAAGCAGGGTAGGGTTATTTGCGATGCCATAGCAGGACTTGCAGACTATGAATTTTCCCCAGAGCCTGAAAATTTTTTGGACTTGAATTGTTGTTACTCTATGCCAAGTTTCAGGTAAGTTGAGCCGGTGTGATTTTTTAAATTAATTTTAACATTATAAAGGAATGTATAGCAAAATAATTGGTAGTCTGTGTCCTATCAGGTCAAAGGTCAAAACTCACGTTAATCAATTTATTGGCACTTTTTGGATAATTCATAACTAATTATGCAAATTGTTGACAAATTTAATGAAAAAAAATGTATTTTGGAGAAGTTAAATTGATTTAAAAAATTGAAAAGGGGGAGGGGGCACCTGCTCGTGTTTGTCAAAGGGTATGATGTAATGTGTGCAATTGATAAGTGTCAAGAATTTATGCAATATGAATTTTGATTCTATATTTAATATTGTAGCTGACAAAGAGCACATTCCTCACCTATCCAGTTATTTTAAATTTCAAATGGAGTACAAAAAACACAGGTATGTTATAACATTTTATTGTTCTTTTAGACTGCTCTTAGTATTAGAGAAATGCATTATTCCTCAAAACTTTAGTCTCTTTGTGTATATGTAATTATAGTTGATACAATTATTTATTAATTATGAATGTGAATTGAAGTTAAAAGTGCTTTAAAAGTTGAGTTTTTTTTTCAGTGGCTCATTTTCAGTTGATGTGGTGGGATTGTATGCAGTGGCCTGAATGGGAGACTTCTTTCATTTTTAAAAATTCAGGCCAGTTGCCAGTCAGAAGTGAATAAATTTCTACCAGCAGCAGAGACAAATGAGTATTCAGAAAACATGGAACAGCCGTCAACAATATTACTCTACAGTAGCCTTAACTAAAGGTATATAATCAACTGTCTCTTAAGTTTGTACCAATTTTTTTTTTTTTTTTTTTTTTTTTTTTTGGTAATGTATTCATCTATCACCATCATCTGTCGCCAAACTGGTTTAAAGTCTCTAAAACTTTCTCCTTTTCTTTCAGCTTTTGGAATTACACATTTGCTGTCTGATTGCTGGCACTGATCTGTGATTGTCCAAGACAGGGGAGGTTAGTAAGGTGCTCAACATTTCATATGGAATGTTTAGTCCTACTGACTTCCTCTAATCTTGAGGCGTCTTGGACATCATTGTCTATGGTCGCATATCAGACAAAATCATCTTTTTTGGACAAGGACAGGTGTTTTCAAGAATTTAGATGTACACTGTGCAAAAATAGTGATCCACCTAGCAGGCAGAATTTATGTGCATTTTAATATAACTATCTCTATACACCCCCCCCCCCCCTTTTGTTCTTAGTAGTCAACTTCCAAGTAATTCCAGAATTGATTATATGTGACACATGGTATGTATTTTCTGTGTTGAACCATTGAAAGTATATGAAATGCTTTATAATTATTTTCTGTTATTTTGTACCTTTCTATTGCAGAGTTACCTCCCCTTTTTCTACAGCAAAGTGAAGAATGTATGTAGGTAAAATGCATGTTTAAATTCCTTTTCTTGTAAATTCAGAGTTATAAAAACCAAAATTTTATAAAATTTATGGTATTTATTGTCTAATCATGCTTATTATTACATGAAACACCCATTAAAGAAGTCTAAATATGACCAGGGATAATCCAATTAGAGTAGTAAGTACCACTTCCTGACAGAGGCTGAATGAACCAGGTTGGATAATCTGCTTATAACAAAGGTATTAATCTTTTTTCCCTAATTTTTATACTGATTTGTTAAAGCATATATATTGTAGAATTTTTTAATATAAGTTTTACTAAAATTAGAATTTGCTAAACATTTTTATTTTTAAAATTTCCAAGAATTTTTTTGCTTTTTGAAGGTATTTTTTTGAAAAATTGTTTAAAATATTTATTTATGTAATAGGTAAAGTTTGCTTCTTGAATTTTGTATAGGACATATTTATCTAGTATACCAAAATATAAAGAAAGAAAATAATTGTAACATATGTGAGTTGTTAGCATTTCAAATTTGAGAACTGTCTGTCTTATGCTCATTTCATCCTCTGATTTAAGGTGTTCCAGCACATCAATTAAAGGGCCATAACTCTGCTTTGGAACCATCAATTTCAATGAAACATCATCAACTGCTTTGTATAAACAAAAGACACCGGCATGTCAGATTTCAGCAAAATCAGACAAGGTTTGTGTCCTTATTAGGTTACAGACTACTAATTTTACCCCTATTTCATTGACCACGCAAGTAGTGCCAGTTTAAAAATAGAGGTTTTTTCTTAAAAATTCTTTGGGGTGTATATGGGGTGGAATGGGGTTATTTTTGGGCATAGATGGAAAGGAGAGGGTCTGAAAAAAATTATAAAATTGATAATAATGGGAAATTTTGCTTTTAAGCGCGTAGTAGGAAGGGTGTAAAGAGGCCCATGTTTACCCTTTCCTCGAAGGAAAAGTGAAATAAGCAGGGTAGGGTTATTTGCGATGCCATAGCAGGACTTGCAGACTATGAATTTTCCCCAGAGCCTGAAAATTTTTTGGACTTGAATTGTTGTTACTCTATGCCAAGTTTCAGGTAAGTTGAGCCGGTGTGATTTTTTAAATTAATTTTAACATTATAAAGGAATGTATAGCAAAATAATTGGTAGTCTGTGTCCTATCAACGTAAGCGTAGCGGAAGGCAACTCTGGATAGAGAATGTGTTATCATAGGGTTTATTCAAGCATGCGTATTAAACAAAACACGCAATATATCATAACCAGTGGCGGTTGGCAGTAAGCAGCTGGCAGTTGGCAGTGAGCAGTAGGCAGTAAGCAGTTAGCAGTTCGCAGCAAGCAGTTGGCTGTCGCATATGGAATTCCATACGTTTTAGCATTTTATTTTAGTTGTACTATGGCAGGCCCGTAGGAAGAAATTCCAGTTTGGAAGGGGGGGGGGGGTTACGGCCATACATTTTTCAGTTGAGGGGGCACTATTTACTACCAAAAATTCCTTGACAAGCAAAAAAGAAAGGTCATCAGACGTTTTCATTGAGGGGGCACAAGCATATAGTAGCTATGTTTTCTATAGTAATCTATATATAATATTATATAAGTTTACTAATATGTTGATGCAAGGCACCCTATGTTGAAAGTGTGATAGATAAGCTCAATACATACACCTTTACACACTATAATTTTCTCAATGTCCAAAAAATATTTTCCTCTAGTGTATAGAGGGTCCTTAAAGTGAAAAAGATTTAAAAAAAAAAACATTATGAATTACTTAATTATTTTTAAAAATGGTTAAAAAATAATTTCAATGTCATCATTTACACACAAAAGACAACTTGAATGTGATTTCTTATCCTTAATTTATATTACACAAAATAATTTCTTAAATTTTCAATCGTACCATTCTCCGCCATTTTGGATTCAGTGTACACCTTTCAACACATGCCCTAAATTTGGTGTAAGAAAGTGTACATCGGGTGTAACCAAAAGTCTACACCCTGCACTTGAAAGAAAGGTGTACATGGTGTAAAAGGTTTTAGTCAATCAAGTTCGCCCTTTATTTAACGTTTCTATAAATGGATCCTCTATTTATTTAGAACCCTCATTTGCGCTGGGCAGTTGAGATTTTTCTTGTGGCATATTTGAAATATAAAATTTTAGAGATATGTGAAATTCATTTGAAGAAAAAAAAATAATACAACAATTTGACTGGATCAATTCATAAAATACATTATGGCAGTGCTTTTTGACATTGAGGATTTATTTAATTCTATATTATTTCATCCTAAAATCTTAAAGGAAAACTATTACATGATACGTAACGCTTGTTTCTCGAGCTCAGTGAAAAATGATTAACAATACGAGTACACCTTTATTTCTTAATACTTTCTTAATTGCCTGACGCCACGTGCGTCAAGCAGTATAAGGATTAATTTTTCAGGAATCGAAACTAAGCGATCATTCTTAATGAACTAGATTTTGTGCAAGCTGATTACATCGGAATTTGTTACCTGCATTTAAGCAAATACAGTTTGCAGAAGAAAAAATCATATAACTGATGCAAAATACTGATATGTTTAATTCCTTCAGGTTTTTTTTTTTGTGTGTTTTTTTTTTTTTTTTTGTTTTGTTTTTGTTTTTTTTGTTTTTTGTTTTTGTTTTTTTTTTTTGTTTTTTTTTTGCATGCACATGTTTATTCTTTGCGATTCTTTGTACGGACATGTCCTTGTAACATTTTTTTCTGCGTTTTTAAACTACTGGATCAGTCCATTTGGCTTCTATGAAAGGGGTGACTCAATCATTTCGCACCAAATGTCACATGTAAATTATCTTCGCGCCTTTTTCTTGGGTTGTTCTATTGAATGTGTGTGATAACTTCTATGGAAATAAATAAAGTTTATTCTTTTAACATGATTCTTATAATAAGCTGCAGAATTTTTATTAACAGTAAATTTTATCTCATTATTTTAAGAGAACATATTGTATATGGACAGGCAACACTACAGCAATGATTTTGCTGATTATTCTTACTATTTACATGTATCCCATAAGTGGACTAGTCTTATCATAAACAAACTCCCTCCACCTATAGTAAATGGAGCATCCCTTCTTGATTCAGTCTGTTGTCCACCTAGCCTTTCTTTCAATATTACATTTATTACTATTGTACGTTACAAGGTTAGGTTTTTAAAAAAAAAAAAAAAAAAAAAAAAAAAAAAACTTAGAAAGTCAGCGAGTAGCATATTACTCCATGCTTTGTGATGAACAAGGGTTTCCTTTTAATACAGTGACAATTTTAAAGAGTGTAGGTCAGTACCCGTAGAGGAATGGGCTTCACTCCCGTAAGGTTCTAAGTAAAGAATCGGCAAAATGAAGAAGACATCATGATCTTTACTGGTCTTCATTTCATAAAAAAGCACGTCATTATAAATATGAGAAAGGTCCGGAAATCGATTGAAAAGAAAAGCTAAACAATTTCAAAACTGTATAAATTATAAAGATATATTTTAAACTCATTTATAATACATGTACATTTATATGGTAAGACCATCATCGCGTGAGTTTTGTCCCCCGGCTCCAAATGGTGCATTTTCCAGCATTTTAGATTGAATTAGTTAGTTTTTGGCCACTTTTTTTTTTCTAGTTTCGGGTTATTAGTATCTTGTTTTGCGCTACCTATAAAATGTACATGTCATTTATATACTTTGATTTCTAGAGCAGCGTTGAAGCATTTTTGTCTCAAACACTTCAAGACAACATGTTATTATTATACTATGGGTTAAAGAATTTATGTTATACTAGGACTATGGGTTAAAAAAAATTATTATCGAAACAAGCGCCGGTGGTATTTTTCATTACCTCTTATTTATTTTATTGTCTGACGTCATGGCGTCAGACAGTACTAGATTTTGCCAAGGCTTGTTGGTCATGTCGTTCAATAGAATTCTTTTGATAACTTGATCTTGGAAACTTCATACTATCTTAACTATCAATTGGAGAGCATGAGGAGTAAAGGAAACATGCTAAACACCCAAGCAAGCCATAGCATTGGAGCTTGATTGTGATATCACATTATACATTACAGGTTATTTAACTCGAGAAGGCATCATTCATGTCCAGCAAAACAGAAGGAATTAAGCTGGTCAGGTAAACACTTGTCGATTATCTTTATCAGATTAAGTAATGGATGTTTATTTTCAATGCATACCAAGTCTCTCTAACCTTAGAATGTTTAGAAATCTACGCATATTCATAAATTGCAGACGTTTGATCAATCGCCTATGCAGAGTTGTCGTTCGTTCCTCTCTCAGACAGTGAATGTACAAGGTTAGCTTTTTAAAAAAAGCTGAGAGTCAGCCACTGGAATACAGAAAGTTTCTTTCTTGTTTTGTGATGGTATATGTTTTGTTTTATTCATCATGTTGTGTTTCTTAAAAGTCATTGTAATCTAAGTTAAATTCGCCTAAGGCCATCTTTAAAAAAAATTGTTTGGTTGCCCTCTCCCGACCGACTGGCTAAAAAAGGCCCCACTCAAAACATTTTTTAACCTCCAGGAAACAATTATTTTTTTTTATGCATTTCAGAAAATACAATTTGAAAATTCAGCATTGATGTTAAAATTTTTTTAGGAAAAAAAATTTCCCACCTACATGTACCTACCCAGACCCAAATTTCATCGGCATCAGTTTTCTGCATCCAGGTGCTCGTATGACGCATTTTTCAGTTGGGGGGGGGGGGGGGGGGTCGAGGACCTGACATAAAAAATGTTATTCGGTGTTTTTTTTTTTTTTTGGGGGGGGGGGGGGTTAGATCGTAAATGAGCTTAGATTGAATACTTAATACCCCATTCCCGGGACCTACAGATACAGATGTAATCTTTAACAGATATGTCCTCTCTTTCAAGAACAACACTCGTCTGGTAAAAACTGGACAACATTATTAAATCTGAAAACGAGCAAGACAGTTTACATGTGGGGTATTTGTGATAATAAATGGATGTCCCCATTTAAAGGTCAAGGCTACATATAGTACATGTATCTTTCATTCGTTATTACAGTTTTAGTAATAAGGCCATAAAGTTAAATCATGATTATTTTAAAATTTACATGTTTCAAGATGGAAGACTTCTTTTTTGTAAAACGTATTTATTTAATCCAGAACTTCTTTAAATTTCTGCTAGAAACATAGACCTATAGTCCACGTATTGCAGTCCTTTTTTTAAAACTTGTCATGTAAATTATAAGATTTTACTGTCTTACAGTGGTCTTCTGATGTTTTCATAACTTTCATCATTAAAGTGAAACGAGATTCATTTTTCACTGAGCTGGGACCTTTGCACAGGTACTTGTGGACAGGACCCCCCCCCCCCCCCTCCAATATGCCCCACAGGTCAAAAAATATTTTTAAGTATTTTTTTCATAAATCCAAAAAAATAACACAGAATTAACGTTTTACTAAAAAAATCATACCCGCGGTATTATAAAATATAATACCGCGGGTATGATTTTTTAGTAAAACGTAATTCTGTGTTATTTTTTGGATTTTTCTTATGGAATACATTGTAAATGTGTACTAGAAGAATAATTTATGAAAAAAATACTTAAAAATATTTTTTGACCTGTGGGGCATATTGGAGGGGGGCTGGGGGGGGTCCTGTCCACAAGTACCTGTGGGACCTTTGTAGCAAGTGGATTATTGTGTGAATTCCGACCCTTACATGTCTTATGCAAGATATTGATCGAGGGTCTTGCATCAGGCATCCAGAGGAATACACACAAATTCATGACTTGCAACGGCGATTGAGGGTACATATATATATATATATATATATATATATATATATATATATATATATATATATATAAAGCACTAAAAACCAACAACACTGTATATCCTAAGTGTCGGATCTACTAAGTAGATACAAGGTCACGGATGGAAATTTATATAAAGCACTAAAAATGACCAACGACACGAACAATAATAATTGTCAAATTTTCGGGACAACCTGTCCCTTCCTCAGGACAAAGAAAAAAGTTAAGAAGTCATAAAAACAAAGGAAATAGAGAAGCAAAAACAACTAGCACTAATACTAAACTACCAAACACTAAATATTTACAAGGTTACATGTTTAATTTGGAGTTTATAAACAGTTGTGAACAAAGAAATCCGGAGCGCTATGAATTGCGTCCGGTCTATCGGGTGTACTCGGTGAAGATATATATATATATATATATCTCAAGGTTTAAATGTGCTGTACATTTTAACTTATCTTCTATAAAAAGCACCGAAATATTTTCAAAGTACAATATAAAACAGTACAAATTTCCCACTTAGAACAATATATGTCTTTAATTTTCGTCGAAAACGAACAAAGAATAATGCAGTCTATAAATAGATCAAGGTCGTTTCTTTATTCAGAGAGTGTGCGTGAAGAAGCAGGCCTTCTGATTGGAGCAAATAGTAAGAGTTTCTTTAGCAGTGTTTAGAACAAGTCGTGTAAATATTTTTCCCAGAATTCCAAATTACGCAAGCGCACTTGCAGTTTCATCCCACCGTAACTAGTCAGCCCGCGGGCTGACTAATGAGCCGATGGTGGAGAGTGACGTTTGATTTGTTCATAGTTAAACAAAATATCAGGGAAGGATAGCTGTTGAATATTCTTTTGCTTAAATGCCCCCCCCTCCCCCGGTTCCTACGTCCATGAAAAAAAAAGAAATTACAAGTAATATAGTGTATATAGAATAAATTAATGTCCAAGTTTTATTTTATGTTGATGCTACTGAATATTGAACTTTTCTTGTTTCGTAGCAAAAGAATTCATTTCATAACTCAGAGTCATGTTGATTACACTGGATATAACTTTTCTTGATTCTTCACGTAATAATCAATTTGCTCATTTCAGACAAGCTTTTTAGGAAAACTAATTAATACTTGTTTTCTTTTATTTCATTTCATTTTATTTTATTTATAATACGACTATTTAATGTAAGACTTACCTAAAATTTAGAAAAATCTGGAGGACTTCCGAAAGAACGGAAAAGGAAAGTATACGTCAAAAGTTATCAAATTTCAAACAAAACCAAACATGTTATTTGTTGTAACTTGTACTCATCAAATTGGGCTGTTGTATTGATGAAAGTCTAATTTTCACAGAACTGGCATATATCATACATGATGTCATGGGATCTCGGGCTGCTGTACTTGTTAATGTTCGTGAGCTGTGGCGTCGGGGTAAACGAAATGGACAAGACTCAGTACGAAGAAGGTAGAACACAGTTTGAAGTTTTGCAGAGACGTTCACAGAATCCAAAGTACGGTAAATGTTGGACAAACACTGTTGTATTGCTACAGGAAGGTTGTAAGCATTTAACAGATGTAACTCAAAGCAGACTAGCATTGTCCTATCTGAACTGCTTCTTAGAAATTCAAGGGAGGACCACGTACCCGTGTGATGAGACCGTGAGCGTGAGAGAGTGTTTGCTGGATGTTACTGAATCGGACAGAACATCACTGACTAATTTCTTTACGCACACCCACAGCATATGTTACTTTCTGCAGTCTCAGGTCTGGCATGAGAATACGCAGAACACAATCACTAGACTCAGCCAGGCATCAGACGAGGTGGCCGAGAATCTGGCAGCAACAACAGACTTACAGAAAGAGGCTCTCAAAAACCAGGAAATAATCATTCAACAGTCCACAAACCTCAGCAACATTATCAACTCATCCTCTGAAAATCTTCATGCAGTAATATTAGATTTCCAAAAAACAACAGATGAACAACGAATTCTCATTAACGACATATTTGACAAAATTGTCCACCTTCAGAAGACTATGTTGGGAGAATTTTCTGGGTTCTACTCCATTGTGTATTACACTGTTTCTATTGTGCTGTCATACCTAATAACATCAACTCCCCGCACTGCTGCAGCTAGATTCTGGATGTTTGGTATCGTGACCTTCAATATCATAATAGAGAGGGTCATTATTTACATGTTCACCAGTGGTTACTTAGAGGAGGATAACATTGAGGTAACACGGCTTAAAATCTGATACCTTTTGCATGCAGGTCTGCTAAAAAACCCTGTCCAAACTGAAAATAGATGATTTCTCCAAATGGTGGTTAAAATTCCCAAATAAGAAACAGATTGAATTTTTCTGTGCTTTAATTCTATCAACTGTCTTGAATTTTGAAACATAACATAAAGATGTTATGTTTTTAACATAAAGATGTGCCTAGAGTATAAGCCTACAATCTAGCCATGCTAACATTCCTTATTCTACTGTAAAATATAAGCTTGAGATAAGTCATCAGTATTTCTAAATTTTGCAACGTTTTTAACATCGAAATCAAAGGGCTACAGGATGCTGTACATGTCATATTGGTCATGTTGGTTCTAGTCAATGCTTCAGTGTTAACTCTGTTATCTCTAATAGTTTGTAAAATGTAAAGACTGAAAATCAAATTTTGTAGAGCAATTATACACAATACAATTGAATATACGAGGTAATCATGATAATTAATATTCTTGTTTCAAAATATTTTAATTTTTTGATAAATCTTTATAGTGTCATAGTGTAGAAAACTTATACACTTGGTTATACACTTTGACAAGTGCATGGTACATGTATTGCTATATAAACATTATAAAGGAAAAAAAATTGTATTAAAGAAATGATAAAGTTTTGTGATTTTCACACAGGAGGCTGCGTACGGCTGGCATGTTTTCTGTCGTAAAGTCAGTGGATGCCTAGCCATGGTCATACTGGTGATTCATGCTGCTCGATACCGGGATCTTAATGTTGTCAACAATCAACTCCTCATGGACATCAAATCAGAGCTACAACTTCTGCGTAATTCTGAATTTTATAGTTTACATTTTAAATTTATTATTATGTTTATCGATAAATAAGCATGATTAAGTTCAATGGCTAGCCAGAGGCTTGTGATTCTTTGTAGGCCTTAAATCATTCTAAAGAACTTTATAGCTCATTAATAGAGACTATATATAAAGCTAAAAAATTAAACTTAATTGCAATTAAAATTTCCTGAAAATTTTCATTGTATTTTTTTTAATTTTTAACATTATACATGTAATAGGTTATAAAGAAAAGGGACACAATTCAGACGAGGTTGATCACATCCTTCCAGGCGTCCAGGAAGCAGCACTGACCCAGGGGCCAATGATGACACCCTCACTCCTTCACTCCCACACATCAGCTGCTGCAGACAGTAAGACTGCTTCATGCTCTCAAAGTTTGAGTATGACTTTGTGCTTACTTAATAGGTCACCTGAGTCACTCAAGAGACTAACTGAAATAATGTAGCCCTCTCCGATTTTTTTTATCTAGTGTTTTCAGAAGAGCTCTTCCCCCCCCCCCCCCCCAATAAAAAAATAAAAATCGGTGAGGGCTACATTATTGCAGCTATTGAGAGACTTATTGCTGTAAATACTCATCTCTCATGCATTATATGTTGTACACCATGCATACATTTCTCATATTTCCGGTTTCATTTAGACCCATGTGGCAAAATTCAAACAAACTTGCCACAAGTACAATTGGGTGTTTTGCATACAAGTTTGTTCAAATGAAGGGCAGCTTTCAAGAGGAAATAATTAAGAAATAGCATAGGTCAATTTAAATTCTTCTGAAGAAATGATAAACATTATTTGGAAATAAACTTTCTGATATAGAGAAGATTCAAGTATATTAAAAACTTGACCCCTGAGGTCATTATTATAAGCGTTGCCTCAGAAGGGGTCCAAAATTTTACATAGAAATGTATAAGAAAAATCTTTTAAAAATTCAAGAGGTAGAAGACAACAAAATTTTCACCTTATTTGTAAATATCCTCATAAAGTGTAGAATCAAGTTTGTTTAATAAACCTCGGTCTCCGTGCAGGTAAAGGGCCATAATTGTACGCCATAGTCTTATGTATAAATAGATAGTAAAATAAATACAAGACCACAAATTGTTTAACTATTATAGAAGCATCCTTTTGAAGTCTGGATTTCAGTTTTTGTATAAACCATGGTTGAAGTGGGTAGGCATGAGGGCCACCAAATAATTAGGAATCCAGAGTTTACATAGAAATGTCTTTTTTCCAAAGAACTTCAATTGATGGCCTCTTCTTAACTTTAAATTCTAAATAATAACCTTGGTATAAAATTGTTAATACTATTTTGTCTGATATACAGGTACTGAGGGTTATGAATCAGATTCTGCTTGGAGCAGTTCATCCGACATGTCCGAGGAATCATCCTACACAGATGTCAGTTACCATCCAAATCTGACAGAAGCTGTCAGGGGAGATCACTCTAATGCCTCCACTAGTAACTGTGGATCATCGCTCATCGGTGAGGAGGAAATGGAATTCCTTAGAAATTCCACCCCAATCCGAGAAGGAAACTTCCAGAGGATTGAGGAATGGAGGAGGACTGGTTACTACACTACATCAAGAGGAGGTAAGTGGAGTAAGATTTTTGAAACTTTTTATAAGTTGTACAGTAAAATGTAAGTGAATAGCTTTTAGTCATTTCTTTCTTGTTTATTGATGTATTATGCTTTAATTTACCCAGTGATGCTTTATAACATGATAATTTCCAGCTATTCAATGATTTGAATTGACTGTCTTCCAGTGAAATTATATATGTTAAAGAACAAGGACAAAATGTGATTTAATAAATTGGTTCTCTTATTGCAGATGCTAGTTCCCACCCCTCTCCTTCCACCCCTGGTGATTCTAAGGTCAGTTAGATTAGTTACTAACCTAATTGTTAGGGCTGTATTGATTAAAAAAAATGATACAATACAATATTTTATAAAGCATTACACAGTGTTTTGGAGTTTGAATCCATTTTATCAGCGAAGTTTTATCAATCATTTTATACATGATCATTTATGAAGGCTGAGTTTTTTTTTTTAATATCCATCTTGTAGTTCTTATCTTACTGTCATTACAAAATAGACTTCTAATTCAAACTTTTAACATTTGTATAACTAACATATTAAAGTATAGTTAAAGTATAGTGGCCTATATAGATTTACAGTATTTATTTCATTTTCTCTGACACAGAGTGTGCAGACCAAGTACAATCTTAGAAAGAGGACACCGACCCAGATAATGAACCCAGCTTTGAGAGAAGAGTCCCCAAGAGTATTCAGAAATAGAATAAAAAACCTGGAGCGACTTGCCATGCAAAACAGCACTGCAATACGAGAGAGACTCCATGAGGTTATTTCAGATTCCGTCTATAGCATTGAGGAAAGAAATTAGGCAAGAATAACTGTGGTAAATATAGCCTAGCTTTGTGTATATTATGTCAAAAAATGTTTTGTATAAAAGAAGGAATACTTGCCAGATTTTATGGCGTAGATTTTTTTTTTTTTTTTAATATCTTCGCTTAAATTTATTATTTCATGAAAAATATGTAGTAATTTACTTTGGTAGTCTTTTTTTCTAGTGTTTAGAAATGCTGAAGCTTGTTCGCTTTTTTTAACCTACTTTGTAGAGTGTTAGAGGTTGATAATTTTGTTTTTGTTTTTGTTTGTTTTGAATGTTTACAGACATCAATCTAATATATGATAACTTTTTACTTACTTTCAGCAGCATTGTGATAAGTATTTAATTTCTCTGAAATTTGTTATCTTTTTTTTCTTTTGTATATTTCAAGTGCTGTAAACTGATGCATGGTATATTCAAAATATTCAACTTTACTTATTTTTTTAACATTTATTTCTCGGAGATACATGTAGTTGACTAGAGTAAAATTATTGTTTAATTTATTTTGTAAGACCAAAATAAAAGTGGTTTACAAATTATGAGCATAAAAAAGTAGATGGAAGCCCAAATACCAGTACTAGTTAAAAATTGATTGGGTTAGTACAAGTAGGACAGCATTAATTTAGCCCTTTTGCTACTACTGGCATTAGATTGGCAATTTTGGCATGTACCGGTAATATACCTTTCATGGTTTAAAATTATTCATGTGAACAAAAGCATTCCAAAGGCTTCATTGTTTGTTTGTTTGTTTTATTGGGGGGGGGGGGGGGTGGTGTGTCTTTTCTTTCTTTTAGTCATAAAGTATCAAATCTCAGGTGAATTCAGACGTGTTCAAGATTAATTGTGTTCAAAAGCATGTTTAACATATATACTGTAGTCACCAAATTTGCCTGCAACTTATTTTTGTGAGATAGCTGTTTGGTATTTATAAGCGAGGAAAAAAAATCACGATTGCTGGTTATTGCTATATATATCCTAAGCTAATAAAAATATTTACAAGAATGAAATTTTCACAAGCAGTTTGTCTGGCTTAATAACGTGAAAGTAAAGCTCTCTTAAACAAAAGTATACAAGACCATGGTTATGTATGAAGGGGGCATTTAAAAAACAAATTTTTATTAGGTATAACAATGCAACAGTTATATAAATGTATAATAATAACAGATAAGTCTATTGTGAGCATTACATGTATTTGGCCAAAACTATTACTGTTTTTAATGTACTTCTTATTCTTAAATGGGTTTTAATTGAGATACAAGATATTTTGAGAAAGTGTTTCAGATTTTTTTTAATGATTTTTGCACTTCTTAGACTCACACATGTCACAATTTAGTTAGATAATGTTTTAAGTTCATGTTTTATGAAGTGGGACATTTAAATTTGTACTTGCTGGTTGGCTCTGATTGGTTGTTCGGATTTTTGGGTCAGAAAGTCAAAAGTCTGTTTCATCTGTTATACCCACGTCAAATATTGCCCAACTGATATATGAAAAAGTCTTTCCTTGATACATGTAGTTATTAGTTTGGTCACCTATCCATGTATTTGAATTAAAATGTCACTGAATTTTCTGCTATAGGTATGTCTCATAATGAGGAACTCATTGCTTAGGGATCCTTGTAGTTGATAGTCCTCCAAGTTTTTATGTTAGTTTGACAATGATTATGGCATGAACCCGAGTGATAATCAGGTCAAAGGACAGCGATCTTTTATTTTGCTATATTCCATGTCAAATATTGCTTGGTTAATGTCTTAGGAATCATTTTCTTATAACTGTTTTCATGATTCATTCACTGTAAGACATTAGATATGACAAGTAGGGAATTGCTTTATTTTTAAAAATGACAATGGTAAAGGAGGGAACATATATTTCTTGTAATTGACTAGCATATGGACATTATAAGACTAAAGAGACATTCATTTAAGATTTAATTCCAAAAAATTCAGTTTCATACAAATATTGATCGAGAGAGAAGCACTAACAAAAATAAGTGAAATTTGGTTTCTTTTGATACATATACATTTAACAGTTTGAAACTTTACTACAGTACTTCAGTCCTGTTTGATGCTTATGTTTTCTTTTGATGAAATTTTATACTTTACAATCATTTATTCCCTGCATTGTTTTGTAGTATATATATATGTGTGTGTGTGTTTGTGTGTGTATTTTTAAGCAAACTGAGTGCATTTTCATGGTTTTATTGTTTTCTGTTTTTTCCAAGAATACATTTTTTGGTACTGTTTTCATAGATGAAGCCATTCTTCCTATGTTTGTGCAACATATATGTACACATATGTGTAGGGTGATATTGAACTTTTGAAATGGTTCTAGCTATTGAGGATTTTATGTATGTTTTGTACTTTGTTCTTAGGAATATTCTTTTAAAAATCTCTTTTCTTTAGAACAGTAGGACCAAGGCTACTTAAGAAATTACTATGGCCCGTGGGCCTCTTATTATTATTATTAATTGTATTCTTTGTGTCATGTTGATTTTTCATATTAATTTTGTGTATGTGATAATCTATTTTCTGCTGAGTCTAATTTTTTTCCCCATAGATTTTTGATTTACAGAGATTGAGAAATGACCTAGCCTGTTAAGTTTATATTTAAAAATGTTGCTCTTTAAAATTTATGGACTAAGATGTTTTGTTTATTTATTTTGCTTTTTGTTTTTTGTTCTAGTGCTTGTTGTTTTCCTTTCTTCAATGTAAATTATTGTACTCCTATATACAATACAGGAAAAAGAACTTGTAGATTTTTCTTTTCTATTCATTTTTAGGTCACCTGCTTCACTCAGTTGACCTTTGTCCGTTGCTGACTGTTTTGCACCGTCCATCAGTCATAAACTTTTGAACATTTTCAACTTCTTCTCCTAACCACTGAACCAATTACAGCCAGTTTTGGCTTGTAGCATCAAAGAATGAAGGGGAACAAAAATTATGAAATTCATGGTCCTGCTCTCCTGGGGCCTTAGGAATGGGGCTAAATTATCAAAATTATTGCTATCTTTAAAAATCTCCTTATTTACTCCCTGACATCAAACAATGAAACTGTTAGCATGATTGTAATAAGCAGTGGGCCTGTTACCAAAATTATTCAATTCATGGCCCCAGGGTCAGGGGTTCTGCAGTTAGGGAAGGGCTCTAATAATCAAGTACTAGTGAAAATTCTTTTAAAATTCCTTTCCCCCTGTATATTTAGGAAATAAACTAGATGCTTTGTTATGATGATCAAAGGAGCCTCTTCCAAAATTGTGAAATTTGTGGCACCAGGGTCAGGGGTTCTGGTGTGGAGAGGAGAGGCTCTATTGATCATATAGTAAAAATGCATTATTTCTTTGTTCTCTGCTCATGGATATCAAACAAAGTAATATTGCACGGTTATGATGAGCAGATCTACCTATTCCAAAATTGAGAATTTCATGGCCCCTAGGTCATGGTTTCTGTGGGGGGGGGGGGGGGGTCACTGATTTTATAGTAAAAACACATTAAATCTGAGAAAATCCTATTTTCTCCAGCTGCTGCTTATTCAGCAGATAAACCAAGTGCATAGTTATAGTGAATAAGGGTGCTCCTTTCAAATTGTGAAATTTGTGGCCCAAGGGTCAGTGTTCTGGTATTGAGGGTAGTCTGTTGATTACATGTATATAATAAAAATGCATTAGTTATTTGAAAATCTTAATCTCTGCTCCTGGATATTAAGCAAACAAAGTAATTGCATAGTTATAATAATCAAGTGTGCTTCTTCCAAACTTGTGAATTTCATGGCCCCTTGGACAAGGATTCTGGCTCTAGGGCAGGGCTCTAATGATTATTTAGTGAAAATGCATTAATTTTTTGAAAATCTCAGCACCTGGGTATTAAGCATATAAATTGATTGCATGAACAAGTGTGCCTCTTCCTAAATTTTGAATTCCATAGCCCCATGGTCAGGGCTTCTGATGTCAGGATAGGGCACTATATATATCAGATAATTCTTTAAATATCTTTTCTCTGCCCCTGGGCATTTAGCAGACAAACTAATTGTATGATCATGATGATCAAGAAAGCAACTTCCAAAAATATGAAATTCATAACTCCTGGGTCAGGGTTTTGGTGTTGGGACGGGGCTCTGTTCAATATATCCTAAAAATGCATTACTTCTTTGAAAATCATATTATCTGCCTCTGGGTATTTAGCAAACACACTTAGTGCATCCAAAATTATGAATTTCGTGTCACCTGCGTCAGGGCTTCTGGTGTTAGGGCGGGGCTTTGTTGATAATATTATAGTAAAAATGCATTAATTCTTTTGAAAATCTTCTTCTATGCTCCTGGGTATGAAGCAGATAAACTAAGTGCATAGTTATAATTAGCAAAGGTGCCTCTTCAAAAGTGTGAAATTTGTAGCCCCAGTGTCAGGGTCTTTGGGTTATGTTGTAAAAATGTATTATTTTTTTGAAAATCCTCTCTGCTCCTTGGCATCTAGGGGGCAAACAGAGTACCAAGTTGTAATAAGCAAGGATATTTTTAACAGATTTTTGAAATATCTGAGCCACTTGGTCAAGTGTTTTGGTGCTTGGCAGGGCTCTATTAATTGAGAGAAGTTATTCCCCTTTGCTATTCACCTATATATGTATGATACTTAATCACTGTAAATAATGTAGTTGAAAGGTCAATTGAATAAAAGAATTTTATGAGAGGGGGCAAGTACAGGGTAGTAGATGGATCTACTTTAAGATTTGTATCAAACACCTTACTAACTATGATCTCTAATCATCCTATTTGTCTTACTTTTGGGCAAAAAAGCTTCATCTGTAAGTAATTTTTAGCTCACCTCGACGAAGTCGAGATGAGCTTATGCTATACCCCCGGCGTCGGCGTCGGCGTCGGTGTCGGCGTCGGCGTTAGCGTCGGCGTCCCAGGTTAAAGTTTTAGGAGCAAGTCCCATTCCCATGTAACTATAAGCCCTACCTGGACCAAACTTGCATGGATGATGCATCTAGGGATGGACACTACCACACTTGCTTCAGATGCTGGATCTGACCTAGATTTTACGGATGAATGAACAGGTTAAAGTTTTAGGAGCAGGTCCATTCCCAAGTAACTATAAGCCCTACCTTGACCAAACTTGCATGGATGATGCCTCTAGGGATGGACACAACCACACTTGCTTCGGATGCTGGATCTGACCTAGATTTTCCGGATGAGTGACCAGGTTAAAGTTTTAGGAGCAAGTCCCATTCCTAAGTAACTATAAGCCCTACCTGGACCAAACTTGCATGGATGATGCATCTAGAGATGGACACTACCACACTTGCTTCGGATGCTGGATCTGACCTAGATTTTCCGGATGAGTGACCAGGTTAAAGTTTTAGGAGCAGGTCCATTCCCAAGTAACTATAAGCCCTACCTTGACCAAACTTGCATGGATGATGCATCTAGGGATGGACACTACCACACTTGCTTCGGATGCTGGATCTGACCTAGATTTTCCGGATGAGTGACCAGGTTAAAGTTTTAGGAGCAGGTCCTTTCCCAAGTAACTATAAGCCCTACCTGGACCAAACTTGCATGGATGATGCATCTAGGGATGGACACAACCACACTTGCTTCAGATGCTGGATCTGATGTAGATTTTCCGGATGAGTGACCAGGTTAAAGTTTTAGGAGCAAGTCCATTCCCAAGTAACTATAAGCCCTACCTGGACCAAACTTGCATGGATGATGCATCTAGGGATGGACATTACCACACTTGCTTCGGATGCTGGATCTGACCTAGATTTTCCAGATGAGTGACCAGGTTAAAGTTTTAGGAGCAGGTCCATTCCCAAGTAACTATAAGCCCTACCTTGACCAAACTTGCATGGATGATGCATCTAGGGATGGACACTACCACACTTACTTCGGATGCTGGATCTGATGTAGATTTTCCAGATGTGTACCAGGTTAAAGTTTTAGGAGCAGGTCCATTCCCAAGTAACTATAAGCCCTACCTGGACCAAACTTGCATGGATGATGCATCTAGGGATGGACACTACCACACTTGCTTCGGATGCTGGATCTGGCCTAGATTTTCCGGATGAGTGACCAGGTTAAAGTTTTAGGAGCAGGTCCATTCCAAAGTAACTCTAAGCCCTACCTTGACCAAACTTGCATGGATGATGCATCCAGGGATGGACACTACCACACTTGCTTCGGATGCTGGATCTGACCTAGATTTTCCACATGTGAGAACAGGTTTAGATTTAGGAGTAGTCTCGTTCCCAAGTAACTATAAGCCCTACCTGGTCCAAACTTTCATGGATGATGCATCTAGGGATGTACACTAACCAACCTGCTTCGAATGCTGGATCTGACCTAGATTTTCCACATGAGTGAATTTTAGCCATATTTTAACCAAATTAGCATGGATGATGTATCTAGGGATGGATACTTCCAGACTTGCCTTGGATTCTGAATCTGACGTACATTTTCCAGATGAGTGACCAGGGTAATTTTTTGGAGTAGCTATATAATATTATGGCCTGTTATGATAAAACTTGCATAGATGGTGCATCTAAGGATGAAAACTTCCAGACTTGCTTTGGATGTTGGAACTGACCAAAATTTTCTTGATTACTAAACAGGTCAAAAGTTTTTTGAGCAGATCTATAATTAAACCAAACTTGCATGGATATTGATCTTGGGATGTACCCTAACTAGAAAAAAAATATGATGTGAAATTTGCCTTACATGTAGATAACATTCGTCGAGGTGAGCTTCGTAATCTTTGATTACCTATGTTTATTAATTTATATTTCTATATATCCTTTACAGTGTTGTATTATACTCAGGTGACGTTAAGGCCCTTGGACCTCTTGTTATTGGTCAGGTAAGGTTGTAAATAATAGATAAATGAAGAGAAAAAATACAATATCTTTGTACATTAAATGTTTTCAAAGAACAAGAGAGGCCAATGTGAGAGGGAATGAGATAAGGTTTACAAATAGTGCTCAAGCACTTATTTTGTCCGCATGGTGATAGTCACTAATGGGGGCAAGTGCATACAAATAAATAAATCTACTTTTAGATTTTTTACTGGGTGTTAGTCTAATTATTTTGTTGCTCAATGATATACTATTTTTCATGCTTTTGGACAGCATCCTTACAAACAAAGATACATAGCGGGTTCCAGTAAATGGTCAACCAAGCCTCTATCTTTACTCCTCACTAAGATATTAAAAGTGGTGAAGGAGAAACTTCAAGAGTACTGTGCAACAATATATTCGAGAAGTGGCGTAAATCAGATGTGGATACTTAAAAATTCCAAGGAACTTTTGGAAAATTTGAAATCACAAGATTTTACCAAAATCAACAGCTTAAAAACTTACGACTTTTCAACTTTATACACAACCATTCCCCACGATAAATTAAAGTCCAGGCTTTTTGAGATCATTGAAAGCTGCTTTTTCAATAAAAAAGGAACTCGTAAATATACTTACCTTGTCATTGGTCATTTGCAAAATTATTTTGTTAAAAAACATTCTGATTGTACACACAAGTACTCTGAAGTTGACATTAAAAAGATGCTTGAGTTTCTGATTGACAATATCTATGTGGTTTTTAGAGACCAGGTCTTCCAACAATCTATTGGAATTCCCATGGATACCAATTGCGCCCCGTTATTAGCAGACCTTTTTTTGTATTCATATGAAGCAGAATTTGTCCAAAATCTTGTACGTGAAAAGAAGAAAACACTTGCTGTGGCCTTCAACTCGACATTTAGATATATCGACGACGTATTGTCAATAAACAATGGCTATTTCCATTCTTATGTCGATACGATATATCCTGGTGAATTTGAGATAAAAGATACCACAGAGTCTGACACATCTGTTTCATATTTGGATATTTTACTTGAAAAAGACGTTAATGGCAATCTAACAACCAAGCTTTATGATAAACGTGATGACTTTAACTTTTCAATCGTCAACTTCCCTTACTTATGCAGCAATATACCTTCATCACCTGCATACGGAGTATATATCTCTCAGCTGATTCGATACGCAAGAGCATGCTCTACGTATGTACAATTTCTAAAACCAGGTAAATTATTGACAAATAAGTTGATGAGACAAGAATATCAGCTGTCTCGTTTAAAGTCATCATTTCGTAAGTTCTATGGTCGATACAATGACCTTGTCAGCAAATACAGTTTATCATTGAGTTAAATGCTGACTGACGTTTTTCATACTAATTGTTAAGCCATTATTTACACACTGAATTGTCGACGGAATTTTCCGTTATTTCCCGACCATGACAAGGAGCACACGGCGGGTGTGACCGGTCGGCAGGAGATGCTCACTCCTCCATGGCACCTGATCCCACCTCTGATGTTTGGAGGTCCGTGTTTGCTCTGCTCCTATTTTGTATTGTTTTATGGACTTTTGAGCTTGAATACAGTTCGTTATCTCCATATATTTCACAGCATAGCTTGATCTATCAGCTTGTTTTATTTTATACGTATTTCTATGGATCCTTTACAATTTGTATTATACTCAGGTGATCTTATAGACCTTTGGCCAACAGTCAATGATGCCCATGAAAAATTTCTTTGATAAAGATAGTATATTTACATTTAGATACTTAGTATTTCTTTTTTCCGCACTCTAAGAAAAAAATGCGACTATTCAATTTAAATAAACTACTGACAAGAAAGAGTGAGAAAAAGAAAGGAAAAGTGACCCCGTCACAGAGAAGTGTTTATGCAGAACTCGTTCAATAATGTATATAGTAAATTCATAGCTACTGGAATCTTCTCTTAAGAAAAATGAAACACCAATAAGAGTATGATATAACGCCACTTTTTTCTTGCTGTTGATACAGGCGCAAAGAGAAAATAATTTTGACTGCAGTTACATGAATCTGTAAAACCATGTACAGTAAGTTATGTTTTATATCTGTCAGTTATGTCTTTATGCTGTTCGTGAAGTTGACATATGTACTAGCTAATCAAGACAATACTAGTCTCGATAGAATTAGAGTATACATTTAGATATGTAACAGTGAAACTTAAAGCTATATGTGACGTATTTTTAAATCAGATAACCAAAATTAAAAAGACCTTGTCCTAGACCTTAACTTTCTCAAAACGATGTAATTTGTTTCCTTGTTAGCATTTCAGAACTAATTAAAACGTCATTCTTCATTTAATAGATAGAATATATAATAAATATGTATTATTGTTAAATCCCCCCTTTCCGACTGTAAAAGACCATTTCCATATGCTTTTTCTGTACATCTTTAACAGATTACCACGTACTCCTCAAGTATAAATGAAAATATATTTTGCCCCTACATGTTATAAATACACTGAACAACAACATACAAGTTGCGATGACAATGTATTTAAAATTCACAATTCTATAGTGAACTTATATCTTCCTCATATAGGAAGTAATACAACAAACAGTGAATCAATTATCTAAAGGATTGTTGTTTTAAGTGTAATATGGACAGCGTTTGGGGTAAGGATATTAATCCTCTATACCTAGGCCTGCATTAATTAGACTTAGTACAAAGATAATAATTATGTTAATTTACTTCATTGAATTCATTAAAGGATTCAGTTTATTACATTTGTTACAAAGTTCATGTTCACAGTAAATGTAACAATCTGTACAAAGTTCAGTTTTTACGTTTGTTACCAAGGTCAGGTAAATATAACGATCTGTACAGGGTTCAGTCATTGCATTTCGTGCAATGTTCATGTTCACAGTAAATATAACAAACTGTACAAGGTTCAGTTAATACATTTTGTACAATGTTCATGTTCAAGGTAAATATAACAATATGTTCAAGGTTCAGTTTATTACATTTCGTACAGTGTTATAAAATCATTATCAGGACATGCTATTATACATGAATAGTTACTATCCATAGGATGATATGTTCGTTGCAATATCCGTAGAGTATCCATACATTTACGTGTTTAAACTTCATGTGTTTTTCAGTTAAGAATGTACCCAAGAATCTTAAGTTCAATGTAAAAACCTTTCAGTAAAATATATGTGAAAGCTATATATGTCTTCTTCCCATAGGAGGCCGGGGAAGGGGGTAACCTCCTTCCCCATCCATAATTTTGCCAATATATGTACATTGTAATATAGTATGGAAAAGAAAGCTTGAATGGCTATGCCCACCCCCTTCAATGAAACGTCTGATGACCTTTTTTTCTTTTATTTTGCCTTTTTAGTATGAATTATTAAGATCATACTTTAAATTCATAGCAAAAAAATACACTGAATATCCTTTAAGTACATGTATATGTTTATCAAACAGCTCCCATACAAAACTGTGGTCCCGACGCGAATTTATGATCTCCCGATTTGTTATCTACGAGTTTTTGGCGATATTAAGTATTCGCATTAAATAAGGAATCTACACTATTTGGATGAACTACTCCTATCAGTCGTAGACAAATCGATTAGTTCTGTAATAGCAGATGACATAACGAACAATCTCAGAAATCAAGAAAAGAATAATTTGAATCATGATTAAGTCAAAACACGGACCCCTGGAAATTCCATTGGTGGTATCAGGTGCCTAGGAGGAGAAAGCATCCCTTGTCGAACGGTCCCACCAGCCGTGCTCCCTATGTATTGATGAGGTAGACGAAGTGATTTGTAGTCAAATTTCGTGTAAATTAAATAATGACCTAAAATTGGTATGGAACTTCTCAGACATAATATCACCCAACCGTAGGTCGTATTTGCAAACAATGTCATAATGATAACTAAAGATTTTGCGAAATGCTAACTTTTAAGGAGGTTGTTGAACTCTCTGTAATACTACTTATTTGACAGTAGTCTGCCTCAGTGTAAAAATTGATAATAACTCAAAACATGCTCCCGCGTATCGAATCAGTCGAGAGACAGAAATACCACTTGCATGTGATGTTTATGTAATATTTCTACATAAATAAGGAAAATGACGATGGAAAAGCTGAAGACATCTCGTATGTCATACAGTTTAATTGCTGGTTTGCCATTATCGTCTATAGTCAGTAAAATATCCAAATGGGATACAGATGTGCATTATGTAGCAGACTCTGAGGGTTTTTTTTTTCGGGTTCACTGGGATATTTTTCCCCGGGTTCACTGGGATTTATCGAGTCGACATACATGTAACTATGAAAATAACAAAATATAAATTGATAAAACGTCGTCGATATATCTTAATGTCGTGCTGAAGGTCACAGCAAGTTTTCTTCTTCTCATGTAGAGGTTTTTGAATATTCTGCTTCGTAGGGATATTAAAACAGGTCGGCTAATAAAGGAGCACAATTAGCGCCCATCGATTTCCAGCAAATTGGTGGTAGAACTAGTCTCCAGAGACTATATTGCTATTGTCAATGAGGAACCCAGCATCTTTTAAATATCAACTTCAGGGTACTTGTGTGTAGAATCAGAATTATTTTTATTAAAGTTATTTTGTAGATGACTAATAAAAAGATACGAAAATTAATGAAATCCATTTTTATTGAAGAAACATTTGTTCATGATATCAAATGAGCTCTTAAATTTATCGTGAGGAATGGCATAAAGTGTTAAAAAGTAATTTTTTTTATGTTATTTACTTTTGCAAATCTTTGTGATATTAAAGCAAAACATGTGCTTTAACGTCATATTATTATATATATAATATATTTGCATTTATCTCTAAGGTAGATTTTAATTAATGTCATCACAACAGGCAATTTGAGAGTATTCCATAAGCAAAACAATCCCCCTACCGGCATGTGAACCCTGTCTCCCTTTAAGAATTAAGGGTCTGCGTCCATGGGTTGTAGTTCGTTTAAAATCATTGAAGCGGAACGAAATTAAACTTGATCTGTAACTCATCAAAGTAGACTCACTTACCAAGATTAAGATCAATTTCTGCAAGCATGTAGAAAAATAGTCCGGAAAACCAAGAAAGATACGGACAGACAGACAAACAAACTCCCCACTGGTTTCAGCAGTAGGGGACTATTGAGTTATTTTCATGTAAACTGCATGTGTGAATAGCTGTGGTCAGGATCTAATGTATCCATTATCTGTGTTTTAATTTTTGAGATATGAGTTTTCCGAAAGTTCTTATCCAAAGTGTACCATCTGAGTTTGCTGTCGTTTAGAAAATTTCCTTTTTTATTATCTGAATCTGAAGTAAAAAGCACATATTTAGTATATCATACAATAACGTCTTCTCGATTTTGTAACAGGTGGCATTGTGGCAAAACTGATGTTGATAAGATATATTACAGTATCTACAGGGACAAATGAATTGAGAATTAAGTAAGTTTTTGTGTTTCTTTGGAACATAATTAGAAAATTTTGTTTTTACATATTTTTTGGAACTTATCTATGATACTGGAAAAATAAAACTAAATACATATTACTAATTTTTAATATGAAATTATATATCATAAATGATAAAACATTATTATAATATTATCATTATTAATTATTTTGTTTTTAAAAAAATACTCTTATTTTATTTTTAAAAACTAGTGTTCAAACATGGTTCGTAAACTCCTCGTAATGAGGTTATCTTTAGTTATGTTTTATGAAGATATGGTCAGAAAAATTGTCGAATTGCTACATCATACCATTATTAAAAACAAAAGTCCCAACATGTCTGTACTTTTGAAGAAAAAAAAATCAATATAGACTATCAAAACCACAGTGATGTCGACACGAATTTTACATGAATATATTAGATAGAGTAAGTTTGAAATCCTTTGTCAAAGAAAGATAAAGAGATTACTCTTCAATGGTTTTTTAATAAATATTTTTATTTATTTATATTTTTTATTAATTTTTTTATTTATTATCATTATTATTATTAATTTTATTATTATTAACTTCTATGAATTTAAAAATCGATGGGCCGATCAAGGAGGGAGAAACTCCATTTAATATCCTTGGACCTCATAACCCCTCCCTGAACAAGGAATACCCGAATATTTATCAGGAAATTTTCAAGACTTATCATATCTATATTATTATTATTATTATAATTAATATTATTATGTGGATTCTTAAACTTCATAAAAATCCTTACAAACAATGATATAATACCGGGTCCAGCAAATGCTTACCAAGCCCCTATTTTCAATCCTTACCAAATGTTAACTGCTTTTAAGGAGAAACTTAAGACGTACTGTCTTACAGCATACTCTAGAAGTTGTGTAAATCAGATGTGAATCCTCAAAAACTCCAAAGAACTTTTAGAAAATCTGAACTCACAAAATTTTTCAGTAGTCTACAACATCAAAACGTACGACTTTTCTACACTTTATACAACCATACCTCACGATATCTCACGATAAATTAAAAACTGGTCTTTTTGATATCATAGACAACTGCTTTTTCAGTAAAAACGGAATTCTGGAATTTTTACATCATCAAATCACTCTGATTCTACACACAAGACAGTATTCTGAAGTATTCTGAAGCTGATATTAAAAAGATGCTGGAGTTCCTCATTGAAAACATTTATGTAGTCTTCGCAGAACAAGTCTTCCAACAAAATGTTGGAATTCTAATAGGCACTAATAGTGCTGCAGCTCCTTTATTATCCGAACTGTTTTAATACTCACATGAAGCAGAATTCATTCAAAAACTTCTACATGAGAAAAAGATGACACTCGCCGTGTCCTTCAACATTCAGATCTATCGACGACGGTTTATCAATTAACAATTAACGTTATTTCAATTTATATATCGACTCTATTTATCCCAGGAACTTGAAATAAAAGAAAGACACCACAGAGTCTACCACATCTGCTTCATAATTGGATGTTTTACTGACTATAGACGACAAAGGCAGCCAACAACTAAATTGTATGACAAACGAGATGACTTCAGCTTTTCCAACGTCAACTTTCCTTATTTATGTACTGTAATATTCCGCTATCACCTGCATATGGTGTTTATTTCTCCCAACTTATTCGATACTCAAAAGCATGATCTGTGTACGATCAGTTTTTAAACCGAGGCAGGCTACTCACACATAAGTTGATGTAACAGAGATTTCAACAACCTCGTTTCAAGTCAGCATTCCATAAATTATATGGTCCTTATAATGAATTTATAAGCAAATATAACATATCAATGTGTCGTGTTTTGGCTGACGTGTTTCTTACCAATTGTCAGACCTTTGTTTTTATACTTAATATGACTACAGAATGTTCCGTCTACTTAAAGCTCACGGCGGGTGTGACCGGTCAACAGGAGATACTTACTCCTCCTACGCACCTGTTCCCACCTCTGGAATATCCAGGAGTCCGTGTTTATGCCCTATTCACAGATTTGTATTGTTTAAAGTATTTATAAGATCAATCACTGCAATATTCATCCATTCTCATTTATTTAACTTTAGATATAGATTGTTAAAACTGTCCTCTAGGATCGGGTTTCGACAAAAAGTGTTTTGCTATAATTGCATGGTTTTTTTATGTTTCAGCATTTGTCAAAACAGTTTAACCAGCGCAACTTCCTGTCCCTCAAAATCAGTACTGAAGTGCTCTGTAGAAACAACTGCTAAAGATACAGGTTTATATTTGTTTAAAGTGTTGTTAATTGCTGTTAATATTATAAATAATGATTTATTCATGAGAGACTTGAAAAGCAAACACATTTTTTATTGACATGGTATTAGGGATCAAATAAACAAAAAAGCTGTTTAAAACAATAAAATGGAAATTCTGCAAAGCTTTAAGGCTCCTAATAAACATATATCGGTATTCCTATTCTTAAGGACAGATGATCCAAACAAACTTTCATAAAACAATCTTGAAAATAGCAACTTAAGTCATGTTTATATTAGTAAAAGAATATGTTTAACCGCATAGATTTTAAAAAAATTATTCAAAGTTTCACAATCTAGGATTTAAAATGATTAGAAGGATGATTGCAGAAAGGTAGAATTTTGAACATCGTGGAAAGTTAACAATTTTTTAATGTTTTAGAAATTTATTATTTGCATCATTTACAACCAAAATAGGTCCAAAAATGTTTACCAATCCAGGCACCTATTTTTTTGTATCATCTGTCCTTAGATTTAAAGCAAATGATTGTATTACTTTTTATCTTAAATTTTCTTTTTATACATATAGATGGCAATGTTTTGTTGACCAATTTACAAGACCGACTAGAGCAAACACAATGCAGGCTGAAGACACAAAGTAATGGAAGTAGGACCATGGATTGCTTCACACTCAGTAATATCTTTGCTTTATGCTTTAACAGTAAATTCGGACTGTGAATTTCCAAGAAAGAATTTTCTGAAATAAAATGCAAAATTTCCCTGTAATCTTTCTTAAGATCCACAGAATTGTTTACCGACATACTCATAAGTATAGATTTGCGATTGTCCGTTGAATGAGTAACATTCAGTTCAAATTAACGTGCTGTAATTCTCTTTAGATGTCCCTTCTGTGTCAACATCAACTTCACCAAATTGTGTTGAAAGTTCACCACCACGGGTGGAAAATGGTAAAGGGATAATGATCATTCAGTATTTTACAATTATACTTATTGAAAATAAGAAGATACTTTGATACAATAGACATAAGGTTAACTTAAAAGGGATATATTTATGCCAGTAAAATACCTTTTTTTCCTCTCCTTTTTTTTATCCCTGCCTTATTGAACTGTTGCTTTTCTATATGAGCATTGGTTGGGGATATTTATTTTATTTCAATTCAAATGCATGTAACCTTATAAAGGAGATAGGACGGAATTAAAACAAATTAAAGAGACACGATCGTTATTATCAACATGCAATTTATTATTTTTAGAGAATAAAATAGAGAAGAAAACCACAGAAGTCTATCGTATTTCAATAGCTCTGGCAGGTTTTGGCGGGATTGTGTTTGGTGCTGCTGCAGCAATATTTACCATGTCTGCTGTAGCGAAAAGGAAGCAAATCAAAAAGAGGTTATCTTACAGATAATCATAATTTGTGATATACATGTATTATCTTTAGTTTTTAGTACATACACTTTGTATGTATAGCACAAACAGTATGTTCTACATTACTTGGGGAAAATATATATATGTTCATTAGTTTAAAATATTTTTTTATAAGGAAGGGGGCCTCCTTTATAAATGCTACGTACGAACATAGTGATTTTGTCATTCCCGCAACAGTGTCAACAGTGTCCGGAAACATAGTAACAGAACCAGATGTAGGTATACACTATATACATATTCTTCATATTTCTTTAGATCTGTTTCATATTTGGATGCTTTATTAGTCCCCTACCGGTGAAACCGGAGGGGACTATAGGTTTCCTCTGAGTCTGTCCGTCCGTCTGTCCGTCCGTCTGTCTGTCTCTCTGTCTGTCTGTCAGTCTGTACCACTTAGTTTTCTGCACTTTTTTCGTAAAAGCTTGCAGATATTGAGCTGATTTTTGGTATGTGAGTGTATCTTGATGAGTTACAGATCAAGTTTGCTTTTCGTTCCGCTTCATTGATTTTTGACGAAATTACGACCTCTTCAATTTTTATGGGTTTTCCTCATTTTTTTCTAAACGCTTGCAGATATTGAGCTGATTCTTGGTATGTGACTTTACCTTGATTACTTATAGATCAAGTTTGCATTTCGTTCCGCTTCAATGATTTTTGACGGAATTATGGCGTTTTCAATTTTTAACGGGAACCAGATTACACTTGCCGGTAGGGGACTAGTATTGCTAATGCAATACTCTCAGAATGCTTGTTTATGTAGTAATATTACATTACCTGCAAATGGTGTGAATGTTTCCCAATGTGAATGTTTCAAGAACATGCTCTGAGTACAATTAGCTTTTTTTTAAACCGAAGCAGGCTACTGACAAATAAATTATGTCACAGGGATTTCAACAACCTCGTTTAAAATCAGAATTTCGTAACTTTTATGGTAGATGTAATAACCTTGTTAGCGAATAGAACCTATCACTGGGTCATATTTTGACTGATATATTTCATACCAATTTTTAGCCCTTTGTTTTCGTAAATTTGAGATTATTTCGTCTACCTGATAAATACATAGGGCTCACGGCGGGTGTGAGCGGTGAATAGGGAATGTTTACTCCTCCTAGGCACCTGATCTCAACACTGGAATTTTGAGGGGTCCGTGTTTTATGCTTTGCTCACAGATTTGTGTTGTGTGTTGATTTTCTGAGATTGATAACAGTTCGTTATATTCGCCTTTTTCATTAAAACCTCTCTTTTCACCTTTCTTTGTTATCAATGAATATAGTTGAGGAATACATTATTATTTTTAGTCCATTCATTTTTTGCTCTTATTGTGAGGAAAAAGTGTTTGTTTTTCAAAAGACATAGGCCTAACATAGAATTTGTTTTTATATTTAATTATGTAATAGCATTATCTTTCAGCTTTTGATTGCGAATTGTCTCTATATATGAAATGCAGTGATACTGTGCATTCGAGTATTATTTCATATGTAAATTGTATACTGTAATTCATTAAAGGAAAACATAGCTAATTTACTATGATAATTATAAGGATGTCATAAGTAAATTATCATACTTGTGATTTATGTAGAACAGATTCAAGCTGAAGATCCCCATTGTGATACCTGCACTTCTTAAGAAATAATTAAGTATAATTATTGTTATTATCCTTGCCCTATTCGTCCGTCTGTCACATTACAATGTATCTTCTTCCTCAAACTCAACACTTTAAATGGAAGCAAATTCATCTATTGGAGCGTGATTGGTGGTGTCCTGTAGTTGTGCAATAAGGTTTTGGAATTTTCATAGGGGAGGCCATTCGGGAGCAAAATACATCTTCTACAATAAACGTGTTTCCATAATTCTCTTTTACATTTTACTCAGTAGCCAATAATCTTTTAGAAAATTGTTGGCACTGTCATATTATTTTAGAAATTTATGGTCGTTTATTTTTCTTGATGAGATATTGATCTTTCCTTGTCCTGCCTCAGAAAAATATTAAGAATCTTTTTAACACCACATACATGTATTAGTAATTATTGATCGTTTGTCAACAGTATAATTACTGACGTTTTTTTCTCGTAAACTTCTATCACACAGCCTCATCGGTTACGGAACGGCAATGAACCCACGAACGAAAAGGGAAGTCATCTTCCCGGAAAAATACAATAAAACAACTTCCGTAGTGAACCATCAAATACAAAAGGTCCTTAACTTACAAGAGTTACTGACAAGAAATGCAGAGGTAACCAGAGAATAACTAAAGAAGAAACAATTAAAAATCAACTCCAGAGGTCGCTGCAAAGGAGAAAAGAAATTGGGAACAATTAAATAATTGCACTAGGGTACTATTTTTGCTTTAAAAACATTGTTGTGATTCAGCAATGAGTGTGCATGTATGATATATATACGTATACTAGATTTACGGTGTATCTCAAGTGTTTTGTACATCAAAGGTTAATTTCCAAATCACATTGAAGAAAAATGTTGTTCGAATTAAGTACGTAACTTGAACTGTTTTGTTTGTTTGTTTGTTTGTTTGTTTGTTTGTTTTTTGTTTGTTTGTTTTTTTTTTTTTTTTTTTTTTTTTTTTTTTTTTTTTTGATTTATTTTAATCATTTTACATTGGCATTACTGATACAGTAAATAAATTATTACAATTAAGAAATGTGTTAAATGTCTAGAATATAATTAAGATTATTAATTCCGAGGGAAGGGGATTATTTTTCCAAGTATATGACCAAATTATTTGATGACAGTGTACCAATTGAAAAGTATGTATTAATGTACTCAATTATATCCTAGGATTCTTCTGACGGTTTCTGATATATACTTTGAACCGCATGTGTTCTTCAAAGTAACATTTATGCATGAATCTGTAATCAAATTAAAAACAATGTAATGCGGATTTGATGAAGAAACACCATTTGAACTTCAAATTGAATGGGTTTTTTTCAAGAAAGTAAAATAGCTCCTCGCGTGTTAACACTAGATTTTCTACCTTTCATTACATACATGTTACATCTTTGTTAAAAAAGAATTCCGAGAGTATTGCATAAGCAATACTAGTCCCCTACAGGCAAGTGAAATATCTGGTTTCCTATAGACATTAAGGATAAATAACGCAAAGATACTTTTTTTCAGAAATCAGCAATATATCTATTAGATTTTTCTTTCATAAATTAGATAATCTAAATAATAAAGTTTTGTAAGATTTTTTAATAATGTCAAAAAATTATATAGATTTATATAGTAAATGGCACAAAGTGGTATATTTGAAAACCAAAGAAATTTTTTAATCTGTAATTTGACAAACTATATACACTCCAAACATGAAACAGTTCTCTGTGGCATACTAGTATTACGATTAATGTATAGCCCAATTTTCAATATCATTGGGTAATGTGATTAAAATACTTTACTGCCTTTGAAGTTAGTACCTCAGTTTTTATGCTCTGTTTATAAATTTGTATTGTTTATTCATTTTTTGAGATTGATCACTATTTGTTATCTTCACCTATTTCATCTGAAGTGAGTGACAGTTACATCTCTTACAAAAGAAGTTAAATTTAGCAACGGGTGAGCTTTGTTCAGGAGAGATTTTCAATATGTAGAATAGCGATATCTCTCTCTATCAACTAATTTATATCTGACTGTTGACCCTGACTTTTACTGTGTTTTGATGTTCGTATTAAGACCAAGAATCTTATCTTTTTATATTCAGAAGGTTTCCGGAGACGACACTTTCTTGTAATGCATAATTATGATGTGTTTCCGGTTTACTATTTGATATTATAATTCCATAATTTTCGTAATATGAATTTAAACTCTACGAATTCTTTTCAATGAGACTGATCACTTTCCTACTATTAAGAGATGTGTTTTATAGAAGTCTAGGATGTACAATGATTCATTTTTAAATATCGACAAACTCTTACATTGTAGAATTCCGAAATTTTGGTAAGAGTTATAGCTCTTTGTTGTGTTTTGTCGTGATATTTTATCATACTTTAAAGGTGCTTGGACACAGATTTGAAGTTAATATTTTCTCAAATTTTCTGTATAATTTCATGACTTATATGTTGCTATAGCATTTCATACTAAAATATAATAAAAATCTTATTTCATCTCGAAGTTATTGAAACTTCAAATTTCTGGACGCGTTTGATTGACAAATCCTTGCACTTTCACTAATTTTAATTTTATTCTTAATACTGAAGAATAGTGACAATTTTGTTGTGTATTAATGAAAAATATTAAAACTATAATCCAGAAAATTCAGAGTAGAAATGTTCGAAAGCAATTCCCCACTCACAGTATTGTCAGTCCGTGCTCAGTGGTGTGTGCAGACTATAACAATTGAACACACTCGATGAATCGTAAACATTAACAATAACAGAGCTCGTGCCCTGTTAACAAAAACAGTTTACGTTTCACGGGTGTATTCAATTTGTTAAACTCTGTATACAACACTGAGCACGGACTGGCGTTATTAGTGAGGGGGTTTGCTTTCGCACATTTCTACTCCGAATTTTCTGGATTATAGATGTAATATTTTTCATTAATACACAACAAAATCGCTTCTTTTCTTAAATATTAAGGATAAAGATAAAATTTGTGAAAGTGCAAGGATGTGTTAATCAAACGCGTCCAGGAATTCGTAGTTCCAATAATTTCCAGATAAAATAAGTTTTTTTATTATATTTTCGTGTGAAATGCTATTGCAATATGTAAGTCGTAATATTATACAGAAAATTGGAGAAAAATATTAACTTCAAATCTGTGTCTAAGCACCTTTAATCAGAATATTTGTTGAATATTCCATATCCTCATTTTGAATAATATTACCATAAATGTATCATTTTTACCCTATTTCAATTTAAAATGTCTCTTTTATATATCTATTCCTTTCTCCCAATTAAGAGTTTTATTGAAGGGAAATTCATTATTACTACCTCATAAAATAGATTTTTTAAAGTGTGATTTTCACTAGAATAAAATATATGACATTCTGTGAATACTATATAAAATATAGAATGATGTGATTTATGTTTAGAACCATTTTTAAAACAGACACGTAGTATCAGGAGGGGGATAGGGTTATGAGTTAGGGATAAGGTTAGGCCTAACCCTAACCCTTTTAGACATTTTTTATTGGAGCTTGAGTATGAAAATGTTCATTGAAAGGCTGTTTGCCCACCCCCACCCCCCACCCCCCACCCTACACAGCATAGTCAAATTCTTCCATGGTAATGTATTTTAAAATTATTCCTTTTCGAAAAAGGCTGGATCCTACCCCACCCACCCCCACCCTTACGAAATAGGAAATTTTGTGTTTAGGAAAATTTTTCCATATTCAAATGTATATTGAAGTGTACATTCCTTCGGGAACAAAAATATAAAATGTAATCATGTCATTATAAATACAAATGTATATTTTCAAATGCATTGAAATATTAGCTTTTAGCATAATTTTAGCCCAAAATAGAGATTTCATCAACTATTGACAAGCTACCTTCTGAGCCACACCAATATACCTCTCCAAAATACAAAATTTTGTCGAAAACCGAAGTAACTGTCAGAAGAAACGTGTAATGTTTCATTCATAATTTATGATATTTAATTAAATTCTGACACCTGTTTAATCCGGCGTGGTTCTTCTATAACAGTGCAGAATTTAACTTCAATTGTGAATATTTCTGCTCTGTCTATCTTCAATTGTGCAGAAGATTTATGAACTCAGTACTTTGAAAGCATACATGATCAATTATCCATTTTAAACAACCTTACACACAATGAACACTTCATGAAGCTATGATAGACCATATACATATATTAACCTGATTTGATATCCCCACGTCATACGGGTACCCGTAAATTAGGGGGACGTGATTTAGACTTTATTGCCCGTAGACAAATTAACACAATGAAATTGACAATGCACCTTAGATTTTATATCAGTAAATCATAATTTTGTCTTTTATGTAAGTGAAATTCTTCGCCATTGAAGGCATTTTTACCAACAATTAATACCTAGTTAAATAATATTTTTCCTGCACTTATATATTATCCTAAATATTTTTTATTTTATAATAGAATGATGCTATAAATAGTTTTCTGGTTTAGAAATCTTTTATCACATGTCTGTCCTTTTTTTTCACTACTGTCAATGATTCTTCTACCCTTGAGTGTTTACAAGGATCCTATGAAAATACATGGATTTCTATATTGCGTAAAATTGAGAAATTGCTCTCTATATTTCTTTTTCTTCCTTTTGAGTTTGGCTTGATAATTACAGTTAGTTGATAATTACAAAAGCAGATTATGCGAACTTCTCATCAAAGAAGTTAAATATAACTGTTGTAAATCGAATATATTGAAAATATATGTATCTGAGAAGACTGTTTTGTTTTTTTTTTAATTGCAAACATCTATAAGCTATCTATTTTCCATATTTTAAATGCTGTACAACTGCTTTTCCAATGTCTATTTCATGTAAACATACATGTACCTAACAAAAATACTTTCGTAAATTCTAGTTTTATAACCACACTTTATAAAAGTTACTATAGTATTTTTTGTTGGGAATGCACCGATACACGTTACTTTAAGTGGTTTAGAGTGAATGAAGTATCATTGCTTTAAAAAAAAAACAAAATAAAAGGCTATGGTAATTGATAACATAATTATTGGTTTATTCTAGCAGACTTACATTATTTGCAGTCTTATTGTGACATTTTTTTGAAACAAATAATTATATGCAATTCTCTATCACTTCCATAAAAAATAAAATACTATATCATTTTTGGGCTAATGAAACAGTAGTATACCTTGTCCTTTCTTATTCTGTAAATATACATGCAAGTAATAAGTAATGTTACTGGTACCTTTTCTATTAAAAAAAAAATCATTTATGAATTTGAATGGAGTGCAATGCATTTTTGTTGGGAAACTGAAATAAAACTGATAGTGTCTTCAGTATATTCAAAGATAATTATTCTGTTATAATTTTAAATTTAAATAGTATCCAGTTTTGAATTTTTATATTCTCGTTGATATTCTGTGTTCTTTTGTGATTTCTCTATTCAGTTTGTACATATATTTTGCAATCCTCATTAAACAAAACACATATAATATATCGTGACTTCATTGCCTGTAGACAAGGGTACCACAAAAGAAAGATCAACTGCCATCTTTACCGGAAGTCATATACCACCCATGCTTATGCCGGAACATGTTCAGATGGACCACGATAAACCTCAGATAAACACGGGTGGGCAGTAAATTCCCGTAAGACATTACACCAAGTCAAGTCAGATCAAAGAAAGAGCATGTTGTTCTGTCAGAAGGCGATGCTTGTTACCTTGTTCATGATTCTGAGAAGGAAACTGTTCTCTTCCTTGTAATATTATCCAAAGAGGAGTGTAAAAGAGACAAATTTATTTCTTTTAGATGTAAAGTACTAGAATCTTTCCATCAACTCACCCAATCTTTTATTTTAACATTGTACAAAATTTATGTCTGTTTGAATATATCAATAAAACATAAGAATTATATTACAATGAAAAATACATTAATTGAGTTTTACTTTAAATAGTCAATGTAATTAATTTTCAATACATTATACAACCATTCCATATGCAAAACTTAAAATCAGGCTATTTGACTTCAAAGACAACTGATTTTTTTTAAATAAAAAATAGAACGGACATTTACATGTCTCTACAAAATCACATTTATTTAGTAAGAATCATTCCGATTCTACACACAAGTACTCTGAAGTTTAAACACGATGCTTGAGTCCTTTATTGAAAATATCTCTCTAGTCTTTAGAGACCAGGCCTTTCAACAGTCTCTTGGAATTCCCATGGATACTAATTGTGTCCCTTTATCAGCAGGCGACGGCATTTTATCAATTAACAATACTCATTTTTATTCACATTCTGATTTGATATTTCCAAATAAACTCGAAATAAATGGCCAAAAAGTCTTATGCATCTGCATTATATTTGGTTATTAAACAATAAAAGATATTAATGACTGTTTAACAATTACACTCTATGATAAACGTTATGACTTTAACTTTTCTAACGTCGGCTTCCCTTATATGTATAAAATTGTGTACGGATCACTCTTTTTATCCGATTAAGAAAAAAAAGGTTTGTGACCTATCAATAGGGAATGCTAACCTCTCAATGGCACCTGATCCCTCCTCTGATGTTTTCAGGGGTCTGTGTTTGCTCTGCTCTCCATTTTTTTTTTGTTTAATTAGATTTTTGAGCAAGATTATTATTCGTTATCTTTACATTCCTTTCAATCCTGTGCATTTTATTGATTCAAAAACAAATATCTTTAGCATATAATCAATTTTTAATACTGTGCATTTTATAGATTTAAAAAGAAATATTTTGAGCAGTGTGAGAAACTGAGGCAACTGACAAAAATCTTTTCCAAACATTTGTTTAAATATCAAGAAACATATGCTCCGAATGTCGTTCTTCGATTTTTTTTATATTTTGCATTTTATAACGTTAAAAATGCTCAATGATCAAACAAAAGTTTGAAACTGGTAACGTATCTGGAATTTTTACAGTTTCAACGAGCATACAAAAATTCACTTTTAACTATGCGATTTCAAAACATATATTTGTTTACCATTCGAAATACTTGTATTTACAAAGTGTAGCGATGCAACATACATAAAATTCTTTTTATCAAAGAACAACACACACCCTTGACGGTTGAGTGTAAATATCTTGAACAATGTGTACCTTTATGTATTTGCTTGTTTTATTTTTTTTTTTCGAAAAAAGGACTTTCCTATGATCCGTACTGCATTTTTTACTGCATATTTCACACGACTTGAGATAAACAGTTGTTTCTGTCTCATCTTCTCGTCAAATTGTGCAAGACAGTGCATCTCCTTGTAATAAACAGCTGTTTGCAAGTTGTACATAATGTACTAGGAAGGATTTCGAGAATATTAAATTGAAAATTATTGCATAGGCAATACGTACTCGTATTCAAAAGAAAGTTTTGTCCAAATGTACTGTTTTTGAACCATTTATATATCACTACCCCTTCTAAAGTCATGAAGATTTGTTTTAATTAAGATAATCGTAACAATACTCATTAATTTTTAAAGTAAATGGCGAGGACTCGGCAGAAAAGTTGTTTTGATGATTATGAATTAATTGACTCTTCTCGAACTGAATAAATTTACTGGTTGTTGAAGCTTTTTTACTCCTTTTTAACAAAATTTTGTCTTCCAGTACTTTCCTCCAGAGAGAAAAAAAAAATAATCAAAATTAATGTAAATCATCGATGCTGCGTAACAAAATTTAACAAGTAAACTATATGTACATGCAAAGTTAATTGTGAACAAGAAATCTGATTCTGTAAAGAGGTAAATACTGATAAAACTGCAGCGTGGTCTCTGCATGGAATTAATATTCTCTTCGTAAAAACTCAGTTGCTGTCTCTCGGGGGAACGTTCTCTTGTTTTTTTACTCCTACGTCTTGATTATGATCAACCCTCTCATACGTTTAATGATGCAATCCTTCACTTCTGACTAAGTACATAGAAATATTGTCCTCGTTATATTAAGTGAAAACATCGTAACCATTCACGGGAACCAAAGTAAAAATTCATCAGAAAACACACAGTTGGATTTCATTATTTTAAGGCAAAATATTCGAATCTTTCGAAAACCATCTTTACAACGATGTTCGTGAAGAGATGCTCGTACAGTGTACACCTTCAAATATATTTTCAGGGAATATTTCATTATATACATGTACATTCTGCTGCAGTGTCCATGATTCAAACTTGTACACATATTTCATTTTAAATTTCTGGTTCTGTAATATAATTCCGGAATACAAAAGTTTATATCAGTTGCTGTGATTTTTTTTTTAAAAATTAAACCTGGATTTATTGAACTATCGACGTTATGTACCTGATATAATGTATGGATAATGTGGGGGTTTTTTTCCGCTTATAATTCTCGTTGCAATATTCGTTTATAAGGTATACTTACATGTACACAGTCCTATTGCACGCAGAAATCACAATAAAAAGGAGTTAAAAAAATTTTTACAGTTGATAAACTAGGTTAACTAAAACTTAACATTTTTTAATCAACAATTTAACATTTCTAAACCATACTCAGTCTACTATTAATAGTATGATTATTAATTTGAAAAGTTTAAATAGCTATTATGCATATTTTAATTTACATATGTAAAATATAGTACATTGTAAATGTATATTTTAAATAAAGGTTCACAATTGGGTAAACTATGAATAATTATATAGTTCTTAATTTCAATAAATAAATATTACAAATATGAATTTATATTTATCAACAAAAACTATCATGATTATTTTTCATTCACAGCTAGATAAACTTGGTTTAGCATGCGTAAACTATATTATTTACAAATGTTAGATATAGTTAACAAATGAAAAATAAAGTTAACCAATCGTAACCTACTAGTATAGTATACTCTTTGCAATCAGGAGTTACAATTGATTAATCTTAGGCTAGTTTTTCAGCTATAAAACTACAATGTATAAAACTAGCTTATTTTTGTGAATTGGTGTGTCATATTCCTACACATCAATCTATACTATAGCCTCTGGGTGTTACACTCAAACATATATAGTGGTGTTCAGATGGTATTAATTACTTAGTCTATATGATTCATCTCATACTGGGATACTTAGTGTGATGAAGTTGTAGAATAAAATAGGCCAGTGGTCTAGTTTCAAAGACTGAGTTTCTGACTCATGAAAAACCAATTTATATGCTATTCACGGCGTACAGTAAGGGGACGATGTCATCAAAATCGATATACATGTAAGAAAACATGGTTATCAAGGGTGCCAGCTGGGAATTTTTGTGTAAAAACTAAAAGAGAAAATTATACTAGTATTTTAATACCATGTGTAATCTACATTGACTTTTAAACATAGGCAAAGTACCCTCTAGGTATTATATAGGGACCGTCTCAATGTACAGTTACATTAACCATAGAATTTTGCATAGGAAAATGTAAGTTTTGTGTACATGTATGAAGTAAATCATAAATACTAGTGTACCATAAGAGCTTTTTTTCTCAATTGTAATTCCACAGTGTACATTGTACATTATACGCATAGGCGTCGAAACCGTAAACCAATTCTTTACAAAGAATTGGTACTGAAAGAAATTCGAACCCCCCCCCCCCCAAACTAAATAGGATTTTCGGGTTTGGAAGATTTTCAATTTTCTTTTTTTTTTTTGGGGGGGGGGGGGGTGTCAAGTTTTTTTCGGGTTTGAATTTTTTCTCTTTCAATTAGCCTCCCCCCTTTCAATTTGCTTCTGACGCCTATGATAAGTAAGAAGGTCAAAATTCTACTGTCTGGTTTTTTAAAGGAACCATCTCAAAATATAAAAAATTACGAAATTTTCCTATTTTTATGGCCAGGAGCTACTACAAAAGATTATGGATACAAAGGATTCATACTGAAAAAACAAAAATGCCTACGTTTAAAATTTCAAAAAGCATATATTTCATCCTTTGTAGTTTTGATTATAAAACCTTCCTCAAAAGAGATCATTTTGCCAGAATGTCATGAACACAAAGACAACGTCTATCTATATATACCTATCAATCAAAAAATCGTTAAAAAATAAAGATCTCAATTATAGTTTACCGTCTGTTTCATGGTTAAGTCTGTTAAATTTGTTAAGTGATGTTATAATAATTTCTTTAAAATTGTACATAGTCTGTATTTCACTAAACTGAGCGAAATATTGCGCAATGAAAACAAAGTCGGTCCCCTTAAATAACCTTGCACATTTTTTTTCCCGAATAAAATCTTCAGCCTTTGATACAAATTACACAAGTAAATTAAAATGTTAATTGTTGCTTAATATATTTACTCATAAATATAATAGAATAATATACTAGGGGGAGGGAGGTAATTATCATGATGTAAATTTTTAATTAATTTACTAGGGTTGTCATGTAATTGTCATATTGTAATTTTTGTATTTACTACCACCCGGTAAATTCAAAAATTACAATATGACATTATATAACCATAGGAAACGAAAGAAATGACTCGAACTATTATTGAAATGGTAAACCTCTCGACTGTGAATATATCCGCTTATACAGTATGCTTCAAAATGCATTGGCTATACAAATTTATTTTGAAAACCCTTAAACACCTAAAATGTAAATGAAAGATAAAAACATATCAATTTCCCTTGCGTAATCTATTTAATTTATGAAGCCCTTTTTCTGGTACATTGTATTGTCTAAGATTTTTTTTCGAAGACACGTGTTGATCATATTCAAGAAAGACAATGACATACTATTCACTTCTTAGTAGGGTAACAGGGTATACAGGGCGTGGATTCAAAATGTCTGACAGACTTTTTTTCTCAGTAAATCTTAGTTTACAGTAATATGTTATCTTTAGTATCCTTGTATGCACGCAAAGATACATACATACATACATACATATATATATATATATATATATATATATATATATATATATATATATATATATATATATATATATATATATATATATATATATATATATATATATATATATATATATATATATATATATATAAACTAATTATTTTTCTAACTAACAGTTATTCAATATTTAACTAAATTTAACAAATGCACCTTGATCTTTGGAGAAAACGTTTATAACTGTTGTTCAATATATACTCTTTAATTTAAAAATCTTGTTCTCAAGAACAGAAAAGCCATGTATAGTCATATTACTAAGGAAACATCCTCAGGTAGTGTAGATTCAAGCTTGTTTAAATCTTGACCCTCACCCCCACGCGATAGGGAGGGACCACAGTGGGGGAAATTTACATATAACACCATAAAGTCTGTGTAACAAATGTGAAAAACATTTATTTCCAATTTTATATCAAAAAATACCCTGTATGTTAAACTTACAGTGCTTATATTACTAGTATACAAATATGAGGATGAACAGTGCATATAAAAATGCTCAATTAAAACAGAGATTTGATAATGAAATACAAACATATAAAACATAATTGATAATTCCAAAGAATAGAAAAATATATCTAAATATAATAATTTAAAAGATGGCAAAGGTTGCCTACATTTTTCTTGATTTTAGCACTGAGGGTACAAAATGCAGACCAAGATTAATTATGGCCAATTCTTAGATCTTGGATGGAAGTTGACAATTAAGTGAGTTATTTTAAATAAAATATTAGAAATTAAAATTATTTTTAAAGAAAATTGAGAGTGTTCATTTATGTTTTTTGGAATCTAATCTGAAAATTCATTTGATTATTTTTAAAATCCATTCAATAAAAAGTTAGAGCTTGAATTGTAAAAACCTGTACAACATCATATTTATCTTTATGTATATAAATGTCAGGTTCATCAAAATTGTATCAATCCTGTATACATAAAAAAACTGCAAAAGAACATTATCAAATAAACATCTAGTAACCGTTAGACACGTGATATGCTTGTATAATTCTTAACCTTCTGTAAACTTGTCTCATATCACTTTAATAGTAATCATAGAGAGGCGATTAAACACGTCAGTACGACACATTATACGTACAAACTGATAAGATTAAGTCGATTTTCCACTTATGTTAAAAATCAAGTTCGATGACCTTTTCCTGAACTCTATATCTGATATTTAAATGAAATAAATCATCATAATTCATTTGAGTTATGGCAGAATTACTGACATATATTACAGAGATGTAAATGAAAAAAATTAAGAATCTTAGGAATTCCTCGTTTTTTGAAAGGGGAGATAAAGATTTTTTTTCAGCATTGTTCAACAATTTACAACACAAAAATAATTGTTAGTTAGTATGTTCTTGATACCTGGCTTTCCTGTAAATGAATGATCATTTTCCATCATTTGAAAAAAGTTTTTTTTCTATAAATGTCACAATTCTTTAAACAGAAAACGATCATCAATTATATTTAAATGAATAAATTAAGGATTCATGAGTGATGATGACCATAAGTTAGGAGCACAATGGAAACAGGTGTTAAAAAATTTTCAAAATATTTACACTTTACGTTTTATAAAAAGGAAGAAAAGAACAGGGCACATGACTTAACAAATGACAAAAAATACGTGTTGCCCTGAATCTATGTACAACTATGTGCAATGCTTTAGAATGAATAAAATGCATGATTGTAATTATATGATTTTAATTCCACACAGTTGCGTATTCAAATAAATAAATGTGTGTGCTTCTTAGGTTTTCAGATAGACCTTAGAATTTCTACATGTACAAATCAAACAAAACGACCCTTACTTCCTCCATATAAACCTTTATGATTTTCAGTAATATTCTACCTTTCTCCGGTAATGTTTCTATATAACTTCTTTTTTTTTGTCTTCTCCAGTTCGATAAAGGATATTGTATTAATGTTTCTGAGACTCGTTACCTAATATCTATACAAACATGATGAAAAATGAATTGATATGAATAACATTCTATTTTCGTAAAATAAATCAACAAGTACTTGCAATAAATACAAGTGTTTATGATAAAATCAGTATATTGAAGAGACGATCTGTCATTGGTCAACTACAGCAGTAACAAATGTTCTGGCAGCCAATCGGAGTGCTCGACACATTTTTCAAATGCACGAAACAGTTTGCACTATGAACCACGAGTCAGTGATTTTTTTTCTCCTCTGTTTCACAGTATATCCCATCATATCTCATTGATAAAGTCGTATTAGCACTTTATAAATGGGCGGAATAAAAAAGCGTTATTTCACAGAGAAGTTTCTATCTCCGTAATGGGGTGGCAAGTATTTGCTTACGCAAGGTCTGACCTCACTTAACGGCAAAGGAGATTTATCCCATTCCGAGAAATATAATAGTTCCTCGTTCACTTGCAGATATACACATCTTCAATTCGTTCACATGTCTGGCACTCAACATAACAACACCACTTAAATTTACACTTGCATCGTTCAACCACTTTCCGTTTAAAAGTGTTATATCCGCGCCCACAGCACAGAAGATTACAACCGTCCATTCCGCTAGACGTTTTACTACACTCCCTCCCTACTGTACCACGTGACCCTGTTTCTGGGTTGGCGTTACAGTAGTCTGGGGAATTCTCAAAGTACACAAGGTCCTCCGACGTGGGTTTATTGAATTTCTTGTTCCTACGAATGAGTTTTGTTCCCCGTTTGTTGAATCTGACCTCCACGGCGCCATCATAGCGCTCCTTCAGCCTATCCCCCACATCTCGGAAGGCAGGTAACTGCTGCCAACACGTCCTTAAACTGCACGAGCCGGAAACTCCATGACACTTACAGGCCACCATAGCGTAATTATACACCGCCTGTAAAAAAGGAGATTGATTAACGTGTTGTTAAGCGATTCACTTACATTAAGATGGACAGAATAAAGTTTGTGAAAATAATAAAAAGACCTCCGACCCATCCCCCTTAATTGGGATTTTATTGTCATTTCAAAATTATAGGAACGTGCTCTGTAGCAGATATATTGACTAGATTGAAGCATTGTCCATATCAAAGGGTGTTCGAAAATAGTTATTGCATTATGCTACTGTATAAGGAAATATAGAAGATAGGGCAGCTGTTTATATCGATGAATGAATTCTTGTTTGTTTTATTCCGGCATACCTGCAAAATAAGGTGAAATGACAGTTCGGAGTTAATTTTTATATCAACAAAATTCTCTATTGTCCCTGTGCTAATTGTCACGAGGCATTGCACAGATTACCAAACCGAAATGTTTGGTGAAGTAAATCGTAGCTTTGAATAAAAGGGGTGCAGTTCGATGTGATCTAAACATTCAAGTATTCAATACCTAAACTTCTGTAGCCCTTTTCACAAAAATTCTTACGAGTAAGATTAAAATTTTACAACTCTGTAATTTCTTTGTTTAATAAAGAAAATTATTTTTTCAGAAGAATAATTCTCACTCAATATACTGTAATGTAATAGAAATATAAGATTTTTTGTAACATACTTCAATTTAGGTACATACAGAAGAATTGGAAAATTTTAATCTTAGTCGTAAGATTTTTTGTGAAAAGGGTTACTGATTACTTTAGCAAACACTCGCTCCACTAAGGTAATGCATCGGAAAATACAGAGAGAGAAAAAAATCTCAACTATGTGTTTATAATCAAATAAACATGTCATTCCCTTATCGCATAGATTTCATAATTCTATATATTTTTGACATCCGTGTAAATATATCTATATGATAGACATTTACAACTTCCGCTTTATTTTTGGAGATTTCACAAGCAAGGTTATGGGAGATTCTTGAGTTTGTAATGAATTCAATATGCAGATATGTTACAAAGTTTTTAAACAATCTTCACTATATGCGTCAACAGAAGTATTTTCCGATTTGACGGAATTAGAAAAGCGCAACATCGAACTCCCTCTATTTCTCTTTTTAAAAAAATGACTTAAGGTGCGAGTACCATACTTGAAGACATAATGAGGTGTTATGTATTCTCTTCCGACATCTTAATTCCAAAAAATGCGCTAAATGACCTTATATCGTTAATCTGTATTATTAATGACCTTTTATCGTTAATCTGTATTATTAATGACCTTATATCGTTAATCTGTATTATTAATGACCTTATATCGTTAATCTGTATTATTAATGACCTTATATCGTTAATCCTTATTATTAATGACCTTATATCGTTAATCCTTATTATTAATGACCTTATATCGTTAATCTGTATTATTAATGACCTTTTATCGTTAATCTGTATTATTAATGACCTTATATCGTTAATCTGTATTATTAATGACCTTATATCGTTAATCTGTATTATTAATGACCTTATATCGTTAATCTGTATTATTAATGACCTTATATCGTTAATCCTTATTATTAATGACCTTATATCGTTAATCCTTATTATTAATGACCTTATATCGTTAATCTGTATTATTAATGACCTTATCTGTATTATTAATGACCTTATATCGTTAATCTGTATTATTAATGACCTTATATCGTTAATCTGTATTATTAATGACCTTATATCGTTAATCTGTATTATTAATGACCTTAAGCTTATATCGTTAATCCTTATTATTAATGACCTTATATCGTTAATCTGTATTATTAATGACCTTATATCGTTAATCCGTATTATTAATGCAATTTTCAAACCATGTTCTTGAGATGACTTGCACTTAAATTCTTTGTGGGGAAAAGTACAGAAATTCTTGCAGCGATGAATGACGTATTTGCTCGTTATTTGCCTCGACACCCTTCTAGTCTAATAGCAGAAAACTTTTCGTTTATCTTCATAAAAGTTATTGTTTTTATTGATGATTTGTTGTTATTTTTTTTCTTACCTTTTTTGTAACAGTTTGAAGCAGTCGGTTTGCATTTACAGGTATATTAGATTTAAAAAAAAATTAGTTACTGTCACAAACCAGATAATATTTAATCACATTGAATACTTTTGTTTGATGAAAAAAGAATACGAGATATGAGAATGTCTCTATAATTCTACCGATGGCAGAACTTGACACATCTGGTGTCAGACAAAACCATAATTCCTGTAGCAATCAGAAAAACATCGATCTTTACTACAGACATGATTTATTGCCGAATTTCCTCCTAAAACCCCGATATGACAGCTCTCCATCAAACTACACAGATCGAATACATTACATACTCAACATTTAGCAAGGTAAACGCTGATTAACTGATAACTTTCTGTCTTTAGCTAACACCTGTGCTCTGGGATTTCAGTGTGTTTTTTTTAAATGTTTAAGTGAAAGCGATTCGTCAAATTTGACAAATCTTTCAAGAATCTTAAAAGTCTCGTGTTTATAACCGCCTTTTCATTATCACCGGTTGGTATTTTCCCTAGGCATTTTATTTCTCAAGGACTCGTTCAATGTAAATTCAACTGACGTGAGAGAATTTCTCTTAATTTGGGGTTAAATTCGAATATTTAGTAATTAACGACTACCTGTCTGATTTTTTTTTCAAAGATGAAAATATAAATCGGTATATTTCTAATTTACTGAGATGATAAGAATAAAATCCCCCTCCCCCTTTTTTTCACTAAAACACATATTTGAGTTCAGAGAAATCTGTATTTTATTACCTTTTCTTATTTTATATGAAGTGTAATTGATTTCAAGTATTCATGTATAATTTCTCTACTGCTTCTTCACACGAATCGCTTGGTCTACTACCCCAAGTAATTAGATGGGACGGCATTTACAACTTTTATGATATTCTCCAATTATAAACTTAAAACGGACACATTAAGATATTTTATGAATGATCAAAGTTCTGCCTTTCTTTGACTTTCATCTCATCACCGATTAACTTTCCCTATTCAATTTAAAAGCTCACAAACTGGGTACTACTTTTTTCTCATACGAAAATAAGGCTAGGAAATACATGTATGTTGAAAAGAATTTGAAAATAAAAATCTGCCATTCAGTTTTATTTTGACCGAAGGCTTTGAAGTCTGTGATCAATAATCAATCAAAAGAAAATAAATACATTCCCTAGAACATGAATACTTAATTACTGCTTATTTGAACAAAAAAATAAGTCCCTGTTTTTGATAAATTTAGTTGGCAATCAAATCGGTTATCGATTTTAAATATGAAATAAATCCCTGAGGAAAAATCTTTTATCTGTTACGTAGCTTAAAGCAAAATAAATTTAATAAAAAGTAAATTTTAAAATCTTGCACAAAGTTGTTCAATTTTGTATACGTTCAGATACCTAAACTCGATTGATTGCACAGTACTTGTAACATATCCAATTTTAGCAATTTTTCCTTATTTCATATAATTATTCTCTTGAGTGTGGAGACAGGATCTTCTTCAATCTACTTCTATGAAACGTTTTTTCACATACATTCATGTAAAATTCTGATTGATATCTATTATTTATCATCATAACTCCCTACTTATTCAATTCACACAAAATCTGTATTTAAAGTATTATCCATATTTTGTCTGTTGCCTCAAATTTCAATATTTATGTCACACTTGCTTTTCAGAACCTCGACATATAACGCTGGCGAAATTTGAGCGACCATTGCTTTTCCCTTGTGTGATAACATTTTTAGCATTTTTTATCTCTTCGTTGATCAGAAACCTTCAAATGACAGCGATGTCTGACAGTATATCTTAACTTATCATCTCAAAATTAAGTGCTGTCATCGGACAGAACCTTGTCTGACAATAACTACCACAAATACCCTGTATCCCCCGTCTGTCTTTTAGCCACGCAGCGAAGAGCACTCCCCATATTGCAATATACATGATATAGTCCTGTAGTAAATAACGCCCTATGCCAACACACTTCGCAGTAAATGAAATTTTGTATATTTTATGTTCGAAGCACGTTTTCTTTCCTAAACTGCACGCCAATCTGTTTTTAAGTATTTCCGTGTGTTTAAATGTACATTAAGGATTCAATGTTTCTCGAAAAAATAACAAGTTTTCATTAAAATGTCGTTTGAATTGGAAATAGCTATATCTATTTCCTCGCTTTCCGCCCAGATCGGAAAATTTATTTGCTCTAGTTTAAGCAATTAACAGTTAAGGCAGTCTTGACAAATATTTCATAAGGTATAGCAGGAGCAAATGTTATTGACACGAAAAAATCATTCTAAACAAATCTATTGTCCAAATAACTTTGCTATGGATGATTCATAGGATTAAAAGACTAGAGATAAGCATCATCTAAATCATTTAGAAATGTAATCTCCACAGAATAAAAACTGAATCATAGCGCATACATGTGTAAATTAACAAATTAAAAACCACTAAAACCGAAGTCTTACATACGTAATACTAATCTTAAATTGTCAATCAAGTTCTTGTTCAAGGTGACAAGTCGAATATATAGTGTCACGTGACAGAAAAAAAAAACAAATCACTTTAAGTCACAGAATAAAAGAGCTAGCACCTGATTCAGGATTTGGGGAGAGAATTACAAAAGGGAGAAATATAAAGATATAATAGGAATATTATGTCTGATTGAGGTTCATGCAGATTTTTTTTTTTTTTTTTTTTTTTTTTTGATAGGCATAGAAGCAATGAATGGAATATGTATTAAAATTTGTTATTATGAATGGGGTAGACAGAATATATGCTTGCAGATTGCCGATTTAATGAATACGTAAGGAGATCAGACAGATTTAATTTTTTTTTATAATCTAGGACAAATTGTGTTCGTAACAAAAAAGATTAAAAGAAGATGAAACTACGCCTATACATGTTAACAAAGAGGGAAACTATGTCTTCTAAATCTATATCCAACAGAAATATTCCGAGATATATAGTTCTTATGGTATGTACATAAAAATTGATTATTTTCACTAAAAAGACATAACAATTAATAATTGGCTTGGTTTCTTGGAAGATCTAAAATGCAGGTGTTGTAATCTTTTAATAATTTGACATCGAAAACGAATTAAGTTGTCATCGGGTAGGGCTTTCGTTGAAAAAGTAAATACCCACGCCAGGATGCGCGACTATAGTGAAAAAAAATGTGATCTTCCGAACTGTTCCGAGCACTCAGTAAACACGACATCCGGTGACCCGCCACTTACGGCAGTCGTAACGACACACTGAGCCTCCTTAACAACAAGACTATGTAGACTGATTAGGAAGCCTCATCAAAAACAATGTCCCCGGCGGTTTACATGAATTATGAGAATAGTGAACTTTCTATACAACCACAAGCCTTAATCTCACTTAAGCTCTTTAAGGTACCACCCCTTTTGGAGGAACTTGATAAAGTGTCTGGCAAAGAAAGTTTGAAAATTATTTCCAGTGCATTGTTTTTATCTATAAAGTAATGAACAAACTTATGAACATAAATAGGACTCTCATGTAAAATTAGGCCAGAGACTCAATATCGAGCAGCTATACATTAGTTTACACGCACTGCGCAGAAATTCACATCAATTCTCGTCTCAGACGATTGGTCGATTGGACAATTTTTTTCAGCTTCGCAGAAAATCTAAGGCAAGTGACCCTAATGACAAATGCTCTCACTCTCTGAACTCGGTGAAAATGCTATCATTACCTTTTGGACAATAGCCTTTGTCTTCCAATCTATTAAGGAAGTGTTTTCTAAGAGCTGTACACATAGTAGAGCGTAAATATTCCAAAAAAGGATCGCAGGTGCGTAAAATCTCAGTTAATGGAATCAACGAGTGGAAGGATTAGTCTAAATCCCGACAAGGCCCCGCCTGATAGGAACAATCATTATTTTAGTCACGGTCAATGTTAATCCTTTAATGTGTATTGTCTTTCCAAAAAAATATCACAAAAGTCTTGAAAATTCAAAACATACATTTTTTTCTCCCATTATCTCCATGTTACAAACAAGATATCCATTGATATACGGTGTTAGGTGACAAGAATAAAACTGTTGGTGTTACATTTAGGCATGGGTTGTAAAATGAACATGCATTTACCCTGTCATAAACCCTCAAATTTAGAAAACGGTGTGTGGTTGTTTTCCAACAAGAGTAATCAGGCGTATATTCGGAATAAATCACTTATTATGAAAATTCTGGTATGCAACGCGACGCCACCCGAGTAGATGTAGGGAATGTTAATATGCAAAACTTAATTCATTCCGGCCAGGGAACATAAATTACTTCACATTTGAGATGTTTTCGAATATTCTTTAAACAATTGAAATAAACCATTCAACCAATCGTGATTAATCTGCTTCGTTTAGCCAAAGAAAGAATTTTTAGGGGAGATAATCTTCGTAAAGCGAAATCGATGAATGGATTGAACTATATTCCGAGACGTCACGCTCAGCTGGCATGTCGTAAAAATATTACAAAAAGTGTAACAGTGATTTCATGTCGCATTCAGTAGATTTACTTCCAAAAAGCATCCCCCTCAATTATAAACGATTAATGAATCGAGGTTCCGAAAATTCATTCACTTCACCTTTCATTCCATGTTATCATTAATCAAAACACTATCTCCGGTTATATCTATTCATGGGAGTTCATTAAAATTTAAAAATATCATATACTACTTTATTATGATAAAATTCAGTTGTTAACTCATCCATCCCATCTTAGATAGTTATCAAATATTTTACCCTAGATATTGAATTTATTAATTTCTAGGTGAATAATTTTACGCTTTTCTTCTTTTAAAATTTTAGTTGTCAAGTTTACTATAGAAGATTGATTAATGATTTGTTCAAGAAATTTTGATATACGAACATATTAGATTTCAAACATACTTCACTCTATAAATATCCTAAAAAAAGACGGCATTTTCTTTTGTTGCTCGCTTACGCCTGTGTTATTTTCTTATAATTCACGACTGCCGTAGGTGGGACTCAGAGCAGTTAGTTACAACAACCGAAAATTACTCAAAATAAATCAGTTTTTATTAATAGATGTATTTCTTATCTTTATTTTACACGGCTGATCCCGTTATGACACGAAAACACATTAGAATTCCATACCTTGCAAGAAAAAATTTGACACATCTATTTTGCAGTCCATTAAACTGTAAGACGTCAAAGTTAATTACATCAAAGAGACAATGATAATTAACGTAATAAGTTTTATAAACATTGAACATTTTAAAAGCTTTTTTGGCCTGCATTTCTGCAACATTTGACTTAAACTTGAATCTGGGACAAATCATTCTCTTCCTATATGAATCAAATGAACGCCGTTTTGAGCGACAATGTGCGAAGTATTCGCACAAAAAGAATATTTACATTTTCTTTTTTGCTGAAAATTATGTACAATATTTTAGAAAAACAAAACGAAGCGCAGTTTGATGGTAACATTACCATTTATTTCAGAATAACATTTACGCGTTTTTATGAACATCCACCGTAACAGTAGAGGGAAATTCCAACCGACTTGAAACCCCTTACTCTGAACTGAGCACACATATATTGCTCTTAGACAAGTTTACGGCATTTCAAACGTAAACCATGGAAGGTAAAACCATGACGTTACTGGCGTGAAGTCTTTTATGAGTTTGTTCAGAGATTGGCAGGGCTGTACTGTTGATGATAACACGATGTGACTTCGTTAGCATAGCGCTGTCTTGCTAATCGTTATATCGGTAATATAACTTCTCAGTGAGGCTAGGGCCTAGAAGCCTGTCACTCAAACTAATAGTTAGTCGGCTCGTGTGGAAGTATGCTCTTACAACATAGCTTATATATATATATATATATATATATATATATATATATATATATATATATATATATCAAAGAAATGTATGGGTTGAGGGAGGACAGAAATTTGCAAGACATATGCAATTTTAAGTTGGAAATTGTATCTGGATAAATTTAAGTATATTCTTGTCAACAAAAATAATAATCTTGCTTCAATTTTATCATCTGTGAAATATAAATATACTAGATTCTTCCTTTTTCTGAATTTTTCTAAGGTTCTATTTATATGTCTATTTAAATTTGATTTTGAAATATTTTTTTCAAAGTTTTTATTGCAGGGCATTAAGAAACATGAATGTTGTCTTTTTGAGGAGGTTATCCAAAAAAAACACCCCGAGATTTTAATTCGAAAATATTCTCTTAACTCCGTAATAGCATGAAGAAGCACTGCATGAACTGCCTGTTATGTCACTTATCTAAAATGTCTTTTAAATATATACAAATTGTTTACATTAACATTATTTGAAACTCTACATGACATCTGTATGCTGAGATTTCCCTTTACCAACAGTTGTAAACCAAAAGATTGTCTACTATAAACTCGTGAAATGTTTATAGATTACAAAGATAAATTTCCATGTAGCAAATGCTTTGTAAAAGAATTGCTCAACTTCAAAACCTTTTATCAAACTTCAAGAGACAAGGTAATCAGAGAAAAAGGGCTCTAAAGCTCTAAATCGTCAGCTGTTACTGAAATATGCAGCATATTACAATACCCTTGTCATATACAGACTTCAAAATGGCGCCAAATACAGGACATTTCTATGATTTACCAAGACTCTTTTTACACAGGAAGCAGTTGCATGTTCCAAAGTAAGTAACCCGGGGGCTGTTTATTTCAGTGCAAAGTTTATTGCACAAACAGACGGGACATTAAATGCTAATTTTCAAAGATTCATCGCAAGCGCACGTGGTAGAACAGGAAATTCTTTGGAATATCGCTCGGGGGAAGCTGTTTCCAAACGTTTCCTTCATGCTGGAATTATGTGATCAAAAGGCTTGTTACGTCAAACAGAACCGACCGTTGCAGGGGGTATAATTTGGATTAAAAGAAGAGAATATCGCTAGTGGTCGTGATTATGTAACTTAAAACAAACATGCAGCATCATGGACAATCTGCTTAGATTGCACATATTTCAATTTTTTCCATCTTTCCTTTCCATTACAATATATTTTGAATTCCCCGCCAAATGCACTTACCCGAAGTCCTGCTTCGTTGTTATGGAGATTCATTAACATTCGCCCGAGTTCCCTGGAGCCTCGCCTGTGGTTCTTGTCTCTTTCTCGTGTATCCACGAAGTATTTGGCAAATCTGTACCCGTACTCTATATTATCCCCGCACCCACCCCAGATCCAGTCTCGCGCCATGTCTTTTGGTCGCCCTGCTTTGCTGCACCCACATTTGCTCAGCTCGCCCTCTTTACATGAGCGACTGACGGAATGGATGACACCAGCAGATGATATTGCATGAGTGAAAGCAGCTTCTCTGCTCGCTGAAAAAAAAATACAATTCGGGAATGTTAAACCAAATGGTACTTTTAGCCTGACAAAATATTTCATTGAAACATTTGGGTTTTGGAATAATTTTCGAAAAATATCTATTAATGTTAATTTTTGGTAATGCGCATCAAGATAATATTCCCTCTTATTACAAAAGAACATATATATGATTTCTATTAGGTATCTTAGCATATGTACAAGAATCTATTTAAGATACATTCTTTTTCTGTCTTTCATACAAATACAGTGCTACAACACATACTGATAACTATCTCCCACAAACTCCCTAAAACGGTCTAAATTGCTTGGAGAAACTCAATAAAAATACATTTTTTCTCGACTACACTCTCAACATCATGTAAATATTAAAATGCCATCTTCTTAGACGAATGATGTCAAGTAATTATAAGAAATTGACCTACAGTGAGGCTTAGAAGAGATTTCATCTCCATATTTCATTCGTATGAACTACGTGTAATGTTCATGTAATACGTGCATTGTTCAAGTATTTGTATGCATAAACTGATTATAATATTGGATAACTATATAATATTGCATAAACATGTGTAATAAAACATCAGATTCATCGGTACAATTTTTCACTGAAAGTTTTACATTGATTAAAACGATATTCCGTTGATATAACAAACGTATACTAGTAATGGGTGGGCCCGAAGATCCGTTTATCGTTGAAAAATACCATTATGTTCATAATACATAGACTGGCCAATTATTGGACTTGAAATGGTTATCGTAAGTACATGGGATCAAAAAAGAGAGACAGGCTTAGTCTGTTCACAGACACCACACGAGATAAAGCCTTATAAAATATTTGTAGTCAATGTTTTTTGGGGTCGCTGAATCCGGAATTATCCGCAGGCAGCGGATTAGCATATTCTGGACAGTATCAATGGCGGACTGACAGTGTGCGATCGTGTCTGTCAAGATTCAGTCAGACGGATTGATTTTTTTCTAATACCTGAATGACAGGCTTGTGATCCTATTAATCATGGCCATTTGCTCTCTAAATCTATTTTTTTAATACAAAGTGTACACATTATTCATCGAGATTAGCCTGATTACGTTTAATCTATTTTCATTTTGAATTAATTGCAATTAAAATATATTTCCTATGTCCTATATCTGAAGGCGGCGGGAAGATTTATCTTACGAGTATTAGAACACCTTCTCCCTTTTCAAAATTGAATTATAATTAATATCTTTTTTGTACAGACGTATTGAAGGTGAGAGAAAGTATTTTTTTAATAAGCGTATTAACCATTAATAAAATGGGTCTCAGTGTTCGAGACATTGATATAAATAGTAGCTTCAGCGACACTTTAAATGTTGTTTCTAGCAAATTTAGAAGGAAAAAAAATCGTAACATGTTTTAACATTCTTGAAAGCTCATAATTCATTCTGCAGTCCCATGTCTCTTGTTTTTGTCCCTTAATTAGCTAACCCAGCGATAAGGGTGGAGCATCGACAACCATTTGTTTATTCACTTGATTAGCTAACACCAACGACTTGTCATAGTTTTTACATACAATTTAAATGCTTAATTAATTGTTCCCTGACCGAAAACTTCCTAAATGTTTCCTCTGAATGGTGGAATTGTCACATCGAATAAACGCAGTTATCAGCTTATTTGAACAAGGGTAACCTTACATGATCGTCTTGTCAGTTCTTTGTGTTTGTTTAATTTGACTGAGACAGTTGTAACAAAACTGAACAAAAATGGCACAAAACAGTGTTGACGTTACATAACAAACATATGCTATTAAAATAAATATACACACGTATATATACTACAAAAGCGTGACTTTTTGTGACATATCTGTTTGGAAAATCTCCAACAGTTAGGTCAAATACCATACGTGATAGTGGGAATATGCTATACTTATCAAATATATACCTGTCTACATAAAATAAAACAAAAACAAAAAAATCTCGCTAACTTTTAAGTAAACACTCATCCCCCTGTTTGCTTAACTCCATTGCAAAACTGTATATAATGTTGAAGTCATCACCGACCCTGACGCAGTACGGGGCTTGTGTTTTTCCCCGACAATTAGCTCACTATAGCTTTTTTTTTTTTTGCTAATTAGCTCCGAGATAAATGGACGAGATCTTACATAGTGTATCCACACCAGCCATTTGGGTTTCTCTTCAGCTGATTTTGCCGTTAATTTTTATCGCTAGAAAACATTTTGTTAATACCTCTATCTCTCAATTCTCATTAATGCACGGAGTATTTCTTTTTCTCTAATTTTCGACATAATCTGTCTTGCGTAAGATTTGTTTGTCATTAATAAAAGACTTGCCTATTCTTAGTATATACATTTATCGCTAGATATTTTCTACAGGTGTTTAAGATATATCAATATCCTCCAGGAAAACGTTAATTTCTTATTTCTGCGTTTAGTTTTATTTAGCTAAATACCATATATACCAACATATTGTAGAACCATCAAATTATATTACAAGAAGGTTTAAATCTTAGGATGTACGCGAAATGTAAAAAGGTAGAAATAGAGTAACAATAATTGCTCAAATTAAAACGTGAATATTTTGATGAAGTAATTCATTATGTTGAAAATTTCACATTCATTACGTGAGGTTAATATAAGATTTATACCTATAATTAAATAGTTAATATATTATTAATTACAAGTTATGTTGTAAATACATGTGTAACTAAATTCAAAATGTACAGCATAAAAGAAATGATTTTTAATTTAGAGGTTTTATTTACACGTACATATTTTTCATTAACTGCCTATAAAAAATTGAATTGATTATTTATGGAATTCTATCAATAGCACTGATCGATCTTTTATAGGGACTCGAATGTGCGAATCAGATTGAAACTAATGCATAGTTTATTGGCAATTTTAAGCGCATTGCCGTTTGAAAATAAAAAAGAAAAAAAAATAGGTCGTTGTGTCCTGCGGGAAAATATGCAAGATAAGTATGACTGGGTGCAAATCAAACTCGGTGCTTGGAAATAGCGTGTAAAAAATGTGTCAAACGTATCAATATATACCACAAAGTCGTCAAGTAAAGTGTTGACAGATATATACGTTCGTGTCGGAAATCATTTACAACAAAACAGAAGATCCCTTCCAGCACAGAACGGGGCCGTTTTGCCTTAATTACCAAACTATGTGACTTTATCACAGCAATCTTCGTATGGAGTCAGGTTCTACCGAATCTTATGTGACACAGCTTTAATATAAGAAACATTAAATTCAAAAATATTTTTTTTGTTTATGCCCCTATCAGATTTCCTGCCAAACTTGTGCAAGGTGCTATCCATGTTAAGAAGATCGGGTGTCAGGAGCGGTTTAGATGCACCTCTTTGCTTGAGAAGGAAACTGTTGTAAAACAAGAGATTCTGATCCACATAAGGTTACCGAACCCGATGCTTACAACAGATTTACTCTGTCATCATATCATTCATAACATAGTGAGCATTAATCATTACATGGTATGACCGCAAAACCTAAGTTTTGGATGTAATGCTTTTCTAAATTTTTAAACACTCTTTGTAGTAGCTATAGGTACTTAACAGGCGAAGTCTGTAACCTTTGATGAAAATTGCACCCTGTTCCGGATACGTTCGTTGTTGTTGAAAAGAAAACCGATTTGTTTCACAATTGTTCTGTATTCGGTAACTATTTGTCATGGTGTCCAGACTTCGGGTTCTTTTGTACTTACCAACATTTAAGACTGGACCAAACACTGAGGAATCTCCCTCTATTGTGGAACAGTTCCAACGTCTATTAGCAAATTGATGCTGACACTCTAAAATTCCGAGCTGCGCCCCTCGGCCCACAGCGGGCATGTGGTCCGTGAAAAGCTGACACAGGCGCACTTGCCCGGGGGAGAGTCCTTTTAATTGGGTACACATTGGTTGTGTACCAATCAAGTATAAATTAGGATTCCTGAATACATTTAGTCTCGATGATAATCCTAAGCTCCTGTAAAATAAATGATACATTTAGTCTCGGTGATAATCCTAAGCTCCTGTAAATAAATGATACATTTAGTCTCGGTGATAATCCTAAGCTCCTGTAAATAAATGATACATTTAGTCTCGGTGATAATCCTAAGCTCCTGTAAAAGAAATGAAATTGGAAAATGCATAATCTGACCTTTGAATCAGTTGAGTACAATATTATTATATTTAGTTCAGTGGTTCATTGCAAGAATCGTATTAGAACCTTTGCTTCAACATGAACGGAGTTTGAAGGTTAGAAAAGTCTTGAAAGAGTGTATTTTCATCGAAGAATATACTCAAAACAGGAAACAAGAAACGGCCACTCAGAGACTAGAGAAATGACAGAATTATGTGTTAAATTGCGATAGATCTTGAATTATCAACCGTCCATTGTAAAGTATAACTCTTTTCACAATTTAACAAACGTGTATGTCAAATCAGTGGTTGGCTTTTTCCCTCCCAAGTGTTAATAATGAGTCCCGACACCCACATTTTAAACGTATTTGCTTAGCTAATCTGAACACGAACAGAGAATTTTTCATTTTCATAAAGACATTAAAATGATCTTCAGAATCGCCGAGAATTTGTCAATACCCAGTGGATATATACCGTACGTATTGATATCAGCAGGTGCTAGTTTGTTTGCGCATTTCACTCGCGCTAGGATTCTAACAGAGAGGTGAAAAGTCATCTATTACTTATCGCTGACAGAAAACATGTCAATGTCTTTTAAGTGCATCCTTTTAAGACATCACATTACCAGGTTCATTGAAAATGCAGGACAAATGAAAATAGCAAAAATGTTAAAAGGGAAATAGATACCTACCAAGTTAGCATTGTTTAATGCTTGCTATTAATGTAAATTCAGATATACAAATAAACACAAGAATTTTAAGAGCTCAGATGGCTTTAAATTATATTTTGAACTCTACTATACTTTAGATGGTTTGGAAATAGCGGCATTACAAGAGGCTCGAATAATTACATGTATGATGATTATGATAGGAATTTGTGAAAGCGAAAGAGAAGTTTATTTTAATACTTACCACCATATGTCACCTATCCCTGACACCAGAAGAGGAAACAGAAGTATATGTAGGAATATCCGAACCGTTAGTGTCCATAATGCACATTTTCGCGCCATTTTCGCATATCACATGGATTTCTCCTGCACCTCTAAGAAAAGAAATAAAGACCGCATATTTCATATCACTTAATAACACACACATCCATGTATCGGATGCACATCACATATCAAAGGCACTATGAGGCTTTATAATGTTCCCTTTTTCCCTAATATTGACGGATTAAATTCTCCTACATGACAATGGCAAAATCTTTGATGAAATTATATGAAGTAGTGACCAAATGAAAGCGTATCATATGCATGTATACAATTCACGATTTCTTTCATTACGTTTAAAAACATGATTGATAGGCGCAAAAGATTGCTGGATGCAGACGACCGAATCGCACGCGCCGATTGGTTCTTCCGTATACAAACTCTTCAACTCGATTCTTGTCTCATAGCGCAGGTTATTATTTGAACGAGCGTTTTGTTTGTAGAATAAAGATATTAAAAAACTTGTGGCTGTAATCGTTTTAAGAGCTATCGAACTGAATGAAGTGCTGTAAAAGAAAATAAGCTGAAGATTTCATTAAGAAAAGAATGCTGCACAGGGGGAGAGAGCTGGCTCGACTCGGAATTGAACATTTCTTCCATTAGAAAAACTTAATTTTTATTTATTAAGACCTTTACACGTTAATTTCTGTTCTTTCGTTGGATATGTAAACTTCAATATTTCAATTTTTGTAAAATTGTGGTACTCATTGAGTTGTTATTGTCGTTAAGATCCCCCCCAAAATCTGTTGACCATCGGTGCGCTGCGCGCAGTTTTTATTTTTGGTCATTTGGTCGAATGATAGAATTATTTCAGGCTACAGATATGTGGAAACTGAACACAGAGCGACATTGTGTTTGATCTGTATATCATTTCTGCCTTCTGCTCTGTGTCGTGTGCACGTGGCGGAAACGTTTTCATGCCAAACTTTGGAAGATAATCACGAAAACAATCGTAATTCTTGACGTACAGCGACATCTAGAATATTATACAAACTAGCAACCTTAATAAAAATCCACAGGAAAAAGTCTGTCGGAATAGACACAAATTTAATTTATTACCGAACATTTGCTTTTTGCTACAATGTATATGTATTTACTTATTGTCCCAACACGCGTATGCATTTAGAAATAAGTACAGGTATTTTGGAGATAAATAAGATAGATGATTAATGAAGAATAAGCAAACACAAAATAATGCTTACCAGAGGTGAGATAAACATAAATTTTGCAAAAGAACAATTTTTTCATTAATTCCTACTGATGAAAACCGATTTCTGATAACTCTCCTCACATGTTTAAAACAGGATATCGTCAGTGACAATTGCTGACTTGTGTCATATATCTTTTGACTTGATCCTTTTAAGAACAGATAATCGGAACTTTACCGATTCCTTTAACAGGGAAATCACACAATCCACGTACTCTCACACGACATGTCGGTAAAATCACGGATATGTTCTCGCCAAATAGTTAATCCTTGTGTTAATCTGTTGATAATCTTGTTAAGCCAGCGATATCCTTCAATCGGTCTTCAGGTAATGTCATAATATTTCGACAATGCATGAAAAAATACACCCATTGTGTTCCAATCATTTCAAAACCTCGTCAAGTGTTCTTGATTGGAGCACCATTAATCAACCACTTAATAACCTCGCTAATCCGCGCTAATCCACGAGAGCAGTGCAGTTGGAAAACAACCGAACGCTCTATGAATTTGTCAAGTTTTTCTTCCCTTTCATTTTTATCGCCTAAAAAATAAATGTTTCCTCCACAGTATGATCTTCTATCGCAGTCTAATTCCCTAAGCAGGTGACTTTTCCCTTTAGCCGAGATAATCCGACCGAAATGAAATTGTAAGGCCCAGCCTAACGCTAAAGGAACACTATATTACTGGCTACACCGCTCAACCGTGTGTTGGAGTGTACCCCTATGATCACGTCTATTTCTCTCCCCGTAAACAGAAAGAAGAGAAGAAAAAACCTCCCCAAAGCCTGCAGCGCCCCTCTTTCCACTAGGAGGTGTAATCAAAATGGTTATTGAAGAGGGGAGCCTCCCACGATAGTTCGGTATTTCATTGAGAAATTCTCATTGCTTTGTTTGCTAGCCCTTTTACGTTATGTCATTGGAGCGGTTTTTTTATCTCTGAGCGTTAGGAAACGCTTTCTCAGCGATCGTATATTTAAAATTCAATTTTAAGAGTAAATTCTTACATTATACCAGTTAAAAAATTAATTTTCGATAAAATGACTGAGATAGTACAAATGTTTATAGCCGACTCGGGTGTCATGTATTGTGTGACCGCGAGGCTTGATTGTTCAACAGCCAGTGCGCGCAGCATGATTTTTAAATATGGTGACATTATTTCATTAAAAGAAGAAGCATCAGAGTGTAATCTACACACTTAATTTACGATTTTGCACTCCTCAAAATCATAGGCAATACCCGAGAACAAGATGAACATCGTCCTAAATTAGACCATAAAAAGTTAATAAATAGTTAATTTGAACCACCCATCAAAATTTTCACATGTTTGTACGTAGAACGATATTTTTTTTACTAAAGCATTGATGTTCAAAGCATATTTTATTGATATAAAACATTTCTGCAACGTGGTTGAAGAAGGCAGGACAAGGGCAGATCATCAAGATGTCTATGGAACGTTCTCAGAAGTCAATTTCTGAATGATCGTGTACAGATAGCCATACTCACTTTTTCTCATGTGTGGGAAATTTTTCTCAATAGATTACAGTAAATATACTATATAAAAATCGATGTAAAAGGCTTATTCTACCTTCAAAAATCGCAAAATATGTGACAAGGAAGAAAGTATAATTAGAAAATTAATTTCTTTTTTTAAATGTCATGTAAACTGACTATTACTTCTTCCAGTAAAAAATAACATGTAATATAAACTGACTTCTGTTTATATGTACCTCTAATGCAAAAGAGTGCGTCAACTTTCATTTTAAGCGGTGTAATGTGCAGTGCAAGTTGCGTAAGTAACCCTTTTTGTATATTTAAAAAAAAATGTTCTCCACCTCTGAAAAAATAATGATATATGTCATATTTACATTTAAATCTAAATAATCCCCATACAACAAAGAGCGCTAGACCTGTGGGGCTAGAGGAATCAATGTCGACCCTGGCGGTACACAATAGAATGAGACGGCGTCAATTTCCCTATGTAATGTAGATGAAATTATAACCCATATACAAAATTTCTTCTCACGGTATGAAAAGAGGCATCCATGTTCATTATGAAATGAATTCCTTTCAATGAAAAAAGCGATGATTGGGTTTTTGAATGTTGAACACGATGGCATATGACAGCCATTATGATAAGATATTTGGGAAATCTTGTTAAGTCCATGTGTAATATGGCGACGGGGTTAAAGTTTGGGTAACAGTAGACGAAAGTGTCAAAGATAATCGTATCAAAAACGATAAATAAGATCTATTTAAAAGCCAGTCATTTATCGGAAACTTAAAATCAACTAGTATACGTTTCTCTACCTTTGGATGACTGAATTGCCAATATCTTCTTAATTTCATTTTTTTGTAATTGTGTTATCATGTACATTTATTAAATTATTTGTCTGTAAGAGATGCGAAGAGGTATTTTCAATATAATTTTATCTGCTCCTTTAGAAATATGGCCTTCCTCTGAAACTGAACTGAATGAATATAATATCATTTGATGTTTTATGTTATGCAACATTATTGAAAAATATACCAAAAATTCCCCTAAAACCATGGAAAATAAAAGAAAAAAAAGTTCATTGCAGTTTCCTTGAGATAAAGTTCGAAAAGCATAAATTATTTCCTCAAATATGTAAAAGAAAATTGAACCTTGTTCGTGATACCCGAATCTGAAAAAATAAATGAATATGGTACTATTCCTTTTACTGCATTAGAGTGCGAAAGAAAAATTCAAAATGGCCATGAATGACCATGTCTTATTCAGAATTTCTGACTGAAGAAAATAGCACAAAATTCTAGGATCTCCGGACCCGATCGATTACCTCTCCCCCCAAGGGTCAGCTATACTTGTCCTTAGGAATTTTCATTTGTCGAGCGCTGATAATTGTCTTTGGCTAAGTTCATGGTAGATAGTATACGGTTTATCTTAAGCCTCAAAACCTAGACCAGCTTTGTTTACATAACTTAGTACAGTAAAATGCATCTTCGCTAGCCAAGGGTTTCTGATACGCTACTCTCCTCATAAGCCCTAAGGGTTTATGAGGAGAGTAGCGTATCAGAAACCCTTGGCTAGCGAAGATGAGTAAAATGGGGCTTACTGGTTAAATGCAATAGTTCATCAACAGAACAAAACATAAAACCACCTTCATTCTACTGCTGAAGAGAGCAACTGAAAAAAATGATTCTTTTGAAAAAAATATCTACCATTTGACAGATGGTGAAATCATACGCTGTCTTTAAAAATGTGATCCATACATGTATATAACGATTTTAGAAATTATGACAACTGTAATACAATAAAAACTTTAAAAATCACTTCGGTTTCTCTTGCACTTTTAAGTGGTATACATGGGTGGTCAAAATATTTGAAATCTGTCAGGAATAAAAGTCTTATTTCTAGAATGGTTTACCAATTAAAATACCAATCAAAGCGAGTGACACAAAGTGCCCCGATGACGTCATAATCGATGCGTTCGAAGTGAACACCAGAATTCATGACACATTAAGAGTGATGATCACTTGAGATAAATGAAGTTTGATGGTGAAAGGCCAAATGTTATGTTTAGAAATTATTACCCTGAATTTGACAAGCAATATAAACACTTCTCGGCTGTAAAACACTTACACGATACCATTTTTCCTTATGTAATAATTCAAAACCAAGTGTGTGTGCCAGGAATTCTCTCCAAATACCCACAAGAGCTCGCACGATCTGTCTATGGAGAGTCAATTATCGCATTATCACTGGATAAACTGTCCAAACACTCGTATTATCCTTTATAAATCGGCTTCACAAATTGTTTTAATCACTTTAGTCTGATTTCTGCAACTCGCATAAATTAGGTACCAGGCAGAATTTGAATTCACTTCATGTTATTCCGTTGACAAAGTATACACCAAAAACTACTTTAAGTCTTTATCCTTTGAATGATTAAGTTCTGTCTCATGAGTTTTTATAACACACAAAGACTGATACAAAATATCTCCTAATACCTTTGAAAACTTCTTCACAGAAGAGTTATATAGATATATGAACTTCCGTCATCTATGATATGTTATCAAAATGGAAAAAAAATATAGAGATCTAGATAGCACTGGGCTTATGGCCCAGGGTGGTGTGAATTCTTTGGGCGCGTTTTTTAACCTTCAGAGTAAGATATAAATATCAGATACATATTAAATATTTGAACCTCTTGACAATGACACTTGTTCTTGTCGCATTGAACGCACACAATTATTAGACCACTTTAAAGGCCGCTATAAGATGTAGTGATACGACTTAAAACGACAAAAGGCGAGAAAACAAAATTTTATTAATTCATTAAGACCAATTCCATGTATTAATAATTTCAACACTTCGCTGACTGCCTTTTAACACCAGAGATATGTATCGGATTTCATGTAAAAGTTAACCCAAGCGAGGCATAGTGCATTTAGTTAATGTAGTTAGCAGGGGCCAGGTGCAAATACACAGGTGTGGATTTCTGATCGAATCTCTAAAATAAGTACACGCTTGGATGGAATTATCATGTAACTATTCAAATTAACTTCTATATCGCACCGACACCCCATTAGATTTGTCATAATTTTATCGCCTTTAAGTTTATTTGATAAATTAGGTACAGTTACATTGCAAAAAAAAAAAACTTTGAATGAATTCAAAATTGAACTTAAATAATGGCTATTTTTATATATAACAGAGCATTTTATTGTGGACGAATAAGTAAACGAATATATGCAGTTTAAGACAAGAGGAAAACTACCCCAAAAAGTTTTGACGTCATGAAAAAAAATTCTTAACTTATAATAACACATTTCTTGCGAACAATATGGTTTAGTGTTTATATTGACAATTTAACTTCATGCAGTTGTTGTTGTTTTTAAATTACAGATTGATGTGCCTAAGCTATTGGATTGTTTGATATTTTGTCGATAATCATAAATGTATTGTACATCTTAAACTGCTTTACAAGATACAATTGGGTCAAACAAACTCCTGTCTCCCCTGTTTGTTTTTGGGTTTTTTTCCATGATCAGAAATTAAATTCTCTGTGAAAGATTTTGTACTTTTTCACATTCTACGTCGTTAACTATAAACATCAACAAACTTCTGCTCACAAATTCATCCAATCTTCTCTATGTTTTGATAACTGGTGTTCGATTTTTTTAAAACTTGTACAACATCTGCTCAATTAATCTAATATTTCTGGGGTCTCTAAGAACGTGAACTATATTTCTTCTTGTAAGGTCAGCGCGAGAAATCCTTGCGTCACCCCGACATCGTAACATCAAGCCCTACTGAGACTAAATGAGCCCAGAAAGTTTTACTACAGCAGGGCTGGTTATATGTGCCGTATCGTAGATGTGGCCTTGACGTTTATTTAACGTAAACAAAATGAAATATACTCCGATACAATATCAAAGTTACGAATCCTTCCTTAGTGACGATTTGCAGTGGGCGTTATACATGAGCCACACCTGTTGACTGAGATTTTAGAGGAGCATGCAGCGTTTTCAGCGATAAATGGGTAAAAATTACGTCATCTTGATCGTTGTACACACTCGAAAATCGAAACTATTGGTAAAATTGTTCTAAAATGATTTTCGAAGAGTAATCTTGATTTGGCTATATTTTAGACAGGTTTTACATGAGTGTCATTAATTTGATGATTATACTATTTAATTTAATCTTAATTTCATTCAAGTCGATCTATCATACGGACAGATTTATATATCGACGAATAAAATGTTGAATATTCTCCAGGGAATGGAGAAATTTTTGCTTTGATGACAGATTTTTATATCCTTCTTCTGAAGGAAAAAAGTAATTGGAATTGGTTATGTTTTTTTAACACTTGAATTAATAAACGCATTGACCTGACATTTCGATCGTTCATTAATTTACACATTATTGATTGCTGCCAGGATTTTTTGAAAGACATTAAACGACCCTGAGCTTATTTATTGATGCAGTCACACAGGAAAAATTAAGAATAAGGCAAACCTTTGAATGGTTGCACACAGGTTCCCAAAGCACTCTTTTTTTCTCTGTAGACGCAATATTCGTGGGACTGTTTTCAAAGTAATTTTCAAAGAGCATCGTGTCAAAGACCTAAACGATTGATAAAAATTATAGCAACTCCTATATGTCATATAAAATCGATGTTTTGTCAAAGTTATTGAAAATTCTTTGACCAAAGCAAATGGCTTTCAAAATGTAAAGGTAAAGGGCGCAATAGAGATAGAATTCAATCGAACTACGCATGCGTAGTTTTAAACAAAAGAAAATCATTGAAGAACCAAAGTTCAAAGAAAATAATTGAAGATGCTAGAAAACTCGGTAAACCGAGTCGACTTGTTTCGGCTAACCGATTTGTTCGTCTTAGCTTTGCACCAGGAACTTTGCCATCGTAGAGAGATAGTATCTTATCGGGCTAATGAACATTATGGACGATTTGGGGAGGAATCTTCGCTGCCGATGTGACCCTAACATGCAATGTAAATGCACACATAACCTTCAATTTAATCATCAAGGCCACCTTAATAAAAAAAAAAAGAAGGACCAGCGCGGCAAAACAAATAATAGATTAATTGAAATCAAATTCTTCTGTGCTCTTGACTAAAAGGGAAAAAAAAAACGAGAAGCATATGCATTGCCCTGGCTATATAGATGTGATATGTGTATTGATGTTAGCATCTACCTATCCTGTAATGAAATGCTGTCAAATCTGATTTTGTGTCAGGCAAAACTGTTTAGTACTTATGTAAAATAGAGTCATTTCATTTGTTGGCACGCGAAAATAACATATCTGACACTGATGAAAACAAGTTGTAAGGTCGATTTATTGCCTGATAAGGAACGCAATCAAATAATTCGGCCTCCGGGCATTGCATTCACTACTCCAGAATCTACCAACTTGAACTCATTTTCTACGGCGTTAACCAGATGGATCATTGGAAGGTCTATTATCCAGTCGGATTGAAATCAGAACGGCCATTAAATGCGGTTATAGTCCAGATATGCTTTTTATATGTTTATCTTTGAAAATTTACACCGTGCCTGAAACTCTCTAGTCTCAGTTTCAAAAGATAACGCGCGTGATACACACTTGTCCTCGGGGAGTGTTCGATTGGACTGATTGTAGTGATGTGTTCGATTAATAAATTTTGACAGTCTTTGTCCCATGGGCGCTTTGGCGTTCATGACGAATATGTTTTGTTTATGTTGACCATTTTTAAGTGTCAAGCTTCTCGCCTAAGATTTATCTCCACTGCTATCGGGTACAAAGTAATAGTTTCATGAGAACACACAGACACATGCCCTGCAACAAAAGTGTCAACGATTAGAAAGAAATCGCCAAATTCTCACCGAAAGTGATAATAAAGGCCGATAGGGCGCTACGCAGCCTCGTTATGATGGAAATATCTGGACCTATGTGTACAAAGCCCAGTTTTAATCCCGGTGTTTGGATGTCAACATTGAAGATAACAGGAAAAATGTCGAATATTTGTCTTAACATTAGAAGGTGCACTACCGACAAGAAACAGTTCATTTACACGATAATTTTATTGGTTTTATGTAATACACGTCTGCGTTTCATTATGATTCTCAAATATCTCATATCCCTGTATTAAACAGTGAAATGAAGGACTGAGAAATATTTTCAACTTTGAGGGTTTTTTTATCCATGGCTTAAAAGAAACATCCTTTTCTATCTTACTGTGGTCTATCTTTTTCTAATGAATGAAATTTCAAAGCAACAATTGTCAATGAAAAGGATACATGTTAAAAGATTTAAAACATTGGAATAAAATACTCGACACGTTTAAAGTGTTTAAATCTGGGCCCGCGGTAGTTAGGTTGTGGGCGGGTGGTCTGCAGAAGCATGTTACGGTAACTTGTCACAACGGTTAATTTGGTAGCATTTCTGTCAACAAACGTCTTGTCAAGGCTATGCTAATTAGTTTATATAAAACAGAAGGTGATTTTATGCAGGGTTTATTCTTTCAGATATTTGTTAGGTATTTTACTCCGAAATTGCTGACGCCATAAAATTAGCCAGAATAATTAATTTCATCCCCCTGAAAATTTTGAAGTTTATTACTAATTACAAGTGCGCAAATCATAATGGAATGGTGCTTTGAATTCTCTCCAACCTGGGTTTCCAAAATCAGTTAATTATTCTATATGCAAGCTCCTTATTATTTTGTTAATTTCCGCACCTTTTTGATTCATAACCCCTGCCTATTTTTGTACTCCTTTGTCTTTGCGAAATATTTTACAGACTTTTTGCAAAAGGAGTTTTACTCCTAACCTTAGACCAAATCACTCGGACATAACTTCTCTAAATTTTTAGGTATAGAAGGGTTTACCTCTGGTTTATTTATTTGTATTTACATTTAAAGGGACATAGTGTGCATTTACTCAAGCTAGTTTGTAGTACACACACACGCAACACAAACTCTCTCTCTCTCTCTCTCTCTCGTCACTTCCTTCCTTGGCTTTTACTTGAAGGCGGTTTCTTAGATTTATTACCAAAAACATAAGGTTCACCACACAATGAACCTAGCCTTTTCATATTTACCACGAAAAAGAATTACAAGTGCAATATCGAAAATTCCTTCCATTATGTAAATATTTTAAGACATTAGGTTTGACGAAGCACATGTATATGACTTTTGGAAATGAATCAGAAAAATTTCAAATATCTAATATTGGAATGGTTGATCCGGTGTAAGCCATGGCCAATCCTTGAATAGTTTATAACACATTCATAATGCAATGGTCAACAACCAATGGACAATAGCTATAATAAATAAAGCACTATTTTGCCTCTCCAGGAATGTGTTAAGTGGTTGTGATTTATAAGGTTCTAATACTCGCGAAAACACCCCGAACAATGCTGATATCATTATAAGAAAATACATCTCATGAATTTAACACCCTCTTTTAATGTCAAATCTTACTTATTATTTACCAAAGCTTTCCCTATCAGGGGCTTTTATTGTGCGGTGGAAGATTTAGTGGTCGAACAAGATAACGCCTGCATCCTGTAACCTCATTATACCCCCTTCTCTGACGTTCGGCGTTTCTTGGACTTCTTCTTTAATAGTCGAGGACATTGGAATTCGGGTGAATATGTCTTATAAAGACGAAGTGTATTGTCTATCGTTTTAGACTTGAAAGGAGAATCTTATCCATTGGTAATCCCGTTCTCTTGTTTGAAATGACGGAGAACAACCGTGGTTTACTGGCAGCAATGAAACACAGAAACGAACTTGGAACTACAAAAGAGAAGGCGATATTGTCTGATTGCTTCGCGTCTTGCGATGTGGGAACCTAACCTGTCAAACACACAATTAAAATTGATATCACTTTCTCTTTAATTTAAAAGATTTAAGTATTTGATTCAAAGCTATTTAAACCTGCTCTCGACCTACATGCAGGGAAGAATTTCTAAGTTTTCCCTCAACTTCTCTGCTAAAAACTTATCAAAAGTTTTCATTTATGTCGTTTGCGATTAGATTAGAAAATAAATGTATGACAAACATCATTATTCAGTAGATAGATCATAGAGTTATTATAATATTTCTACAAGATGTGCGATTTTTATTTTTATTTGTCTCAGTTTTGAAATATCCAATTTCCTCAGAGATATGCTTCAATGTGACAGTTTGTAATTTTGATCTAATTGATTTCGTTTTGTACGATTATTTTGTTTGATGAGAAATTTAAAATAAATATTTTAGCCTTTGTTGCATTAGGTTTAGTACCTTCCGATTTTATAATAGGAAGGTAGTGTAGTGAATTGGTTTTTAAACATAATATACGTACCTGAATTAGCGTTTCGTAATGTATGAATATAATTGTCTTCTTAATGTATTCACAATTTTACACAAGATATAAAATCACATTAATAGAGAGAAAATCCAGTTATGTTAATAATCCAAACATATTAAATAAATTCTCCGTCATAGTCAAACACGAGGATCCAACATCCACGAGACTGTTTACAGAAGTCATACCGTACCGAGGGTCAGAGGTGCGATCACATTTCTGAACCTGGCGAATTAATTGTTTTAAGTTGACACCGAAGATCAGAGGTCTTGATTGTAGCAAACCAATGTCATGCAACCTCGAGACATGACGCGATTCTACCAAATATGATTGACACTTCTCTTCGTGGTATGGTTGGCTGCAAACACCGTGACACGCTCGACTGGCTTCCCAGATCGCTTCAAAGGCCTCTATACGGTTCTGAATGTTCGATAAATTCTTTTTTTCATTATGATATAAATTGCACTTGATGACAGAACACTTTGTAATACATACATCTTGTTTGTTTCCTCGCTGCTGGGGGTTTTTAACACAGAATCGGATGGATGAATCCCTCTGAATTTTTCTTTTAACCATTAAAAGATTGTTTTTCACCATTTTCAATTCATAAAATTAATTCAGTTTTTTTTTAATGTTGTAGGAATATTTTGTTAGGACTTCCTTGAGCCTTCTATAAAATTACATACAGGTGTTACTTGTATCCTGTGTGCCAGACATAAAAATAATTGACTCCTCTTTCCTAAATTAGCCGCTAATTCACTTTTAATTTACCGCATGTATAATTGTAAATAAGATCTAATTAACGTAATTGTCATTTTGGCCCATCACTTCATTGAAATTCTAATTTCAAAGATAATTCATTCAAAACCAACCCGACGCAGAGTCTAATGCTCTTCACTAGGAGTGCTCTCCCTATTGGAAGTTGTTGTAATAAGGACTATTGGTTTGTGTTAATCTGGCCGCAATGTCTTGAAATCAGATGGAATCGAGTGATGTTATAGGTTATCTTCCACATCACAATTCCAGATGAATTACTTTTACCCTAGAACTTTTGATTGGCCTTGGTTGACCTTCTTGTTGCATTATTTAATCATGTTTTCATTTATGAGTTCCTTATCTGTATCACTGCTCAAATCTAAACAAATTGTTTCTTGCTTTCCAGAATCGTACGTTTCTAGGGAAAAAATGACAGATTCGTGGTTTCTCATTTCCTGATCTCTTCGAATATGCATCCAAATATATGTATAAGATTAAGAATTGCTTTTAGGATAAAAATTGTTCCGAGTTGTCTCTTCTTTTTAGATACTTGCCACGTGTCCCTGGTCTTGACCAGGTAAATATTCTCAATAGTGCGATGTTTATTTCTGTTTAATCACCAGAGATCCAGTAAGCTGTTAGTGTCCTCATCAAACCTGTCATCATCTCACCTGGTACACTGCATAAACATAGACACAGGGATTATTCACTTAACAGGTAAATACAAGACATAAAGTTCCTTACTTTATAGTGAATATATTTCCCCCTTTTTAATGCAATAAAGCATATCATAATGCTAGAAATGCTAATGATACAAACTTTGTCTAACACGATGCACAAATGTAAGTTACTACAGAATGTAATATCTTGTGCCTTAAGAGTAAGTTAGTAAGGTGTTTTGAATACCTTATATGAAAATGGACACATCTTTAATTTCCATTTTGAAGAACGTCTTGTGATCGACTTTATCTAAATATTACAAGTATTACAAGAAATGATCTCCTATCTGTGAAGACAAATAAGTTTCTCAACATTGGATAATAATATGTCCCTGCCAATTGATGCAAATATAAAATTTCTAGATATTTGGATACCTTTTTCAATCTTAGAGTCAGATAGTCTGGATATTGCACTTAGGTTATTCATGGAACATGCATATAGATCTCTCATTGCTCAATAGCACTGAGTGCCGTGTATAGGTCTGAATTTGAAGCCCTTCACTGGTGTATATGGTGAGTCTCTGTGTGATTGAAAAATTCTCGAATGGGACTTAAAATACAATCAATCAGGGTACATATAGCTACAACTGTTTCTGTCATCTTCCCAATCTTTTGGCAGTTTTCAACTTTATCTCCAAAACCATTTTACCCAATCCAATCCCACTGACTCGGGACATTTTAAAGCGAGTGTGATTATTTTACTATATAAACGATGGACTAATTCCTTTCCAGAGAAAAGTAATACTTTGTGGAGGAAATAAGGGTTCATGTAAAAAAATCATTTTTTTCTAGAGCCACTCAATGAATAAAATATGTTATGTGGAAGCTTATTTACATGATGTTGGTTATGATTTTAAAATATAAAATTTCAAAAATGAATCAAGCATACAGGCTTGATGTGAAATACTGGAATCAAAATTCTTAAAATGCTGAAATGTTCCAGTTCTGTAAGTGGATCAATAACCAAGTCGTGGCAGAAAGTTTAGATAACTTTCAATTGGTACCTCACAAGAGCACCAAACAGTATATATAGTGTAGGTGTCAGTTTGTAGCTCTCTATGTCTTAGATTTAAAGAAAGGATACATACAGTTATAAAGGAACAAACAACAAGCAGGAGGAAAATATACACCTCTTAGATATAGAAATCATAGAATTGGAGAACAAGGTAACACTTGTACATGTATAGATGTGAAACTGAAGTTATTAGGGAAAGGTATCAATATGGACCTGTTGACCTTGTGTACAAATATAACCTATCATTGGGTCGTGTTTTGGGTGACGTGTTTCATACCAGTTGTTAGGTCTTTGTTTTTATACTAAATCTGACTACGAATGTTCCGTCTACATGATCAAAACTTATGTCTCTTGGCAGGTGTGACCGGTCAACAGGACGCCTCATTCCACCTCTGGAATTTCCGGGGATCCGTGTTTCATGCCCTGCTCACAAAATTGTATTGTTTATAGACTTTTTGAGATCGATCACTGTTCGTAAAAAGAATCATCCCCTCATCTCAGGCAAATATGTCAGTTGACAAAACAGAGACAAATATGGACGAGGGAATACCAAACCATTACAAAAGTTTATAAGTTACAAAAAATTTACTTTGAAAAAGAGTGTTTTGGAGAAATCTTATGATTTGTATATTGTTATGTTTCTCAGTAATGGAGTACATGTTTATTACAGCAGTATTGTTCTGATGTTTGCTTTCAGTTTTAGTTTTGCCAGTAAAAAAATTCAAGATTTACCTCGATGGGATCTTACATGGGTATGTGGCGAAATCTTTGGTTTAAATATCAAACTCTTTTTTTCTGAATATTTGAAAACTTGTTTGATAAGTAAGTGCTCCCTAATATAGGTTACATGTAATATAGCTAAATCCCTAAAAATTTACAATCCTTTTGAAAGTGTTGATAAAAAGTTTAACCTGTCTCAAAGTGATTAGAAGATTCTGGGTGGCGGGTTGTCAAGTAAAAAGCAAGTCAATACGATTCATAGCTCCATTTAAAAGTTTGTATCGGTATAAATACATGAACATCAATATAGTGGGTTGCCCAAACATAGAGAAAAATAGAATATTATGATGTACAAATCTAACCATACTCTTAGTCTTAGGAATAACAGAAGAGTTCAGTAAGCCTGCAGTGTGAAAAAGATATTTCTAGTTTGTATTTTTATACAAATACATTGTATACATGTAAGCACTCATTTTGAAGGTGTTTTAAACCTTAAGCACCAGTGTTATTGGTCATTTAACACGTGTCTTAATGGAAATCCACCTTCAGATTTTATGTACAATTTCTGCACTACCTCAGTACATTATGATTATTCTAGTTGAATTTCTGTAACGGGGTGTGATTGTTGTTGAGATCAGTAGTCTGTGTCTTTTGAACGGTAAAGAGATTGATTTTCAAGTAATTCTATTGTTAATTTATTTATATGTAACAATGGATTAGATTGATTGTTTATTGTTTAACGCCGAGTCGGCAATATTTCAGTCATATTTCGGCGGAAACAATGAATTAGAAGTTTGCATTACATACGCTGATACTAGTACATGTATAGTGTATATTATTTATATGGTAAAGATGTCTTTGTAATATGTAGTATTTGTTACATGTATTGTATGTAAATCATATACGGTACCAATTTTGATGCACTTTAATATTAGGTATAGTAACATGTAGTATTTATTACAAGTATTGTATATAGTCTTTAATATTAGGTATAGTAACATGTAGTATTTATTACATGTATTGTATATAGTTTTTAATATTAGGTATAGTAACATGTAGTATTTATTACAAGTATTGTATATAGTCTTTAATATTAGGTATAGTAACATGTAGTATTTATTACAAGTATTGTATATAGTCTTTAATATTAGGTATAGTAACATGTAGTATTTATTACAAGTATTGTATATAGTCTTTAATATTAGGTATAGTAACATGTAGTATTTATTACATGTATTGTATATAGTCTTTAATATTAGGTATAGTAACATGTAGTATTTATTACATGTATTGTATATAGTCTTTAATATTAGGTAAAGTAATATGTAGTATTTATTACATGTATTGTATATAGTTTTTAATATTAGGTATAGTAACATGTAGTATTTATTACATGTATTGTATATAGTTTTTAATATTAGGTATAGTAACATGTAGTATTTATTACATGTATTGTATATAGTCTTTAATATTAGGTAAAGTAATATGTAGTATTTGTAACATGTATTGTTTATAGTCTTAAGTATTAGGTATAGGAGTCTCAATTTCATATGGTATGAAATTGTCTGTTGCACATACTAGTAGTATATTAAACTATGTTTTAAAACACCATAAGGAAATCTTCATTAAATGGTTTATAAATTTAAAGTATACTTCATTTTAAAAGTATTGATTTCTATGGAGTTTAGAAATAAAATCTTATATTAAATAATATGCATTACGTACACTTTGTTTTTTATGAAGATGTTTGCTCTGTATATGTTGAGGTCAAGGTTTTTGTTACTAGATACTTGAAATTTTATGTAGACGTCTTTATTATACATAAGGTAAATAATTTTGTTCTAAATAAAGTTTACAAATATTATATATATAATCACTGAATATGATACAAAATTCTACTTTCCTTATGATGTATAGTGACTCTCAACCCCTTCCAAAATTTAAACATTTATCAAAAACACGAATCTCTTGGCTTTAAGTTCCATGCAATTCATTGAACAAATTCAAAAAAAAAAAAAGATCCATGCAAAGGCAGCAGAAGGAAAAGATAAGTGAAGACTTCGAAGAGAAATGAGACAAAAGAAACTATGTTCAAAATATCCTTGATTCTCATAATATAAAAACCTGAAAACCAGAGTTAAATCTAAATCTTTTCTATATAACTGATAAAAGCCAGACTAATTTAACGGCGTGTCAAAAACTTTTTTTTTACTTCATGTTGAAAAACAAAAGTACATGAACATTGCTAGCATAACGGCAAATTAATAGGTTTTACCTGAAACAGTTTTAAGTGTTTATTTTGGCAATAAACAACAGAAATCTAGACATCGTTCGAATTTGGTACTGTTTTGTATTCAGTTAGTTAATTTTATTACAAAAGCGTATTTTTTAAATCTATTTTCTTGTATGTTTGATTGACGAGAGGTAATTAGGCTTTTTTTATTCCGAAAAATCTTCTATTCAATTGCTTTTGATTAGATTCCTTTCTTTTCTAAAATTAGAATCTTTTTGCTCTAAAACAACAAAGGGCAACCCTTTAGTATGCATTAATATGTATCTAAGAGCATTGGAAGTGGATTAAAGAAAAACACCAACAAACAAACTTTTTAATATTGAAATTTGCTTACTAAAGGGTATTTGATAAATATTTAAAATTGTATTTTAAAAACATGGAATGGGAAATTGGAACATTATGGACCAGAAAGATGTTAAAATTCAAACTCGAGAAAAAAATTGTTAAAAAAAAAGTGAAAATGCATATTTTTAATAAACATAATCATTTTTATTGCTTTCCTTGAAAGTTTTTCATGGTATTCATCCTGAAAATGAAATGCTGACTGTTTAGTAAACGCTGAACGAATTTATTGGGTTTTTCTTAAATACAGATGCGTTCCTCTCGTTCTTCATCAAGTACTGGCACTTCTTATAAGTAAAGAGAGGTTATTCCCTTCTGCACATTTCTTTGGTTTTTACTGAGTAATGGCAGTAATAAAATCATTGGATAAATCATCCCCTGATACATTGACCCACAACAAACAGACAGGAACTCATCAATCATCCAGTGATTTGTCAATGGCAAATATTATTATCATTTCAATTTTGAAGGAGTTTTAAAAGTCAGAATAAATACCTTTACCATGAGCAAGTCTGGTACATAGTCCTCTTATTTTTACACTCTTAGAAGGTAAAGCAGGTTGTTACGGCGAACAAAGGGGCGTGACCTTATAGATGACTCCAATAATTAACTTAAACGTAATGAGAATTTAATTAGGGAACAAATGCCCCACAAACTAGGAACTAGAAATACAAGAATAAATTGCACTGCATGATTTTAAATACATGTAGAGTAAATGACGTTAAAGACCTGATGGTATCATCGTCTTAATTTTCGATTTGTCGATCGTTGTCGCTGTAAATAGGACCACTGACAAAATGTCATTTGTATCATTTTCTTTGCATGTATGTTAATACCTCACCTATGAAGGCATGTTCTTGTGTAGAAGGATAGATCAATCGGGGTTAATTTAAATGCACTTTTTTGCATTACACAAACCTTTAAGTCGGTGTTTGTGAATTCCATTGCTCTGACGTCATATGGTCATGTAAAATCGGATATTATTAATTATTCATGATACAGGTATAAATGAAAGTTTACTTCTAAAGGATAAACTCTTCCTTTCACGTCTTTGTCTTGGGCTGTGTATGAAGGTGTTGTTTTTAATAAGTCTAAAGTAAACACTCTGCGCTTTAACGGCGTGCATTAAATGTATGCACGAAATAATCCTACTTCGCATAGAAAAAAAAAATGTAAATTAAGATTTTTTAAAATGTAAAGGTCATTGATAATTGCAATTTACAAAAGAGATGTTTTATTGCCCTTTCCCCATACATGATTAGATGATGTCACAGCTGGTAAGAAAGGAGAGAACATTGATAAAATATTTATATGTAACACCCTTATGCAACCTTATAATCAGAATTTCTGATCCAAGAAAAAAAAATCATTTGTAAGTACAAATGTTATTCATATACCATTATAAATTAATATAAGTGGTATTATCTATTTTGTTTTGTGTTTAATTGAAGGACATAACTTTTTTAAGTCAATGAATGAATCTGACGATATTATTAATTTGTGTGTAAATTCGCAAACTTTTATAGCTCCGTGTTTTATTTCGAGATTTGAACTATGATTCAAAAACAGTAGAAGCATTTAATTCATTCATGTTTGACGTTTTATCTCTATTTTTTTTTCCATCCGTTGTTCAATTTCTATAAGGAATACGATGCTGGTGTATAAATAGTCCATGAATTCAATTTATGACCCAAAAATTCGATTCTGTAATTTCTTTAATTCTTGCGTTTCGAATTTTTGTTATAATTATAAGACTCTGCATGTAATATAAAGAAATATTGAATTACTGAAAATAACTAAGTATATTTGTTGCAATACAACATTTTATAGCATTTTAAGACTCTGCTTATTTGGGGGAATACATGCATGTTAAATTAATATATTTTCCAGACGAAATGAATTTAATATGATAGGGGAAAAAGTGAAGAAAAATATAAATTATCCGGAATTTCTTGCAATACAGACCTTTACCATGCTGGGTGTTATATCTTTTAATCACGTGTTATGACAGATGAAGGTTATATTGCTATAATATTGCTGTTTATGATGTCTGTTGACCCTATCACGGTTGGTTTGCAGACGAAACATGAATTTACATTCATACACTTAACAAACCAATTACCTGGGATTATTAGAATGTGCTAAAACTTTCAGTGAAATAATTTCAAAACCAACAAAATGATTTTTGTTTTGCAGGAATTTTTACCCCATTTTATGAATGTCATCTGAATGACAAATAATACTGTGTAAAATATTATTTCGTTCCAAAAATTTTAGTAAAAGGTTTCCAACTTTCAAAGTAATACATCAGAGTACAGAAATAAAGAAACTAAAGTCTATCGTAAGGCTCATATTTAGGTACATGTAATCTTCTATGATATTTAACAGAATGAAATTTATCATACCTATTTTAAATGTAATTTCTTTAATGCTGAATTATTGAACTCGAAATGAAAGACACCCCTGTTTCATATTTGGAGTTTTACTAGGAAATGACGGTTATGGCGAACAAAAACTAAACGTGATGATAAGTGTAATGACCTTACTTTCGATATCGTCAACTCCCCTTATTCATTAGCAATATACGATTATCATTTATGTCTCATTGTTGATTCAATACACAAGAGCATACTCTACGTACGATTGATTTCTAAAATGAGTCAGGCTGCAGGGATATCAACAATATCGTTTAAAGTCAACAATTTGCAAATTTTATGGTTGATATAATGACCTTGTTAAAAATACAATCTGACGTTAAGTCGAATGTTGATTGACGTTTTTCATACGAATTGTTAGGCCATTATTTTCACATTGAATTGTCTACGGATTTTCCCATTTACCCGATTATGACAAACAGATTACGGCCGATGCGACCGGTTGAAAGAGGATTTTCATCTTCTATGGCATCTGACCCCACCTTTCTTTTCCGAGTCAATGTTTGCTCTGCTCACAATTTGTATAATTGTTTTGATTGGACTTTTGAGCGTGATAGGTTCTTTATCTTCACATTTAATTATTCAGAATAACAAATTGTTAGCTAAAGATACAGAGTTTTCACGTTAAACAAAATTTAAAAATTGTTAAACAATATGCAGAGGCATTTGGTACATACAACCATGAAGTAAATTTTGGTATATACGAATATGGAGTCAATTCATGCACCCAGGAACAAGTTCTAAACAAATTTTATGTATCAGCATTACTTATTTTTATGTTTATTATTATTTTTTTTATTATTAAATTGCGTTCATATTTTGATACCATTCTACTGTTAAAAACTCATGTTTTTAGGGAAAACTTTTGATTAATTTCACTATATCACTGTACATTCTTTACGATATGTACATTTAGAACTATTCTACCCAATACAAGTTTCACAGAATAGCATTTATTTTATATAAATTTACAGAACAGTTAATTCATATACTAGAGCATTTATCTACCACTCTAATCTATTCATTTTCAAAAGAATTTTTAACAGAGTTTTTAAATATCAGTAATACTTATATACTGTTTAAAGTTTTACATAATAGTATTTGTCGGTAACATTCTACTCGAAGTTGATTATTCATTTTAATGTTAACATTGAACTGTCCGTCGTCCTCAATTATTTTTTCTAATGAAGCAGAATGTATTCAAAACCTTCTACACCAGAATAGGAAAACCATTGCCAGGCCCGTAATCCATCATTTAGATATGTTGATGACGTTTTATCAATTATCAGATGTTATTTTCATTCATATGTGGACTCAATATATCCAAGCAAACTAGAAATAATGGGCACCAGAGAGTTTGTTACGTCTGCTCTATATCTGGATGTTTTACTGAATGTACATTTTAATTTACTAAAAATGAACTATGGCAAACGTGATGAACCCAGCTTTTCCAACTTCTCCTATTTATATAGTAATTTTCCATATCAATCCCATATCCCGGTGTATTATGGCGTTTATGTCACCAAACTGATTGGAACGCAATAAGATGTTCTGGGTGCAAACAATTTTTAATCCACGCCAGGCTAAAGAGAAATAAGTTGAGGTTAGGGGACTTTCAACAATCTCCTTTAGATTAAATTCCTTTAATTTAAGCATTTCGCAAAATTTTTTATTGATATAATGCCCTTCTTTGAAACCTATCGTTGGGTCATATTTTGACTGATATATTTCATATCAATTGTTAAGCCATTGTTTTATATTAATTTTGTCTACTGATTATTCCGTTTATCCGATCAATTTACAAAGCTGAGAGTGGGTGTGTCCGGTCGACAGGGGATGCTTACTCCTCATTGACACCTGATACCACCCCTGGTTTTCAAGTAGTCTGTGTTTTGCCCTTTTCGCGATTTATTTAAATTATATTTGTATCTTTACCTTTTTTAATTCCATAAGAAATGTTTTTCATTTCAGAAATAATTTTGGTAAGAGTTTTCATTCAGTGCTACAGGGAAAGTTAAGTGCAACAATATAGAGTGACAGAATCCACAAAGACTTTAAAGAAAAAACAATCATTATTATCAAACTTCTTACATTTTATTTGTCAGATACGTAAGCACATGATGACTAAGGATTTTTTTTTCAAATGCTGAACAACGAAATAAAGACGTAGATCATTTATCATTTTTCCAATTTTTTGTGCAATTAAATACAATTTTCATTTTTAAAATGCAAAATATTCCTCAAACTATTCACAAAATTACATTTATCCTCTAAATCGAATTATAAGATTAACTAAGATAGCTGCTCTATTGAAAAGGTCTTTAATGGACATCATTTTTGAGTTTGAAAATAATTTCTAATTGCCCTTAACTGCTTTGAATTCCACGGTTTACTGATGTTTTCATTTTGATATGAATACAATTCATGCTTAATCTTTTATCCATTTTTTAAAAATATTTTTTCTTGACAAATATTCTTACGTTTCTGTTTTCAATGTTAACCAAAACTGAATATATATATAAGAGCCAGTTGATTAGATGTCTCATCTCCATATTGTTTGGTATGATTTCTGTTCGTCTCCGAAATAAGGAAAACAAATTCAGCATTAGACTGCAAAATAGTTTCATCTTGTCTCTATTTTAGAAAAGAAAATTTGTATCAAAACATTATGAAGTAGAGTTTTGTTAGGAGTACAACCTGTAAATATAGAGTATGCAAAGGGTTTTACTAAATATGTAATGTACAGTTTAAAATATATGTGGGTGTATTAAGTTCAAACAGGTGTTAAGATGTTACCATCAATGTACTATGCTTTATGTCTTTAATGACATACAGACTTCTAATTTTATTTTTATTAAAAAGACATGAATCATCGATTGCGTTTTTATGGTCATTACACTGTATGAATATTTATTCTGAACAATTAAAAAAAATGCCTGGTTATACTACGATATTTTTTTCTAACCGCATTTCCAATTCAACTGTAATCTATCTTAAATTACAAAAACTGATCTGTTTGGAATAAATATTATAACGAACAATATAACATGATTACACTTCTGCTGAACCGAGAAAAGAACATGGTACATTACTTCATGATTTGGCACATGTGCAGAAAATTGAATCCGAAAGATATAGGGAGAAAAAGAGTAAGCGTTTAGCACATTAATAGCAGGTGGTTCGTATAATTTAATCAAAGGCCTGCAGAGCTTCGCAGCTGGCTCGCACTCTTGTGTCTTTCGATTCCATTTGATGAGTGGCACGAGTTATAGGTGGGAGAATATAGAACATAGTTAGCTAGGATGTTATGGCATATCAGAATTAATGATAAGCTAATTTCCTATGATAAAGTAATATCAAAAAGTATTTTAGGGAGGAAAGATGCGATCAAAATAAAGAATTCTTGGCCATAAAATTCTAACGGTATTTGATCAATTCTGAAAGGAATTTGCTGGTTCTGTTTTCACATTATCAGACATTTGTCGACACATGTCTTATATGTAGCAATTTTGTTTCAAATTGTATTGATACTCAACATATACATTTTGCCATATTAAAGAAGTGGTATATGATTGGCACTTCTGATTATAGATTTTTACAAATGTAGCATGTCGAAAAAATGTCTATAGAGACAAAAAGTGTAAAGATTTTAAAGCTTTTGTTCTATTGCAAAATCATGAATTATATTAAATATCCTCTGGTGAAAAACATAATTGCATCACTCCGTTTTCCTGATTTGTTCTGAGAAAATTAATAGATTACATAAGGAAGCGTCAAGGTAAAAATGTTGAAATACATATCATACAAACTTATTTTTAATCTTACTTTCCTTTGTACACTTGTGAATGCTATTAATTCAAAAGAGCCAGAAACCTCATTAAAATTTACCTTTAAGTGTTCTGAATTAAATCGTTGTGGGAGGTTATTACGGTGGCATAAATGAAAGTAAAGTTGATAGAATTATTCACTAGTTAAAAGAAGACTGAATTATTTATTCGGAAAATGTTATTTTACAGACCCATCATTTTCAAAGCTGTTAAAAACGGATTTATACTAATTGAAATACTGCTGCAACGTGGTCCATGATCACAGTTTTTACTTGAACACTGCTATTGAAGAGATCAAAGTTTTATTCTTCTATAGTAAAAGTGTTTGATAAACTGAACGAAGAGCGAAAACACCATAAGCATCAAAAAGACTTTTCTTGTGAAAATAAAAATATTCTAAATATTCACTCACGAAAGATTTACAAACAGAATAATTATTATTGCTGTTTTGAATAAAAGATGAGAAGAATGCATTGATAATAACTGCTATATCATGCAAGGATTGGTTACACGTCTGATCATTTTATTACATTTCACCTGACGTTGATTGAATGGAAAAATGCACCAGTAATGTCTCGCTTGATTACCTTGGTGTATTTTTAAACAACCTTGTCGATGGGATGAAAATCGAGATATTACAATAATTTGATTTTAATGTCATAAAAATTCTCTTTTTATTTCTCTGACATACTCGCAAGATCGTCATAACTCTCGGTTTTTTGTAAAGTACGAGTTTTAACCTTCGTCAATTGATGTCTCCCTCGGAGAATGCATTAAGAAATCGTACTGACGAAGCTCTAAGCGGCAGTTCATATTGCTCTCAGTCGTAATAGGTCTATAAACATGTTATACGGGGTTACCTAAGAAGTCCGTCCCCATTAAGCTGGTGTCTCGAGTTGGCTTCAGTTCTAATTGTCAAGAACGTTGGCAAAGGTATGGCAGTAAATGCTGCCTCTGGTCCTTAAGCGCGCTCTCCATTCCGATCAGACATGAGATCGTTTAGGAATACTGCAACAGAAGGAGAGATCCATCACCACTGACAAGACTCGCGGAGGAATATCACACAGGTGTTCCGACATTTTTACTTTCAGACATTCATTGCATAAGACACGTTTCTGAAATAGCTGGTTTATTGTTGTAGAATATTAGTAACTGAAACAATAGAGAAAGGCAACCTTAACTGTATTCTTTATATTTTGTTTTGTTCATAATCTTGGCCGTAATAGAAAAAAGAATCAGCATTTTTCGAGGTAAACATGAATTATACAGATTCGCAAAGAAAAAGCTTATTTTGCAAGGTGAATAACACAAAAGTTGGCAAAGGACGCTAATGAAAGTTATGAGTACAATAGACAATGATCCTCCTTTACACGCCGTTCACTTTTTAACAGGTAAAAGTATTTAAATTCATAAGAGGCATTCTGTGGTATTAATTGGAAAAATCACTTATGTAGATAATCATACTTGCACTGAATGTGTATTACAATACATGTGTCCTTTATGCCAGAACCCATAATACATCTTAATTATCATACTATCATATGCACGTTTTATAAAAATATTTTATTTTTATCATCAACCTGTATAGTTGTCAAAAATTAACCATTAACAAACTCTGGAAACGACAAATAATATACATTGTATATCATGTCAGAAAAAAAATATAATACATGTACATGTAATTTGTGTGATAATTTTTACTTTCAATGTTGATAGGAAGAAGAAAAATCAACCTTGTTTTTGGCAAGGGAATTCTATGATAATATTCAGTAAATAATAAAAATTAAATGTATTCCCTATTTTAAAAAAAGCTTGAAGGTGGTGTGATAAATCTACAGACGTGACCTAAAAACATGGAAGGTGTTGTGTTTCCTTGAACGACACGTCACAAATATTAGTTGCTTTGATCTTCTTTTTTAATAATTCTTTTAATTAATTCTAATTTTATAGCCAGTGAAATACAAAATGTTCTATAAGTTTTCTCCTTCAAAGAAATTGATGACAAATTTATCTATGAATCTGAGATGATTATAACTCAATAAATGCATTACATCATTCTTTATTCAGGCATCTTTAACAGCACCAAATATACAAATGATAATATCTGTGAATTAGGAATCCTTAATTAAATTGTAATAAAGTATATTAACATTGAAAATAACTAGTTAGCAACATATCGATGGAATTGATTTTGAACACTATTATAATGATAGTGAGCATACATCAAGAAGTTGTAGGAGTTAATTTGCATGTGATGGCATAGAGTTCCGTCTTATGCATTTCTAATAATGTCTAGGTAAGCATCTCCTAACTAATGTAGTGATGCATTGTTATAATTACCGGTGCACTAAATTCGTTATATATGAAAATGAGTTTTACAAGTTCAGCTTGATGAATCTTTTCTTGGAGACATTCGCGAGATGGTCACCATATCGTCTATGGGTGAATTCTTAACTTGGAAAATCTAAATATAATAAAAAACTAACGGGACACATTCAAATGGCTTCAGAGTAGCAAAACGTGCATTGGTCGAATTTAAAACTAAATAAAACTATGTTTAAATGTGCTTTATATCTCGCATGATGTTCTCAAGGAAATTTCCCATCTCCAGTAGGTCGACCATATTGATATACCTGATTGAGATTTCATAGCAAACTTTAAAACTGTAATCTTCAATAAACGTATGATGAAAGTGTGCATGATCTAAAATATAAAAAAAAAATCGGACACATAAGAATTCCCAGAACTCAGATCTCATTTTTCAGAATTCAAAATCTAAAGTTTCCTAGGCGATGTGAAGTTATGTTGTAAATTTTGAATTTGCTAGTTATCATGTTGTACATTTTGCATTTACCTCCACCTAGTAAATTCAAAATTTATAACATGATAAAGTATTGAAATTTAGAACATGACACTTATTTACAACCATTCATTGATTTAAGATTCTACAGTATGCTATCATTTTCACTTCATCCCACGGAAATTATAGGATAAAATATATGATAGCTTGTTCAGTTTCTTTGTACTTTCTTAGTTCATTGAGGATAGGTAATAAGTTTGAACATCATATGAGTGAAAGCCGCATGAGAGACATCGGATCATAATCATCTGTCAAGTGGGGGCATTATATTTACATTTCAAAGATGGAATTGATTAACAATCTCAATTAATTAACATAACTTGGCAACTTATTATGTATATATTATTTGATAATTTTAACAGAAACATCAGGGAAAGACATTCAAATGCTTTTGAATAATTTCTGTTTCTTGATTTTCATTGCTGAACCAAATCAAAGGCTTTGGCAAACACTCTTTATACGTAAAAGATCGATATAGTGGTTTCTCCCACGACCTTTATATCTAACAAATCAAAAATATAATTGTTATAACTATAAAAAAAAAAATCGGCTCTCTAATGTAGTCAACAGTAATGAGTTAGAACTGTTGGAGTTCTTTTAATAAAATAAAGACAACGTTCTGTTATTAAATTAGATCTAGCCACTCTACGTGAAAAACAAAAAAAAAGTTCAAACCTAAACAGATAATATTGTTGGCTTTTCTTCTGCTGAACCCCACTGATAGAGACAAATCAGCATCAGCCCTTGATATAGACGCTCCCAAGAGGAGACTTAACGATCATTGCCAAAATAAAATACAATGTAGTGAATGAGATAATTTAAAAAAAGAGACAATAATTATGTATTATAGAAGAAGTGGAATCCTTTTATTTTTATGAAATGTTGCCATCAGAATTTGAGTCAAGAATCAGGGGCTGGCATAGAAAAGCAAACACAAAATTCATAATTATTTCAGAGGAAAATATGAAGGTTATCCATCATCTTTTACGTGGAGAGAATGATATCATCATTAACTCAGCCTCTTGTCATTTTATCTTTAATATTCAGATATTTAGCAAGAAAATAAAATAAACCTTAGAAGAACTTCTTCCTTAGCTGTAAAGGCTCATGCATCAAATTTCCTGAAAAGATACTACATTGTATACCAAAACAGAACATGTATTGTAGTGGCATTAATTGCAATGAAAAATCGAATGATTCTACATTTGCAGGAAAAAACAATCGTTTGAGAAACGGAATGACTTCAGCTTTTCCATCGTCAACTTCCCTTATTTATGTAGTAATATATTCTACTATCACCTGCCTGTTGTGTTCAAGTCCCCCAACTAATTCCATAAGATGAGAATGTTCTGGATACGATCAATTTTTAAACCGAGGGGCAGGATACTGACAAATACGGTGATGGAATTTCAACATCCTCTTTCAGCACTTCGAAAGTTCTATGACTGTAATAATTACCTTTTTTGCAAATAAAACCTTACATTGAGTCGTATTTTGACATATATATCTTTCATAGCAATTGATATCTTTCATATCAATTGTTAGACCATTGTTTTCATACAAAATACCCCTTCTACTTGATCAACACATAGGGCTAACGGTGGGTGTGACAGGGAATGCTCACCCCTCCTAAGACCCTGATCCCATCTCTGAAGTTTCCAGGGGTTGTGTTTTATGCCCTGTTCACAAATTGTATTGATTATAAGGTCAAGATATCGATCACCGTTTTTTTATCTTCACCTTTTTCATTGAGCTATATAGTTCTGAAAAGCAATTGAAAGGAAGGTTGTTTTGGGATATAGTTTTTAGCTCACCTGAGCTGAAAGCTCAAGTGAGCTTTTCTGATCACCCGTTGTCCGTCGTCCGTCCGTCTGTCCGTCTGTAAACTTTTCACATTTTCAACTTCTCAAGAACCACTGAGCCAATTTTAACCAAACTAGGTACAAAGTATCCTTGGGTGAAGGGGAGTTTAAATTGTTAAAATAAGTCCCCTTACAAGGGAGATAAACAAGAAAAGACAAAAATAGGGTGGGGTCATTAAAAAAATCTTCTTCTCAAGAACCACTGGGCCAAAAAAGCTGAAACTTATGTGGAAGCATCCTGGGATAGTGTAGATTCTAAATTGTAAAATCATGACCCCCGGGGATAGGGCGGGGCCACAATAGTGAATCCAAGTTGTACATTGAAATATATATAGGAAAAATTTTTAAAAATCTTCTACTCAAGAACCACTGGACCAGAAAATCTGAAACTTATGCGGAAGCATCCTGGAGTAGTAAAGATTCTAAATTTTTCAAATCAGGAACACCCCCCCCCCCCGGATAGGGCGGGGCCACAATAGGTATTACAAGGGGGGGGATCTGGTAAAGAACAGCATGGCCAAAGTTACTCAGGTGAGCGATGTGACCCATGGGCCTCTTGTTGGGATATAGTTTTCCCTTCACTTGTCAGAAAACCATGCCGATTTGTCGGATAATTATGTTGATTTGTCAGATAATTATGTTGACTTCTTATATCTATTTGTCAACTTGTCACTTGTTGGCGTGTATAGAAATTAAACATGAAAACGTGCCCATGCCCAGCTGTTTGTGTCATCCAGTTGACAACGTTGACAACATATTTTTCGAACAAGTCAACAATAGGATGAAATATGGAGATAACGAACAGTATTCAAGCTCAAAGTCCATTAAAACGATACAAATCGGGAGCAGAGCAAACAAGGACCTCCAAAAACATCAGAGGTGGGATAAGCTGCCATGGAGGAGTGAGCATCTCCGGCCAACCGGTCACACCCGCCGTGTTCTCCTTGTCATGATCGGGAAATAACGGAAAAATCCGTCGACAATTTAGTGTGTAAATAATGGCTTAACAATTATTATGAAAAAGATCATTCAGCATATGACTTAATCATAGATTGTATTTGCTGACAAGGTCGTTGTATCGACAATAGAACTAACGAAATGATGACTTCAACGAGACTGTTGATATTCTTGTTTCATCAACTTGTTTGTGAATAACTTACAGTGTACCTCGTTTTAGAAGTTGTTCATACGTAGAGCATGCTCTTGCGTATCGAATCAATTGAGAGATATACACCCCATATGCAGGTGATAAGGGTATATTGCTGCATAAGGAAGGGATATTTACGCTTGAAAAGTTAAAGTCATCACTTTTATCATAAAGCGTTGTTGTTAGATTAACATTAATGTCTTTTTCTAGTAAAATATCTAAATATTAAACAGATGAGTCAGACTCTGAGGTATCTTTTATTTCAAGCTCACTGGGATATAACGTGTCGACATATAAATGGAAATAACTATTGTTAATTGATAATACGTCGTCGATATATCTAAATGTCGAGTTAAAGGCAACAGCAAGATTTTTTTTTTCTTTTTCTCATGATGTATAAGATTTTGAATAAATTCTACTTCATATGAATACAAAAATAGGTCTGCTAACAACGGGGCACAATTGGTACCAATGGGAATATATTCCAACAGATTGTTCGAAGACCTGGTCTCCAAAAACCACATAGATATTGTCAATCAGAAACTCAAACATCTTTTTAAAATCAACTTCAGAGTATTTCTGTGTACAATCAGAATGTTTTTTAACAAAATGATTTTGCAAATGACCAATGACAAGGTAAGTAAATTTACGAGTTCCGTTTTTATTGAAAAAGCGGCTGTCAATGATGTCAAAAAGCCTGGATTTTAGTTTATCGTGGGGGAATGGTTGTATACAGAGTCGAAAAGTCGTACGTTTTTATGCTATTGATTTTGTGATTTCAAATTTTCAAAAAGTTCCTTGGAATTTTGTAAGCATCCGCATCTGTTTTACACCACTTCTCGAATGTATTGTTGCACAGTACTCCTGAAGTTTCTTCATCACTGAAGTTAATATTTTAGTGAAAAGTAAAAAAGAGACTTGGTAGAACATTTACTGGAACCCGCTATGTATCTTTGCTTGTAAGGATTTTTATGAAGTTTTGGAATCCAGTATAAATATGGTAATTCAAATTCATTTTGGTTGTTGGGAATATTAAAAATATTCAAAACTGACATATGATTTTGAAGAATTTCCTCCCTAGAAAGGGAGTTATGGGTATAAGTTGGATTGCCACTTGTAGAATTAAATACCAGGATCTGACAAGTTGTCAAAATTACCTGAGGAGTCAACATGAATATGTGACAGGTCAACATTACATCCGACAAGTTGACATCATTATCTGACAAGTCGACATATCATCTAACATTTTGATATACTACTTAGTATATAATAAAACGACAGCATTAACTGAATGTCGATTTGTCAAATAATTATGTCAACTTTTAAGAAAAAAAACTATGCAAACTTGTCAGATTATTATGTCGACTTGTCAGAAATTATGGCGACTTCTCAAATATTATGATGACAAGTAAATGTAGTAATTGGAATTAACAAGCTTTAATATCAATCTACCGAGTTCCTATTCATGAGTTGATATAAACATCTGACAAGTCGATATAATTGACTAGTGGTGGCAAAAATACGAGTGCCACCATAAACGAGCTTAGAGGGGAGGGGGGAAAAAAGAAAGAAACATTGTTATGATGGGATTTTGAACAGGACATGGAGAATAAACAAAATGAGAAACAACAGAAAACGAAGCAACTTTAAAGATTTTGAAGTTTTCTACATAAGAGAGATTTCGGAGGAATCTTCTCCTTTAAAAAGGAGCTCGGATATTCATTACTTTTTACTTAACAAATTCAAAATAAAAGTAGGAATAGAAAAAACAATCGTGCCTCCCTTTCAATTTAGCAACTAATAAAAATTAAAAATTTGTCATGATGCTTTTTATGTAAATATTTGAAAATTGTTCATCTTAGAATTATAAATGTGATTTAGATATTGAGAGATGTAAACCTACTACTTTCAAGAAATGTTGAATTTATAACGCGTACATAAAATAAAAATAAAATGAAAAAAAATTCAGAACGTTTTGTTAATTGGACTAAGTCATCATATCTAGAAATAGACAACTTGGAAATGTGCCAGAATGAGTATATCCCTTTTTTGTCAAGAAATAATGAAATTTAAAATGTTAAGAAAATCAATTATTCAGAAAATTACAAAATATCTTATAATTGGAATTTTTCGGAATTTATGCTGTCATGGTTAATTCAATTTGTGAAAATACTACATAATTAAATTATAAATCTAGAAGATATCGAAATTTAGTCACAAAAAAAACTTCTCAACATACAAAATATAAATAAAAATCACATGCAACGTATACAATGTACATTCAACAAAATTGCAGCAAACAGCATTTTAATGTTAACCCTTTAGCAATGGGAGTCAAAATTTTCGCATCAGATAATGAACAACACTACGTAGAAAAAATAATCTGATTAAAAATTCTTTTTTTGACCCCGGGTTCGTTATGTCCCAAGGACATGAACTTTTTGAACCTATCGCAGACATATCTATCATCCCCTATGTTAAAGTCTGCACTAGAATACATCTAATGTAAATCTCCTAATTAAAATGTGAATTTTCTCTATTGAAATGTACACATGGAGATTTGTGATGCAATTTTATGATAACTTTTACATTAACAGGGATTAAGTAAGGACCCATTTGAACATTTTTATCATTCGATGCATTAAATTAATGCACATATTTGAATGGGTTCTTGGTTAATGGCTTAATAACTATTTCACATATGGTTCTTATTTATAGAAATGCAACATAGGTACACCGATATTAAAATTAAATTTTGGTAGAAATGGATATTAAATGTACTGCATAAATAGTTCAATCAGTGAAAATTCAGATTTAATTTAATGAAAATATTTTTTCTGTCTTAAATATCAAGCTAATCTGCATTTCTATCTTGTTGTATTTATGAAGTTTTACTGTTGCGATAGTTGTGTCTGATGCAGTCATAAGACAAAAAAGGGCTCTTGATTTTCTACAATGTACAATGTTACACGTAATTATGATTTGTGTTGAAAATACAGGGTTAACTAAACCATACGATGTCCATATACAGATACGTTCTCCTTGACAGATTAAGATATTTCTTGATCCTTTCTAAATAAATAAATAATTTGGTTGAGAAATAAAAACATTCATTTAAAGTTCAAACACATTTCCTGTATATGGTTAATTGATTAAGAATTGGAGGTGAGAGTTGTTTGTTTTTATAAGTCGTGTAGCCTCCGTTCATGTACCGTTCATTGACCAAGTATGGCTAAAAGGAAATATTTTACTCATATCGTATGCAGCGGCTCGAAAGAAAAAGAAAACTTAGCTACATATGTGCTATAAGAGGGTACAGAACTCATTGAGATCTGTATAAAAATCTTGACATGCATTTGACATTGTTTCTTCGCGCAGACAATTTATAATATATTATTTCATCAATATTTTTAGGGGGTCTCCTTATACAGATCTGTGTTCCTGTATAATTTAACAAGCATTCTAATTCAGATTTGTAAGGTATACTTATATATATTTTATTTTTATTCTGAAGATTAAATATGAAACAAATAGATCTTACTTTATTGCTTTTTATGTTTCTGGTGGTGAAATAATTTTTGCTCTTTCTTTTTTAGATATTTCCTCTGGACATTGGAGATGATGTAACTACTTATGAGTCAGTCTGAAATCAAAAGGAGCAAAAACATCATTGTGGATATTTATTCAGAAGAATTTAAAGTATAAAGGCCTAGTAAAATTGCAAAATCTGTGTTCATATTGCTCGTCGTTAACTTAACCTTTCATATATATCAAGACAAAGATGATTAAAAAACTTAAAAAGAATGTGAACAAGGTTAATAGGTTTACTACATTGATTACTATAATCTCTTCTTTCTCAATCGAAGCCCCATAAAAGTTGGAAACTTTGAGGAATACATGAAAGTTATGCAGCAAGATTTGTTCGTCTTCTGGACACAAACATCACATATCTACGATGGCTGCCCTTTTGTAATTCACTGAATTAAATGGACTACATTATCATGTTTTCTTCATACTACTTCACTGAAAACTTACTTACATTAACACCTATAAGAAAAAGTTTGCATTGCCATTGCAAAATTCAATGAATACCCTGCAGCAATGCTATGTGTGTAAAACGTCAAAAAAAGGTTCTTGTACATCCTACATTAATCTCAGCTGAGATATTCTGCTCAGGTGGATATTTGGCCTTATGTGCTGACCAGTCCAAATATCTAGAATCTAATCCGAGATAACTCTACATCTATTTAAAGATGACATCAAGCACTGAGTATCAAAACAGCAAAAAGAGCAGATTTGGACTAGGGAAGTTGCTGCCAAGGTCCTCTGGTAAATTAAATGAATTATCACAAAGCAATATAAATGTATTTAGTATTTTAAATTTATTAAACAGATATGCAAATATAATGCCTTATGATAATTCATTTACATATTAAAAGACCTTGTCAGCATTTTTCCAAGTCCAAAATTGGTATACTCAAAGGGACAGCACAAAAGGTACCCGGTTTTAGTGTGAGGCCGTTTGATGCTTGATATCTTGAGATGGATGTACGTATACACATAAAACCTTTCCTTACATACATAACATTGGTGCACGTGCATGTGGAATTTTGCAATGGCACTGAATATTTTTACTCATAAATGTTACGTGTAAAGAGCCAACGAGTTCTCGCTGAAACGTTCAAGTTCACACAAAATGTTATTGCAAAATGACTGTCGATATCTGCCATCGTATGGTTATGATGTTAAGAGTGTTCTTACGTTTCATTTTGAAATATTAATCAGTTTTAATCTAAAAAAATTTCTTCTAGTAAGCATTATACACTTTAAATCTAAGTTTTGGAACACTGTTTGTTATTACAATATAATATCTTTGAATCTGAGAGTGTTTGCTAATGAAACCAACCGCATGTATGTTAGAGATACGTACAGAAGCATAAACAATTTTTCCATCTGTAGCAAGCATGTTAATTAAAACGATCGTTCAAAAAAGGGGTCGATTGTTTCCGAATAAAGTACACTTTCATTGATGAAAAGATATCGAAATAGGAATTTCATCGATAACGGGAGCCATGTTTACCAACAACTGCTTCTCTGGCCGGATATGACAGTTCTATCTCTGACAACAGCAACCGATGGTGAAATTAGGTTTTTGTTTCAGTTTTTCGTTTATATCACTTTCAGCTTAAACGCGTGTCTATATCATCCTGTGTCTATTACGTTGATTTTGATATCAATCATTTCCCGTTTTTATTTCTTTTTTATCAGCAGGTACTGTGATTTTCTTTAATGCAGAGTGACACGGGGAAATCAAACTTCCATCTCCGCGGGAGGTGTTATTGAATTCAAGTACCTCCAGATATAAAGACGCAATCAGACAGAACTTTCAATTGCTCATACATTATATACATCATAAAATTCCAGGTTCTCAATTCATAATCTAAGCCTCACAGATATTGGGGCTGTATAAGAATCTATGTAGTAATTATTTATATCTAACCATTACTAATCGAGGAGGGTTTACGGGGGATCGGAGTTCTTTCACTATCCTGTCATCGCCCCCAGTGCCCTTGCCTGACTTCCGAGTCTAAATAACTGTACCGATTGACCCCCTGACAACTCATCCAGACTTGGAGAAGTTTCTCACCCGATTTTTCCTTGATTGACGATGCTGAATTATTAAGTTTATGAATTATCTTTTAATTAAATGCAAATTGTTACCCCATGACGTGTTTTTGTTGATCAGTTACGATCATTCATTAAATTAGGCAATGTTTTGTAAGCTTTCAGACAATAACTATAAACGGCTTGCGTTTGTGGACTATTAATTCTTACATCGCTGACTTTACAAGAATTTTTTCTCTTGGGTAAACCTCAGAAATTTTCATTTTGTTTGATGAATAGTTCAAAACACTTTATGGATCTTTTATAACATAATAATCACACACCTGTTTATAATGCGGCTTCCATTTTTGGGCGTTAAAAAAACATACAAATTATCTTGGCATGTTGATGAGTGAAACTAAGATTTCATAGGTTCTGAGAAAACCTGTTTTATAAGCAAAAATCCTAAAGAACTAAAATCAGAAGTCAAAGATTTCGTAATATTAATTTTCCGTTGCAAAATTATTCCAGTTGAAATGATTCGTCTAAGATGTGTACTGTATGCAGTTTATTCGTATAATAAAAGTTTCTTCGAAATTCGGGTAGATTTTGACATATAACATGTATCCCCAAATGTTTTTCTTTGATTATTATAGATATATATAACTTTAAATCTTTATAATGCCTGAAGTTTATTTATTTTATATGATTATGATTATTAGTATGTGGCAAGCATTGTTGTCGTTGTGTAATTATTTACAAGTACGTTGTATACTGTTGACTCTGAACTTATAATAAGTGCCTTTGAAATATTTTGTATATATATTTGTATGTATAACATGTATAACTTGATATTTTCATTACAACTGTGATTAATTCGTTCAACAATCATTGTTATCATTGTATATATTACAGGGAAAGGTTTTTCTAAGTTGTTAGAACTTGTAACCAATCCCTTTGTATTAAATATACGATAAAATATATCCAAACAAAACTGTATGCATGATTTTATGTCAATAATGATCACTGATATACATTAAACATTGATTAAGGAACTAGTAATGAAGCTTTCTCAAATCAAGTACAACTCGAACCTACCCCTTGCTTTTGTAACTTCATAGCTCAGAAGTAGTTATAGGCAAGCTAATGTATAGTTTGTAACATTCCATGATTTGTACCTTGATCTTTAATGCAGAGAACTAATATAGGTCATTTTTTTGCCTGCTGCTCAATCCATGTTCATTGTATATACTTATATGTATATCTTGAATAAAATACTTCTTAAACTAAATACATGTATATAGTTACGGACCGGCCAAATTAAGACAAGTATTCCTTTAAGAAAATGATTGGCAAGTGTAAGCCTCTCACCTCTTCTTATGCTTAACGTCTGTAGAATGTCACAAGAAAAATTAAATTATACTCAGATGTCTGCAACTTCATGACCGAATTAACATTTTCCGTCATCAGATACATAAATAACTTTGCCATTTTTGTGTATGTTGTTACATTCATGTATGAGTTAACTTTATTTTAATTTAAATAATTGATTAATTAATTATTTAAATAATTGTTATCAAATTATTTTTTTCACAAATGCCGCTAACTGGTTTTCTGCCCTTTGATTCCAGTCGCTGCCGTTCAAAAAAAATCAATTTCGTTTTTGAAAATTATCCGAGACAACTTCGTTGGTTTTGCCAGGGAACCAGTAACAAATTCTTGCGCACATCTCCAGAAATTTGTTTCATATTGCATGAAACATATAATATCATCCCCAAAAAATGTTTTTTTAATCTCTTCAGTGATTTAAGCACAAAAAATGATATGAAAGAATTGCATGTAAAGGAACCCATATACATGTATATATAGCAAACCAAGATACTGCACATAGTCCGTCGCGTAATATGCACGAATATAATTACATTTTCTGGATGGATGTCTCATATGGAATTGCCGAAGCCAATCACAAAATTAAAATGTACAAATGTACTTGAAACTATGCATGATGTACATGTATATATTAATCTTGATGTATGTTAGTTTGAATGTGATTGATGGATAAATGGAGTGAAATTGAACTATATATAATGCTATCAAACGATACTTGAAATATATGATATCGTTGAGCAAGTGTGATGGTTGTAACTAGTACTCACTCGGCACACCTCGGTCGATTCGTGCCTCATCTAACTTAATGAAGGCGACGGAATCATCCGGTGTGTTACTTCGCCAAGAGACGACAATCAACAATGTAGATTCATAGTTTAGATCCTGTATAAAACTTCTGATTTTTTAAAGAAAAAAGTAATTGATTCATTTCATGATTTATTTAGGGTTTTTTCACATGGAGATGAATAAAACCTGCAACCGGTCATAGGTATGTAGCTGTTAGAAAATTGAGATGTGTACTGTCAAACATAAAATAATGATTTACGCCAAGTAAAGGAATTGGCTGGCGTTACTTTCCGTTATGAACCTGCCTGCGATGTCTTCAATTAAACTTCAAACAATGCGGAATATATTATGCATTCAATTACTTATTTACAGTACAAAGTTTTGTAATAAAATTCCAAAAATACATGCAATCGAAAAATAATTGTTGTTTTGTATGAAAGGTTACCTACCTGCGTGGGACCTGAATATTTTGGAACAATTAAACCCGAGTTTTAATTAATTATGTTTACAAAATTCTTCTGCTTGCGGTCTTTGATTATATGCAGGGATCAAATAAAAAAAGAAACAGATATTTTTATTTCTCTACTGTAATATCGGACTATTTTTATTTAATATTTCTACATTTCATTTTAATCTAAAATGAAGTACAAACTTCTTCTACACGTGATTTGTATTGCGTATGTTGCTTTGTGTCTATTTTCATCGATCTCATTGAAAATTGAAAAGATAAAATAGTGTGGAGAATTTCAGATACGGGCATATTTTTTTCTTTCTTTTCAGACAAATTGCTGACAAAATGTAAATTTCCGTCTGTACTAATCATTTGTATGCATTTCTAGATGTTCCCAGAGTGCAGACCTGTGGGGGTATAATATAATACATATTTTCACCTGCTGATCAATTCCACATATTTGATTGAGTGTTGGTCCCAAGGATTGTCTTTTCATTTACGTGATCGTGTGAATTTAAAGCTGTTTTTTCTCCTGTTTACAAGCTTTCTCAGGTGTTGACATTACGATAATCCTTCATCATACATTATTTCTTTCAAAGGACAGGAAAAAGAGACATAAAATACAAAAATACATTTGCTTCAAATGTTAACTAAATTTCAAGTGAAACAGTTTAATGGTGCATCATCTCATATCCTGCAGCAATAATATTCCAAAATGATATTTTTGTACAAACTGCACTATAAATGACTAGGTGAAGGGATTAGTAGATGTAATTATATCATACATATAACCTTTTTTGTTATGCGTTATTACATCCGAATAAAATATGTTTATCAGTCCTAAAGATACATTCACCAAGATATTTTTTAATGCATAGAAGTCTTAGTATACAAACAAGTGAAAAATAAGTGAATAGTTTTTTGAGGGAGATGTGCTCCTGAAATGGTTGTATGTAAAATGTGGGCGTCCTCTTGTATCACTCATGTAGATGCATTCTTCAATACATCATTAAATATATTCCTAATCTGTAAAATGTTTGGAATTTAACTTTTCAGTGTGTGACAAATATTTATAGACTATATATGTTGTCACTCAATATATTTAAGTCCACGGGGAGAAATAAAAGACATAGAGAGAGGATTTAGTTCTCGGTGCATGTTTACACAGTGTAGTCTATTCAATAGAAGGAGTACATGGACTCCCCTTCCAGCAACGTGAACGTTTGTAAAGATTGAATGGTCTTGTGGCCATTTTTTTTCACTTTAAATATGTATTTTGTCAATACATTTAATGAAGTAAATTAAGAAGAAAACAAAAATAAAAACTACAAAAAAGCTATGAATTTTAATTCCATTCAAGACAGTTTAGATGTAATTGCATGATTGCATAATTAGAAGAAGAATAATGAAGTCTTAAAATGAGGATTAATTACACGTATATAACAGATTATAACACATTTATCCTGATTAAATAGCAGTTTGAAGAACAAAAGGTTCATTGTAGGTTACAAATGAATTCAGTGCAAGGAATCTTCGAAACAAATTTTTGTAATACATACATACATACATATATATATATATATATATATATATATATATATATATATATATATATATATATATATATATATATATATATATATATATATATATATATATATATATATATATGCAATTATTGAGTTTGTAATTAAATCCTATGTTTTATCCATATAATAAAAGCCGGAGATTTAAGTAAGGAGATTATTATTATCGATGTGACGCTTTTATATGAATGAAAATTTCTCAAATGAGACGTACGTTAAACAACATGCAATCAATCAATCAATTATTTTAATATGAATATAGAAATAAATGTATTGTCGAAAGGCAAATACTAGTAGTATAGAGTACATGTAACAAATACAGAGGAATTCTTTGGTATGTCACTTACTTAGTGTTGAACCTGTGTATGTGCACATTGTATATGAAGGTACATCCTTAATTGTTACCTTTGTTGGCAAAAAAAATCTACATGTTCTTTTGGTATAATTATACTACTTTTTTATATTATATTTATACAATCAGGGAATTTCTACTACTTCTAATGATATTGCTGTTCTTTAATTTTTTTTTATAGTTATCAATACTTTTATTGTCAAAACTGTGTCACATAAAAAGCTTTCAGGAAAATTCATAGAATTCATACATCGATGATCGATTAGGTCGTGAATTTGACTGACATGTTTGCAGCATTGTTTTTATCTTTACGAGAAGATTTGCAAAAAATACTAAAAGCCATTCAAGGAATATAGGAAAACAACTTTGAACTTCGAAGAATCTGGCCCTGAAGCAACAGTTTTATATATTAAAAAAAACGGTTGTTTAATTACACCTTGTATATTATGTACAGTGAAATAGCTGAAGGAATTGTTTATAATAGTTACTCGCAAAATATCTACTGTTACTCAATGTTTATTGTTGCAGAGCATTTTATGCGACACATGCATTATTGAAATGAGAGATGAAATGATTTAATTTTAACAGGGGATGCTTACTCCTCCTTGGCACCTGATTCCATTTCTGGTGTTTCCGGGTCCCATGATTTTATCTTGTTCACGATTCGTTTTGTTTAAAGGATCTCTGGGATTGACTATATTCTGTCAATTCGTTATCTTCACCTTTTTCATAATATGTACATGTAGTTGAGATATTTTTGCGCTGTGGGATTAAGCCATGGCGTAATGTCCTGTATGTATGAACTTAGCAAAATATTGCGCAGAGTAAAAATCTATATGTGTCTAACAGATATACCACAAATACATGTATATGTATATGTGCAAATACCTAACTAGAGAAGACTTTTTATGTACAAAACGAATTAAAATACCTGTTTAACGTGTTCTCAAGAATTAGCAGAATCAAAGACGTTGCACTGTATAAAATACATACGATCTAAAACAAAATTATAGAGATTGGTACCAGGAGGTACAAAGAATTAAGATACATGTATTTATAACTGTCCTTAAGTCGTATTAAATGGTTAATAAATTATTATCAAACATAAAAAAAACACGGCTTCATGGCATTAAATGATACCAACTGATGCCAAACAAAGAACACAGTGATAAAAAAAAATGTAGCACATTTATGTGAACTCCAAACCTTTGTTCCCGAGATGTTCATTCCTGGTACCAAATCTCTTTGACAAATAGTCCGTTTTTATCCGTGTTTCTGAATCTTAGTCCCCCGATTACCAGGGAATTTTAATATCGTCTGTAAAATTTCAAAATGTTCTGACGTCACGATTCATCGGGTTTAAAAACAACCTTAAAGTTCGTATAAGTGTTAATAGTGTCATAAAATGTAAGACCTTGTCCTCAAACTAAAATCCATGAGGTTGAGAGAGACTAGGTTTATGTTAACATTTATTGCCGGAGTGTACAGAAGCACAATATTGACATATTAGGGTTATCATACAATCTGTAAATGTTAGACAGGTGTTACGTACAAACTTTTTTGTCATGTAAATTGGTAAAACGACACAAAAACAATTAAAGGCTACATATAATTCTTATTTAAGCTGCATAACTTAAATCAGACTGACGATTACATGTAACGCCGCACAAAGATTAACACACAAAACTCTTAACAATTGAGACCATTTTATTTAAACTGAGTTAAAAGTAACAGATAATCTCCGAAAAAAGTTAGAGGTCATCCACTCCCTTTTTACTAACAATACTACCTGCATGAAAGGCAAATAACTTGGTTTAACTAATTAGGGATATCTAAATTTTGGAAACTATATTAGTGAAATAGTGCAACATATCTGCATCCCCCATCGGGGGACGGGGGGGGGGGGCGGGTATTTCCGTACTTCATATGATTATTTATTAACACGATATCATGCAGAGATTTTTAAAAATGGAAATTGTTTATTGCTTTACCTACTCTGCAATAACTTTGACTCCCATAGAGCCATAAAACTATTTAAATTAAAATCGAAAGAATATTTATTGCCAAAGAATAAAAAAAAAAAGAAATATGGAATCGAATTTCCTTTTATTTTGATTGAGTATAAATTTTATTGTTATCGATGAACAATGATGAATTATCGTAGCTGAATTGCATTGTTATGTGTGTTTATCTTTTCCTATAGTTCTTCAATTTATTCTCTCAGACCACTTAAAGGTACATGAGGTTCTATGTGCAATATATACAAAGACAACACGTACAAGATACACGTGAAATGGCGGAAATACATACAAGTTAAGTAAACAAAAGTAATTATGGAAGACAGATTTGTTCATATACTTTCAATTCAATTCAATTGAAAATAAATTGAACATGTAAAAATGTAATTATGTTTAATTGTACTTATCAGTTATATTTAGACACTAGGGCCTATAACTATAAAACATAATACAGGGCTTTTAATTACGTAAATAAAAAGAAACGTAAGAAATCTGAAAATTCCGATTATTTTCGATTATGAATCGAAATGGTGTTTCAGATTCGATTCGATAATCGATAGTGTTTTCCGTCCGATTCTGAAACACTAATTAAGATGGAATAATTGTGGGAGGTCTTTAATTTAAATCATCCGGCTAGATTATTTCTTCATTTTTTTTTTTTTTTTTTTTTGGATGAAAAAGATGACAACATAAAAGAACAGTGATCAATATATCTCATGTAAAACCTGAAGTTGAAATTGGATCAAGGAAAGCTTAGTTTGTGCTCGGTGACAGTGCTCTCCTCTTACAACCACTTCTACCAACAAGATTCTGTCAGTCTATTACTCTAAGAGAGATAACTCTATCTTATTAAATGTCAATAAAATGTCCCCATATTGCAACATCATTTAGCTGCTCTTGACAGTATTTGCATACAGTGTTGCTATATTGCATGGCCCCAGATCAAAGTGTAATCTAAAATCTTATACGTACTGAACCCAAAAAGATACCTCAACATCACCCCTCCGTCGATATATAACCACAATGTTGACATGGCATCACGCATGGATCCAGGATATTTCCTACGAGGTGGGATGGGGGTTCCATACGAGTTCACTTATACAAAAAGAAAAATTAAAAGAAAAAAATTGACAAGGGAAAACGTGTAATCAACTTGTCCAATCCCAAAACCTATTTCGGGGAGGGGTTCCTTAATTCATAAATTTTATATACAATTAATTTAAACTTTAAATTAATAAAATTTTAAGGATATAACCCATATACATGAGAAGGATTGGGTTTTGAAAATCTCAACTACATGTACAAAACAATCTCTCAGATTAAAAACAACAAAAACAAAAATTTAAAAAAAAAAAAAAAAAAAAAAGAAAAAAAAAAAAAAGCCCAAAACAAACAGACAAGCAAACGATTAAATAAAACAAAGAAAAAAATATGCCGAGACTGAGATAATTTTAGTAGGTCAATGTCAAGAGATCAAATACGTTGGTACCCAAAGAAAGGTCTTGTCACAGATGTGAAATATGAAAGTCGATCGTAGCTAAAACCAATCAAAAGTTATAGGCAAGGTTAAAGTTTTTGCAGACAAACAGATAGACAGACGGACGGATAGAGCAAAAACTATATGCCTTTTGGCACAAAAAGAAATTGCTCAATTTTGACTTTTCGCATTATCTCATATATTTCCGGAATATTTTGAATTCACCGCGCAGAAAAATATTTTCAACCAATGAAAATTTAAATGGTACAAAGTGCTCGTCTACAACGATACCAGTCACGTGACACAACACGGAAGCCATGCAAGATGGAAAGAAAGGGCGGAAAGCCCAATCAACACATTTCATGTTTATTTCCTGAAGTTTTAACGATTATATTTAGTTATTTGAGTGTCAGGGACAAAGGTCGTGTTGCGCAGGTATGTGTAAAATGGCGAGATGTCGCCTACAACCGGTGCGTATGGCGAGGAGTTTGCGCAAAACTACATCTTCGCCGGGCAAATCCGTCTTTGTTCCCCAGTCTGGTCAAACGTGGGATTAAAAGGGTGCAGATTCTCAGCCTGAAACGCAGCTTACGTGACGTAGTGGTAGGGATTCCTAACGTGGAGACGCTGAATCTAAGCGGATGTTTTGTGGTGACGGATCATGCACTCGGACATGCATTTTCACAAGATCTGCCATGCATGACGGTTCTAAACCTTAGTCTTTGCAAGCAAATTACAGACAATAGTTTAGGAAGAATTGCCCAGTATTTAACGAATCTAGAAGTGCTGGAATTAGGTGGTTGTAGCAATATTACAAACACTGGTCTCTTGCTGATCGCTTGGGGCCTGCGGAAACTGAAAACATTAAATTTACGAAGTTGTCGACACATATCAGATGCCGGTATAGGCCATTTAGCAGGTAACAGTCCAAATGCTGCTGCTGGAACTTTAGAGTTAGAAAACTTGGGATTACAAGATTGCCAGAAATTAACTGATCTCTCTTTAAAGCATGTAAGCAGTGGTCTTGTTAATTTAAAAACTTTAAACTTAAGTTTCTGTGGAAGTGTGACAGATAGTGGTGTGAAATTCTTGGCAAAAATGCAGACTTTACGGGAAATAAACCTTCGAAGCTGTGATAATATTAGTGACATTGGTCTTGGTTACTTGGCAGAGGGTAATTCGCGCGTAACAAGTCTAGACGTCAGTTTCTGTGACCAGGTGGGGGACGAAGGCCTGGTCCACTTAGCTCAAGGATTATTCAGCTTGCGAAACATTAGCCTATCTGCTTGTAACATAAGTGACGATGGACTAAGCCGTCTGGTGAATACATTGCAAGATATTACGACTTTGAACATTGGCCAGTGTGTTAGAATTACTGATAAAGGGTTAAGTTTAATAGCAGACCACCTAAAAAACCTCCAGTCCATTGACTTGTATGGGTGTACCCGAATAACAACAGTGGGGCTGGAGAGAATAATGCAGCTTCGGGGATTGACAACACTAAATTTAGGCCTATGGCACAAAGGTGAAATATAGGACATCTTTGGAGGATGTCCTATAACTAGGTCAACCACAATAGGTGCTCTATGGGGGTGTTCATTGTGCTGAATTCAGATCTTGCCAAACCGACTCTTTTTTTGTTGATATCATTTTAATTTTTTTGTTACTGGTTGTAAAGAAAAAAAATCTATTTTTGTGTTTGAGTTTCAGATGTTTATATTGTTGTGATTTATTTTAAGTACACTCTAATATTAATAATTTGCATTGTTTTACTTTATATGCTTTATAATGGACTGTTTCAACACGTTGGTGGTAGTTTATGTTCATCCTAATTATGCTCCAGAGAAAATTAATTTTTCTTTCTATACTTATGTATATGTAAATAATTTTGTTTGTTTTTGCAGTAAGTGCTAGGAGTAGTCAACTCCAATTATGAAGATATGCTAATTAATAAATTAAAATATACAATTTTTACATCATATTGACTTGAATGCATAAAGTTAAACATATTTAAATGTATTTTATAGCTTTCACCAAAAACATTTATTTATTTTCAGATCAAATGATACTTTTATCAAGCATAAATTAATACTGTGATTTTTTTTTAAAAAAAAAAAAGGTAATTGTTTACTGACTTATATATTATATAAATGTTAATGTACAAAATTATAATATATCAGGCTCTTTCAAAATCTGCTGATACACGGTACTTTTATATGGCTGAAATTAGGATTGTACCTACCAAAATATTCGATTTAGAAAAATTAAGTAATATATTTAATTAAAATAGCCTCCATAAGGTATCACCTATTTTTGTAACAGTACCACATGTTTCTACTCTTTAGAATTTGAAGTTAAAGGAATATTCAATGAATTAAAAGGGAAGATTTTTTTCCTTGAAGGTAAACGTAGAACTGAGAATGCAGTACATATAATGGGTATTACAAATACAGATGTGAATGAAATATGAACAGGGTTGCTTTTTTAAGTTACATGCATTATAAAATTTATTTATACATATTGAACTTGTAAATGATAGTGAAATTTGTTTCTGATGGGCAATTATTAGGTTACATAAAGCAATGCCATAAAGTTATGTACCTGCAACAATTTATATGATTAATAATATTTAAATTCTGATATTCTTCTTTAAAATTTTTAATTTTAAATGATTCTTTTTTATATGTTACTTAGTAAAAATATAGATATGAATGAATATAATGTCCTATTTTAAATTAACCTACTTATACATTGTAAGTTATACTAACACAAATTATTATGTTTTTCTTCTATACATAAACAATTAATTTACATGTCATTGTGAGTACCCATTGGTGCATAATTTGTGTATGTATCATTATTTAAGTACACATTTTTTTTTCAAAGAATGTATGTTACAAATACTTACAACAGACATTGACAAAGACTAATAATAAGACAATTATAGATCCGTGAAATGTATTCATATATCTAATTATGTTATCATATGATTTTCTTTTTAAATATATATATATCAAAAAGTATCTGATATATTTATGAAATGATCTGCCATACTTGTACGACAAAAAAATGTGAATACAGAAATTAAAAATGCTATATTTACTTATATATTTTGATGTAGATCTAATTGCATGTTGATACATATGAATATGGAAATTGGGGATGGAATACTGTTTACTGGGAAATAAATCCCCATTCATCTTCTGCCCTCTTCACCCTCACCCCCAAAGGACATAATACTGAGGGTCATACAAAACTGAGAATAGCAAAAAAGGATATAGATGAATTTAAAATTGAGTTAAAAGGAATTGGAATGTGTATGAACAAAAACAACACAGGGTAGAGTTTTCCTAGCACTGTTATTTGATAAAAAAGGAATTCAGGAGAGAAGAGAATGTTGTTGTCTCCATATAAAATGTTCCAAATTGATCAGGGAGAAAGGCCAGTCCAAAAAAAAAAAAAAAATTCAAAAATTCGAAAGAGATTTTGATAAGGCATTAATTTCTAACATTTAAAGTTTTGGGAAATGTTTGAGGAATATAATATTGATAATCATGCTCTTAAGGTCAGACGACACGTTCCTCAATAATACATGTATATGATTTTTCCAAGAATTTATCATTGAAGTACCTAACCAGATATTTGTGCAAGATTCTAGAGAGTGGTGTTTAATCCTATATAACTCTGTTGGAAATCATTTCAATTGTCAATATCACAATTTTTGTTGTATTTATTTTTAAGACATTTTGAAAACAGTTTAGAATTCACAAGATAATGTTAATGTTATGAATGTTTTTATATATATATTACGAAGAAAAACAAAATAGATGTATTTGAGGAACGTGTAGCAAGTAGTCGAAAAACCTTGGAAGGATACACGTAACCTTGTCTCAATACACATATGTGATGGAAAAGTTCCGATGAAGTTCTAGTAGAGTATCACAGGGCTCTGTTTCATTGATATTTTTATTACCGAACACAAAGAATCTTAACGTAAATCGACCTTATTCCATGGTGTTCTTGAATTTTTCTAGTATTTTGATAAATTTACGACATACATCTGTGTTGATGTTTTATAATACAGGTATTCGAAAAATCATTAATATTTTTGGAAAACAACGAGTTTACAGCCCCCAGTATAAATTAATAAATGTAAAATGACCCCCCCCCCCCCCAAAAAAAAAAAAACATTTAAATTGGAAAGAAATACTACGTATATATTATATGTCACCAAAAAAAACAAAAAACAAAAAAAAAAAACAACAACAAAAAACGAATAAATGAAAAAAGTGAGCAAGCTCATGGGCTCCCATATTGCTTGACAATACTAGACATAATGGATGGCAATACAAAAATACCCCCCCCCCCTCCATTTTACAGGTGTTTGTCACATCATGCAGTCTCAGATCTCCAGAGGTGCGCTAAATAAAACATTTCCAATATAGAAAACAGCCTCTCTTCATCATTTAAAAGCACATGTAAATAGTTCTCATAAGTTGCACAAAATAGTATATTTTGGCTTTTAAAGTTAAAATCATGCATAACTCGTAGGGGGAAAAATTAAGCAAATTCAAAGAATTGTGGTCCCCCACTTTATGATTGGGATGGAATTATGCATGGCATATTCATATTGTAACTGTCTTGTTTGTATGTCCTGTCTTGCCTTTCCATCATACATAATTGAATTAATAAAAGTTACGACAAAGATTAAAGCCTTTCAAAACTGAATCAAACTTCAAGATCAAGGTCATGAGGTCAAATAATTATCATAATGCAATCTGAAAGGGCTTGTCACAAGTAATGCACACGTTAAAAACAATATGAAAGCCCTGTCTCTTCTGGAGCAAAAGTTATTGCCAAACTTAAACTTTTGATAAGTAGATCGAACATCTAGGTCAAGGTCATGAGTCAGAAATGATATACCTTTCTGGGAGGTGTTGTCATAGATTATGTACTGGTAAAATATGAAAGCCCTATCTTCTCTCATTAAAAAAAATATCAGCAATGAAAAAAAGACTGTGACTGTTTGTTAAACTTTAAGGTCAAGGTCATGACGTCAAGAACCAGAGTACATTTGGAAAGGTCTTGAAACAGGTAATGCACATGTAAAATATATAATAAATAAAATCTTCCTTCATTCAAAAATTAGCAGCAGCAGTGTATTTTTTTTTTCTTTTTCCAGATCTTTTTTTTATTTATTTTTTTTTTTTTAATTTTTTTTAGAAAATAAGGTAAAATAAAGGAAACGTCCTGTCACAGGTAATGCATAACGTCAAATATGAATGCCCTATCTTCTCTTCTTCGAAATTAAATTATCAGCAATGGTACATTTTTTTTTAGAATAAGGTCAAACTTGAAGGTCAAGGTCACTGGGCCAAATATAATATCACATTCGGAAACTTCTTGTCACAGGTAATGCACTTGTAAAATATGAACGGCGTATCCTCTCTCGTTCAAAAGTTATCATCAATGTTCTTTGAAAATTAGGTGAAACGTCAAGGTCATAGGGGCAAAAATATTAGCATGTTCGGAAACTTTTTGTCACAGGTAATGCACATGCCAAATGTGAACGTTCTATCTTCTCGCATTCAAGTGTTATAACCAATGTTAATACCGGTATTTTTGAAAGGTCTTGTCACAGGTAATTTACGCGAAGGAGGGGGACAAAAACAAGCGAAATTTTCTGTGAATATGCACGTCTACACAGTATCTCCTTATCTACTATAGTCACTACAAAGTTTCATGAAACTCTGTCGAGCGGTTTCAGATGTGTTGTGCTGGTAAACTGTTGCAGCAGTATATTTACGGAGATGGGCGAACAAGGTGTGCAAAATGCCAATAACTAATTCAAATCTATAAAAGTATTATTCAACTTGTAAATTTAGTATTTAGAGTAAAGTTCTTATTGAAATTATGTCAACCAAAACTTTTCTGCTGAAAATTCTTTCGGAAAAAAAATCGTTCTATGATTAAAAAATGTGCTCTCTTTGGGTTCAAATCCAAGCAGAAAAAAGAAAAAAAGTATAGCCTATTAAAGCCCGATATAGAAAGCACCGCCTTCGTGTTTGTGATGTGACCGCTGACTAAATGGACTTCAAATATTTATCGGAAAGATACGAATGTTGTGTCATGAAAGTTACTTTTTAATTGTAGTGAGTCTTTGCTTCATTTTTTTGTTACCAAAAAATTGTACATTTTTAAGCATACTTTGATTATAATATTAAAAAAAAAAACTTAACGAAGACTCACGCATCTGGAAAAATTGTGTTATAGTATGAAGAAATGTCTGGTCATTTTTGACCTCTTTGATGTGTGTATGCTATTTCAAAGACAAATAATTTTTATAGTCATTTTGAGATTGTTGCGAATTGTGGAAATAACTTACACAAAGTATAAATTACTGTTAAATAAAATATCAAAGAAAAATTTATCATAATTTTTATTTTTTGACTTTTTATTTGTCGCACAATATTCATCTTGCTCGCCTTGTTCGTCCACCTTCTGGACAAGCTTCAAAGTTCAAACGGAGCATAACTCTCGGGAAAAAAAAAATGAATCAGAATTTCCTAGCTGTAAATATGCACATCAACACGTGTTGTCCTTATCACAGGTCGGCTTGTGGACGCCCCCCCCCCCCCCCCGTTCCGTACCACCAGAGGTTCTTTGACTTAATAATGAACTATTTTTATATGACATATTCACAAAGTATTACAACTGAAAATTCCAAAATATAACCTAAAATTAGCCTTTTGTAAAAATTCACACTTAGAGAACTTTTAAGATCAGAGCGTGTGAATCCAACCCAGAAATTTCTTGCTAAGCCAACAAAAAAAAAAAAAAACAACAACAAACAAACAAACGTAAAATTCATTTCCATGGTGGTGATAGTGGGGTCCACGTTTTCTAAATGCGGGGGGGGGGGGCAAAGTATTTTTTTTTGTTTGCTTCAGAATATACTTTTGATAACTCTGCAAATTCCAGGGGGGTCCGGAACCCTAACCCCCCCTCTAGATCCGCGCATGAAAACATCCAAACATGATGGTTACAGTAACATGTTAATTTCAGAGTGCTAAAAGAATCTTAGATCCGCGCACGAATAGATCGGGATCGGGGTTTATACTGCCCTCCATCAACCGGAAAAGGGAATGCACGTAGTGGCGCTGAATTCAACGAAAGGTAAATACTGTACCGGCTTTAGATGTTTTAATCAAGAAATGCATGTTCTGTTATTCTGTGAGCAGAATAACCGGCGATCAGTGTTTGAAAGGGGGCGCACAAATGTTAAACTTCAAAGTTTTGTTTGGAGGAAAACCATAGCCCCAACTGAAGCATAACTCTCTCTCTCCCTATCTCTCTCTCTCTCTAATCCATTCTTCTTGCAAATCAAGGCTGACTAGTCTTTACTTACTGGCGCACTTAACAATAAATAAATTATACAATGCTCTCTGAAAAAGGGAGAAAAACTTAATCTTTAAATTTTACATTTTTGATTATGGTGTTTTTTCCCCAGTTTTTATCATTTTCAACGATTTTGTTTAATAACACGGGGTAAGTAAGTATTAGTATGGCAAGGCTAGTATGGCTATTAAAACCATCAGAACATTCTTAGATTTGAGAGTTTATGCACTAAAAGTATATGAGGTTTGACATTGTCGATATAAATGTGAATATTTTTGACTGGCATATACCTATGGGTTTTGCAAGGTCATGCTTGGAATGATTTACAGCACGTAGTTGTCTTGTTTTATTCATAACCTTGTACAGGTTAAGCTAAAATCTTAATTTTGCTATATAAGGTAATCAGACAGTATACAAGACGTACATGTAGGCACTCATTGACAAATCATTTCTTAGCCACACAGCTTTCAAAAATTTGAAATGAAGAGGCGAATTTATTCATTTGAACATGTTTAAGAGGCTAGCTATTTTAGAATTATTTCAAATAGTTTATATTGCCAATTATGAAATTTGAAGCTGCGAATTCCGATCATTGAAACAGTGTAAAATTGCCTTTTACCTTATCATGCTTATTGAAAGCGCTGTTGTTGCCAAATGCTGTTTATTCTAAGTTGGCATGGAGCTTGTTATATACATGATTAAATAGTAAAAGGTAAATAAAAATATGTGTGATTTTCTTGAGTTGTAAAACTAATTATTGTAATTTTTTGTTTATCAAAAAAAAGCAGTATATGACACATTATTTAGCATATCCCACTTCCTTAAATGTATAATCCAAATGACTTTTGGCTCTTTTTCTCACCAATGAGTAAACACGAGATGGGTCTGAGGGTGAATGACTTAAATAACAATCATCCGTGAAGGGTAGCAATATGTGTTGTTCAACTCTCTAGTTGACCAATCAAAGTCCTAGCCCGGCCCAGAGGTGTCTGTCGGAATCGCTGACCCCTGTACATCATTGTAGGATATCCTCCGTCAGTGTCACATTTCAATGGTTTTATTCAATTAAATTTGTATTTGGGTCAGAATAATTAACTCTGGAATTTGTTCCTATAAAACAGATTGCTCTATGTATAATGCTTTTAACTCTGTCAACTTCTTCTAACGAGTATTTCATACAGGTAAATTGTTTTCCTAATTATTCCATCAGTTTTTGGTAATCTACATCTTGTGTTTGGCATGTTTGTTATTTTCTGTCTCATTACATTGGATTAGGTCCAATAAACTCTCTAATTAGACTACATATGAAGAGTTTTAAGATTATTAAAACAGATGTTAAGTGGATTTATGATTTATGAAATCTCATTTTAGTGTTAAGTGTATACAGTTATATATGCTTGGAATGGAGCTGAGCAGTTATTAAAGATAACTAATATTACACATATTAAAGTTTTTATTTGTACAGTACATATTTGAAATTTGACTAATGTACATTATGAATTTATTGATTACTTTCATTTGTAAACATGCCAAACAGTTGCTTAATTCATTATAATACATAATCACTGTTGTATTAAAACTCAATGTGTAAACATATCTGTATAATGACAAGCATGTGTATGTTGCCTCAGCTCATAACAGTAAATGATGGGTGCAAATGAAATCTTTAAATATTTCTTCTTTTTTTTTTTTAAATTGTATTAAAAAAGGTTTTTGAGTACCATAAATCATGGTGAATGAAAATTCTTTTGATGTGGTTTAAGTACCTACATTGTCATACTGTTTCATAAAAAAAATGATGAAAATACACTGTACTGATGAACTTATGTTCATCAGTGATTTTATTTCGGATTTCCTTTCCAATTTTGAGACTCCCAGGTGATCCTGTGCTTTTAAAAGAAAGTCCAATCAATCAACACATTTTCTTTATGACCTGCAAGACTGAAAATTTTGGGAAATGAGCACAGTGAACTTTAACCTTTCACTAATGAAGACAAATGATCTCTACTTGAATAATATCTCTTAGAACATCATTTTTTGTTACAAAGACAAGAAAGTGCTTATAAGTCTTAACCTTTCTATCTATGTTACTTTAAATTTATCAACCCACCTTGACCTCTCTTTACACTTTTTTTTGTATTAATATCAAAGTGATCCACACCCATTCTTTTTATTTTTGGTCTTACAAGATTATCAATGACTTTTCTTTCTAAATCAACACATTGACCAGACATATTTTTAGGCATTAAGGCCTCTGTAAACCTCATGGTATCTAAGCCTCCTTCATCCTCCCTCATTCTTTGTATTTTCAAATTTTACTGATCAGATTTAACCTATCTTATACTTTACTGGTGTTCTTACTAAACCTGTACTGATCCTGTGGGTGTGTTTTTGTCAGATCCAGTGGTGCTGTTATCAGATTGGACCAATGGTGGAGAAAACCAGTAAAATGGTTTGTGGTGGGAACCAGTAAAAAAAGGTTATGGCATCAGTGTCAGAGGAGGTCACTCCCTATAATAGGTAATAAGTATACTGTTAATTTTTTTTTCCGGCTTTTTTTGGCAAAGGGTGTCAAAATCATTAGTAAAGCTTTATTACTTGTAAATAGTTTTTTTTCCAATAAGTTATTTAGAGGAAAAATCAATTTAAAGAAAATGATGTTAGACAGTGCATTGAAAGGTACATCTTTTAAAAATTTGAATCCAGGATTTGACATTAACTTTTACGAGTACTAGTCCAGTCGGGCCACTTCCCATAATTTTTACTAGCCCTGACTCAAAAATCGCTAGCCCTGACCAAAAAAGCAAATTTAATTTTTATAATCACCAATTTTAATGATGTAATTTTGAAGTTGTCTCTCGAGCGTGTCAAGATTTTGACAGACTTAGCCAATAACGTCTGGTTCATCACAACATGGGACTATTGTAAGCAATGAACTTTAACAAAATTTTTATCCTAAATATAAATAAACTAATTACAGAACATATTTTTTCAGTAACTTTTTATACCATATTGATACTGAACGACGCTAGTGTCTACCCTGACTTGTCTATTACATTTACAGCCGTAACCACTGGTTACTGTATTTTCAGGGCCAATCTCTACAATCTACTTGCATGAAACGAAATATGAGTTTGATTGAAAAGGAAATACAATACTTTTGAGAAATTATAAACTCTTTCTATTTTTTAAAATCAATGGGGGGGGGGGGGGGGGGGTGTCGGTGCACACTTCAGGTGCCTATGGCTAAAAATAGCAATTGTGTCATAAGGGGATTTTTTTTCTTTACAGTGTTTTCAATCAGACAAAATTTCTTTAAAAAAGTTCTTTGAATATTTATTTGGAAGACTGAAATGTGATTAAACAGTTATTTTATGAACACGACCAATCGGTCTAGTTAACGTACATTTTACATGACCGGACCACTCATTTACTAGTCTGGGTCGGTCGGACGTGCCTTAGTGTCAAACCCTGGAATCAGATGCAAAGTTAAATAAAATAGTCTCCAACTTGGATGTGCAATAAGAAAAATTGACAGTAACATTTGTCTGAATTATCATTTTGCAGTTTGCATTTATTTAACGTTTATTTATAATAAATTACCGCAAAAAAAATCTTTTATGAAATGGCTAAGGTCTTTACTTGAGATATAATTGATTATTGCAGGACGGGAGTTGTGTATGATGAATTGATGTCCAGTCATTACCACATGTGGAATGAAGCCTTCACAGAGAAACCCGAGAGGTACACTGGTATAATAGAGAGATGTAAATACTATGGACTGCTGGACAGGTGTACTAAAATACAGGTAATTCACAGGTGAAAATAGGTAAAATTAGAGAGTTACACAGGTAAAATAGAGCAATGTAAACACAACAACCTGCTGGACAGGTGTACTAAAATACAGGTAATTCACAGGTGAAAATAGGTAAAATTAGAGAGTTACACCGGTAAAATAGAGCAATGTAAACACAACAGCCTGCTGGACAGGTGTTCTGAAATACAGGTAATTCACAGGTGAAAATAGGTAAAATTAGAGAGTTACACCGGTAAAATAGAGCAATGTAAACACAACAGCCTGCTGGACAGGTGTTCTGAAATACAGGTAATTCACAGGTGAAAATAGGTAAAATTAGAGAGTTACACCGGTAAAATAGAGCAATGTAAACACAACAGCCTGCTGGACAGGTGTTCTGAAATACAGGTAATTCACAGGTGAAAATAGGTAAAATTAGAGAGTTACACCGGTAAAATAGAGCAATGTAAACACAACAGCCTGCTGGACAGGTGTTCTGAAATAGAGGTAATTCACAGGTGAAAATAGGTAAAATTAGAGAGTTACACCGGTAAAATAGAGCAATGTAAACACAACAGCCTGCTGGACAGGTGTTCTGAAATAGAGGTAATTCACAGGTGAAAATAGGTAAAATTAGAGAGTTACACCGGTAAAATAGAGCAATGTAAACACAACAGCCTGCTGGACAGGTGTTCTGAAATACAGGTAATTCACAGGTGAAAATAGGTAAAAGTATTAGAGAGGTGCATCAGAGTAATAGATCTTTAGATAGACAGGTACAGGTACTAGTAAACTTCAGGTGAGATATTGGTATAATGAGGTAGGTACAACCTGTATCATTGAGCAGTGTTAATGTTGAGCTGTAGAATAGGGAAACAGGTGAATCAGAATGTTGGTCAAATCAGAGAGGGGTCAAAGTAATTGTAGTTTTGTCTTCCACATGTTCCAGTGAGGTTACTTTACAATTCTCCATAAACAACAATGAATGCTTAATCTGACCTCTTCAGTAAATCAGTTTAAGAGTTATTCAGTGTTGTAGGAAAAAATTTTACATAAATTTGTGGTACCAGTTTTATCTTGCCTCAGCAAATTCCGGATTGGAACATTATGACCTACATGTAATCCGTATTTTAAGGAAAAAAAACTTGCAATTGATTAAAGACAGCTATTTTGCATTAAATAGTTTAATTTACTATTATATAATTCCATTAAGACTAGCATTATGTTGATTTATGCATGGCATGCTTTTACCTCAATTTAAAACTGTTTTTTCACCACATTTTTTTTTTTATGTAAATCAAAAATTTTAAAACTGGATTTTTTTTTTAAGACGAGAAAAGCAACAGATGAAGAGATTCTGACTCTACATCATCCGGATCATCTGGATATCCTGAAAAAATCTGAATCCATGACCAAAGAGGAAATGGAGGCCTTATCTCAGAAGTATGATTACCTGTACTTCCACAAGGTATTACTATTGTCTTTATTTCCACAAGGTATTACTATTGCCTTTATTTCCACAAGGTATTACTATTGCCTTTATTTCCACAAGGTATTATTATTGCCTTTATTTCCACAAGGTATTACTATTGCCTTTATTTCCACAAGGTATTACTATTGCCTTTATTTCCACAAGGTATTACTATTGCCATTATTTCCACAAGGTATTACTATTGTCTTTATTTCCACAAGGTATTACTATTGCCTTTATTTCCACAAGGTATTACTATTGCCTTTATTTCCACAAGGTATTATTATTGCCTTTATTTCCACAAGGTATTACTATTGCCTTTATTTCCACAAGGTATTACTATTGCCTTTATTTCCACAAGGTATTATTATTGCCTTTATTTCCACAAGGTATTACTATTGCCTTTATTTCCACAAGGTATTATTGTCTTTATTTCCACAAGGTATTACTATTGCCTTTATTTCCACAAGGTATTATTGTCTTTATTTCCACAAGGTATTATTATTGCCTTTATTTCCACAAGGTATTATTATTGTCTTTATTTCCACAAGGTATTATTATTGTCTTTATTATTGTCTTTATTTCCACAAGGTATTACTATTGCCTTTATTTCCACAAGGTATTATTATTGTCTTTATTTCCACAAGGTATTATTATTGTCTTTATTATTGCCATTATTTCCACAAGGTATTACTATTGTCTTTATTTCCACAAGGTATTACTATTGCCTTTATTTCCACAAGGTATTACTATTGTCTTTATTTCCACAAGGTATTATTATTGCCTTTATTTCCACAAGGTATTACTATTGCCTTTATTTCCACAAGGTATTATTATTGTCTTTATTTCCACAAGGTATTATTATTGTCTTTATTATTGTCTTTATTTCCACAAGGTATTATTATTGCCTTTATTTCCACAAGGTATTATTATTGTCTTTATTTCCACAAGGTATTATTATTGTCTTTATTATTGCCTTTATTTCCACAAGGTATTATTATTGTCTTTATTTCCACAAGGTATTATTATTGTCTTTATTATTGTCTTTATTTCCACAAGGTATTATTATTGCCTTTATTTCCACAAGGTATTATTATTGCCTTTATTTCCACAAGGTATTATTATTGCCTTTATTTCCACAAGGTATTATTATTGCCTTTATTTCCACAAGGTATTACTATTGCCTTTATTTCCACAAGGTATTATTATTGTCTTTAATTCCACAAGGTATTACTATTGCCTTTATTTCTACAAGGTATTATTATTGTCTTTATTTCCACAAGCAGGGGTGTGCAATTACAAAAATTAGTTAATAGCCCGTCGGGCTAGTGGCAGTAACAAAGTTACTAGCCCGAGGTTGTCAGTCACTAGCCCATTAAGTATCGAAAACAATACATGTATAAGTATAACAAAAAGGTAAAAAAAAAACCATTTAAGTTGAAATAAATAAAACAAATAATGGTTTGCACTTTGTTATTGTCAGGTACTTCGACTATAACTGTCACTGAAACGACTGGCGATAGCAACACAATATATATATATATAGGTTAAAACGAATTAAAGATTATGATTTTACAACAAAGTTAATTCGTACATCAATTCAGTCGATGTAAATATATGTATACTTTCGTTTTAGATTTACTAGCCCGACGGGCTAATGCAGTATAGATTTATGATAGCCCGACCTCTAAAATTGGTAGCCCCGGGCGTCGGGCGATGGTAATTGCACACCCCTGCACAAGGTTATTGCCTTTATTCCAAGGTTATTTTTTTAACAAGACACTATTAAATAATGGTTCAGTAGAAATCAAAAGACCATATTTTATGATAAAATATACTGTGATGAAATATGAATAATATCAAAGAAGGAGTAAAAGGAGTTGAGAATTCTAAACAACTTATTTGGGATAGTGAATGTTAATGTCATGAAGCATCTTTTGTGTGATTCCATTGATTATCTGTGTTTTCAAATTGACAGGACATTTTAAGGAATTCTCGCCTAGCTCTGGGTTCCACACTGAACATTGTAGATGAAGTTCTGAATGGAAAGGTATGACCTGTGTCTTCTTTTACCTAGACCATGCATTGAAAAAGACAGTGTAGGCAGTAAGGCTCCCTCCTTCACCCCCCTCCTCTACTTCCCCCCCCCCACACACACACACACAAAGATCAAGTTTTGTAGGAACACCTTAACTGCATATAACATTAATGGTAATTATTTTCTAACCCTCTCTGTAACTAAATTTAAACTTGAGGAATTGACAAGATTTTTTAAATTAACATTGTAAATATTCTTTTGAAAAGTAATGTTTAAGCAATTTTCTTTACATGGATACAAGATTTTATCTATTTGATAAATGCATACTTTAAACAAGAATGAAAAACCTGTTTCTTTTCAGGTACGGAATGGCTTTGCCATAGTTAGGTAAGCATGACTGTGTCAAAATCTTCTTTTTAAAAAAAAATATTTGAGTATGTTGCTAATGACAGTACTATAAAATCAATACTTCGGTATTATAATGTGTAAAAAGATACTGTAAAGAAGTAATGTCAGCTTCTATGTACACAGTAGGTACCGTTGATTGAAAAAAAAAAACAGGATGGTTTTAATTTCATTTAGTCACGATTTATTATTTTTCTGCGTAATTAAACTGATTGTGAAGAAGGTTATCAGATAACACAATAAAGTATTTGTCACAAGGTACAGGCTTTTATTGTGAAATTAAAATAAAATTAAAATAATGGCAGTTGGTACAATACCCTTTAAACAAATTGTGAAATACAGTTGAATTTCAGTATTTCAAACACCAATATCTCAAATACCATGGATATGTCCAAGTGATTTTGAAGTCGCAACCACTTATTCTTTTAGTATTTTACCCTGGATATCTGGAATCCTCAGATATCTCAAAGTTTTTTCTTGATCCCATCGAGTTTGAGATAATGAGCTTTGACTGTATTAGCCCATGGAATTAAAATAACTTACAGTATTTAAAGTTTAATTCCAATTTTTTTTTGAAATACCTTATATACTCACCTATAAGTCGGTCCGCCTGTAAGTCGGTTGTATTTTTAAAGCTTAAATTAGAGGGATTGACCAGCTAAAATACCAATCTTTTTATTACTCGCGTATAAGTCGGATAAAGAGTGTTGGACCAAAGTTTTACTCCCAAAAAACCGACTTATAGGCGAGTATATATGGTATGTTTATATAAATGACGCTGTGTCAATCTCTGTAAAATTTGTTCATTTCTTTATTTATAGACCTCCAGGTCATCATGCCATGTACAATGAGTTTAATGGATACTGCCTGTTAAACAATGTAGCTATAGCTGCCAAGAGGGCCCTGGATGTTCATGGATTAGAAAGGTCATTATCTGAAAAAAAAATTGTACATTTTGTGGCAATCTTTTTTCTTAGTAGTACAGGGTTGGGAATTACATGTACCTCATGTCTGGAAGGCTGAGACTAGTAAAAAGTAGTTAGAATTACATGTACCTCATGTCTGGAAGGCTGAGACTAGTAAAAAATAGTTAGAATTACATGTACCTCATGTCTGGAAGGCTGAGACTAGGTAAAAAATAGTTAGAATTACATGTACCTCATGTCTGGAAGGCTGAGACTAGTAAAAAATAGTTAGAATTACATGTACCTCATGTCTGGAAGGCTGAGACTAGGTAAAAAGTAGTTAGAATTACATGTACCTCATGTCTGGAAGGCTGAGACTAGTAAAAAATAGTTAGAATTACATGTACCTCATGTCTGGAAGGCTGAGACTAGTAAAAAATAGTTAGAATTACATGTACCTCATGTCTGGAAGGCTGAGACTAGTAAAAAATAGTTAGAATTACATGTACCTCTTGTCTGGAAGGCTGAGACTAGTAAAAAATAGTTAGAATTACATGTACCTCATGTCTGGAAGGCTGAGACTAGTAAAAAATAGTTAGAATTACATGTACCTCATGTCTGGAAGGCTGAGACTAGTAAAAAATAGTTAGAATTACATGTACCTCATGTCTGGAAGGCTGAGACTAGTAAAAAATAGTTAGAATTACATGTACCTCATGTCTGGAAGGCTGAGACTAGGTAAAAAATAGTTAGAATTACATGTACCTCATGTCTGGAAGGCTGAGACTAGTAAAAAATAGTTCGGTCTAGTAAATTTTATATATTTAGCTTGTCTGTATGAACTGATGAAAATCCAGATAAAAAGCTTGAATGGGTTTGGATTTTATTACATTTTTGTGTCTTCATTTTAGTCTTTTTAGTGTTTAAATTAAATGAAAAAGAAATACTATTTTAGCATTTTCTTGATCATGTTTTGACCTCCCAACAAGAAGTTTATCAAACTTGAAAATTCTTAATAAGAAACAGAAATTAGAAAAGATAATGAAATTGGATAATTCTGACAAGTCAGTGAAAGGAATTTAGAGAGTATGACAAATACAGAAATCAACTATTTCAAAGTATTTGGAAAGTCAATTTTTATAAAATAAATTGGGGAAAAACTAAGGTTTTGAATGTGTAATCATTTTATATGACAGAGGACAGACCAGTGTGCAGACTTGTGAAAAATTTACTGTTTAACATTGTAGTATTATATCTACATTTTTTTTTAGCATCATTCATATGGTAAATATTGTTGATTTTAGGGTTCTGATTGTGGACTGGGACGTCCACCACGGTCAGGGAATACAGTATTTCTTCTACAATGATCCACGGTAAGATGTGAGGGAAGCGTGACGGTGTACAGAATCTGTAATAGCTTCATACAGTATTGTCAAATGACAAATTTTCTCACTAACTGACAATTTCTTTTAATATGACAAGACTTTTATAGTGAAACTTTATCATCTTTATGTCAACTCTACATACACAAGAGTTTCACAAAATTACTAATACCTTAATTTAAGATTCATAATAATACTGCTACACAAACAATATTTAGACTTAATGAGGTGTTTATACAAGTTTCCATTTCGCCTTAATTCCTCTCACAGTGTACTAAGGCGAAATGGGAATACCAAATTTCACAGATAAGGCGAAATGGGAACAAACCAGCAGGGATAGTCAATGTTTTATATCTGTAATTATGATAGTCTATAGTCTTTACAAATCCAGGAATTAATGGTGGGCTTTTGTTGGATGAACTATGCATTTTATTTTTGGATTGACATGAACATGTAGAAGAATTCTGAAAGGTAAAATAAGCTTTGCCTTTCTGTTTCAGAGTGTTGTACTTTTCAATTCACAAGTATTTAGATGGGGAGGAATGGCCGTATCTTAGAGAATCAGATTACGACCATATTGGTGAAGGTCCTGGCAAGGGCTATAACATCAACGTTCCCCTTAATGTGGTATGTAGTTCAACCTCAGTGTAGATCAACCTCAGTGTAGTATGTAGATCAACCTTATTCAGTGTTATATGTTGATCAAACTTAATGTGGTACATACATCATTGTGGCATGTGGATCAACCTAAATGTGGTATGTAGGTCAGTCTCAAGATCAAGTTTGTAAAGTGGTATGTAGGTCATCCTCAACAACAACATGCCTCTTAATTCATTCCACATCTTAATACATCTTACATCTTAATACATCTGTGGGATTAATCTTTGTATAAAAATTTTTGTGGAACATTGATAAATATGTGTTCATTGATAAATATGAATGTTCAAGTGAAGACTGATATGGTTGATTTTGACATTTTCAGATTGGCTGTGACAACAGTGTTTATCTAGCAATCTTTTTCAACATACTGCTGCCTATTGCCTATGAGGTTTGTGTGGAATTTATATACTACAATGTAAAATTGTAGATTAATAAAAAGGATTGTACTGAATACAGTACTCTTGATGAGTGAAAGAAAGATTATTTTTGAATTGTAAATAAAAAACTGAATCCTGATTGATATAATGAATAACATGCAAACTTGCTGGTTTGTTCAATTTTTAGATTGATTTGCAAGAAAAATCAACAAAATATGTAATAAATAGACTGTATAATCAGTATTTCAGTTCATTTTGGTCATACATGTAATTTATACCCAATTCATGATAATATTTTTATAAGGTCATCTTAAACAATTTTAAGTCCTCCACTTTTTGTTAGCTCACCTGAGCCGGGTGGGGCCACAATGGGCGATCAAAGTTTTACATAGGAATATATAGGAAAAATCTTTAAAAATCTTCTTCTCAAGAACAGCAAAGCCATGATTGGTCATATTTATATGGTAGCATCCTCAGGTAGAGTAGATTCAAATTTGTTCAAATCATGACCCACGGGGGTAGGGCAGGGCCACAATAGAGGATCAAAGTTTTACATAGAAATATATAGGAAAAATCTTTAAAAATCTTCTACTCAAGAACAGCAAAGCCTTGATTGGTCATATTTACATGGAAGCATCCTCAGGTAGTGTAGATTCAAGTTTGTTCAAATCATGACCCCCGGGGGTCAGGTGGGGCCACAATGGGAGATCAAAGTTTTACATAGGAATATATAGGAAAAATCTTTAAAAATCTTCTACTCAAGAACAGCAAAGCCTTGATTGGTCATATTTACATGGAAGCATCCTCAGGTAGTGTAGATTCAAGTTTGTTGAAATCATGATCCCCGGGGGTCGGGTGGGGCCACAATGGGCGATCAAAGTTTTAAAGAGGAACACAAAGTAAAAATCTTTAAAACAAACTATTTCTTAAGAACAGCAAAGCCATGATTGGTCATATTTATATGGAAGCATTTTTAGATAGTGTACATTCAAGTTTGTTCAACTCATGACCCCTGGGGTTCGGGTGGGGCCACAATGGGTGATCAAAGTTTTACATAGGAATACATAGGTTAAATCTTTAAAAATCTTCTACTCAAGAACAGCAAAGCCATGATTGGTCATATTTAAATGGAAGCATCCTCAGATAATTTAGATTCAAATTTGTTCAATTCATGCCCCCCCCCCCCCCCCCCCCCCCCCGAACCACTTTTATATTTAAACTTTTCAACCTTTCAAGACTGAACTGATTTCTGCTTTTTCCTAGCCATAGTGCTCAGGTGAGCGATGTGGCCCCTGGGCCTCTTGTCTTAAGTACAAATATTTGCTTTATTTTAGTTCAACCCTCAGCTGGTGCTGGTATCTGCTGGTTATGATGCAGCTCTAGGCTGTCCAGAGGTAAGAATTCAGTAGGAAAAAGATGAAAGCTGGGTTGTTAGATGTGAAACTGCAAAGAGTGATAAACCTGTATGAAAAGTCTGTGTCGGTCCTTCAAATAAAGAATAATTTGTTTTAGGTAGTTTTGATGCAGTAAATATATTTTATGTACTTCCATCATGTTAACTAGCTAAAGATAAACATGTACAATGTAAAAAAGCAGTATACTTCTTGTTTCAATTCTGCAAATTAGACATGTATTTGAAAAAAACACTGCATTAAGGTATGGAAGGAAAAGTCCAAATGAAGTATGTTCATACAAGTAGGTGAATGATCACAAGGTAAAAAAAATAGTGATTTATATGAATATCATATAGTTTTAATGTACATGTATTTAAATGAAGATGTTTCTCTGGCTGTGTTTTACAGGGAGAGATGGAGGTGACACCCAGTTGTTTTGCTCAGTATGTCAGTCTTCTGTCTCCTCTGGCTGAGGGCAGACTCTGTCTGGTTCTGGAGGTAAACATATTGTAGAAGTCTTTTTTTGTTGTTGTTTACATGCTTATAATGAATTCAAGATTATATAAATACATGTAGCAAAGAGATTTTCTTTCCTTGTAGTGTTAAAAAGGTTCCTATGAACTTCATGGATGTAACAAATTACATTTATAAGAAATCAAAATTTCTGTCCCTGACATGTTGCTTAAAGCATGTTTTACTGAACGCACATGTAAATCAATCAAATCAATCATTCTGAATATGTCTGTATGTATACCTGTTAAACAGACACTGTTATCAAGAATTTAACATCAAGTTTTTTTCTGTTTTGCAATACTTTTCTGTGTAAAGGATGATATGGTGTTTATTTTTATTTTGTGATTAATAAATTATCGGTATGTACTAACTAATGTAGGGAGGATACTGCATAAAGACCTTGGCTGAGGGTGTAGCCTTGTCCCTGAAGGTGCTGTTAGGTGACCCGTGTCCTAGAGTAGATTCCATTACAAGGCCAAATAATAGGTAAGGAAGACTACTTCCTCACTTATAATCTTATCACTGAAGGTGCTGTTAGGTGACCGTGTCCTAGAGTAGACTTATATAGTTTTGTAAGAGGTGGTGCCATAGTTTTATTAATACAGTTTTAGCAGCATTTTTTTCTCAGGCCAAAATTAAATTATTGTTTGTTTGGAATTGCCTCCCACACTCATTGAAATGACCCCTCCTGGAAAAAATTTATTGGCCAAAAATATGAAGATTTTTTTTTTATTCAATCAATTCTTGGTCTGTTACCACATGTGCCACCCACTCACTTAATAAGTGTAGGATCTAAGCAAAACTGGGTTCCTGATCGATGGGAGATACCCTTTACAGAAAGGCAGAAAAGAATGTGTTCATTCCTTATTGAGATTTTTATCATCAATTTTTAATTTAATTTTGAAAAAAAAATAATTTCCCTCCCTCCCTCCTGTGTCTGAAACCTCCCAGGCGGCAGTTCCAGACAAACAGTTTTTAAGGATGGCCTTACCACAGTTGAACTTTATTATTTCAAGCACTGATCTCAAATACATGGCATGTGTCAATGTGAAGTGGCAGTCCCAATCACTTTTTCTTTATGTATTTTACCTCATCTTGAATCCTCTGATATTTCAAAATTTAATTGGTCTCGTTGAGTTCGAGATACTGTGATTTGACAGTACATACTTGTAGCTATAGTTGGAAACTTTCATATTAAATGTCACTTTTCCATGTTACATATTATTCTCTACTCTTTCTTACAGAATATTTAAAATAGAATGTAGGTAATTCATATTTACATGTACTTATCCATTTGATAAAAGGTGTAACTTCTTATTTTTCAGTGCAGTATCATCTATTTTAAATGTAATCAAGGTGTTGAGGCCATATTGGAAATGTCTACAGTTACAAGGAGATTTAGCATCTGTATCACATACCTCAAATACAGCGGTGCTGGACTGGCCCCCAAAGTAAGTGGTCACTAATAAAGAAACCAATATACCTGTGTTTAAATGATTTAATTGGAAATGAATTACTCAAGTTGATTTCAATGTGGTACTCTTTAACAGGGACGGAGTAAACTTCTATACACACAATATGCCGGAGTCGTATTCTCTTCATCAGGAGTGCTGGAATCCAGGGGTTATGGAAAGTGCCCACATCATAGATGCACAAGTGGATGAACTTTTGGCGCGCACTATACACAGGACGACTAGACACAAGTAAAGTAGGACTTTGTGCTGTGGTAGACTGGTGTTGACTTTAGAGTACAACTGTAGTTAGATGATTGCAAATATTTAGAGCCATTTTTTATGCCCCTTTAATCGAAGATTCAAGGGCATATAGTTTTTGGGCTGGCTGTTTGTCCACAAAATCTTTAACCTTGCCCATATCTTTTGAATGGTTGCTGCTAGGTCTTTTACATTTCACATGTGCATTCCTGGTGACAAGACCTTTCTTTGGGTACCAACATTTTTTACCTTATGCCCTTGACCTTTAAGTTTGATCTACTTTTGAAAAATTTTAACCTTCCTCATAACTTCTAAACAGTTGGTGCCAGAACTTTCATATTCCACGTGTATATTCTTGGTGACAAGACCTTTCTTTGGGTACCAACATTTTTGACTTCATGACTTGGAGTTTGATCTACTTTTGGAAAGCTTTAACTTGGCCATAACTTGAACAGCTCATGCTAGGGCAACATTAAAAAAACTTTAACCTTGACCATAGGCTGCCATCAGTGTTTCATATCTAGTTAATCACCATGAATTCGTCCACCCTGTATTTGAGGTTTGTTATTAAAAGCAGTGTGTACTACCTTTGTACCAGCAGCTAATAAGTCTGTTCTCATTTTTGATGGACATTCTGTTTTATTTATTTCTTATTTTTTTCATTGGATGGCATTGGACATGGTGATAATTTAATTACTCTAATTTTGTGGATAAAACTTCAAAAATATTTATTTATACATTTGCTTCATATATATGTGTTATATCCAGACTATTTCTTGCTTAGTTTACATACATTCAATCCCACAAGCTAGTTTTCCATATGGTATGTTGATTAAAGACATGATTTGAGTAATGAATTTTGTTTCAGGGTTGGAATTGTGTATGACGATGCCATGTTAAATCACAGAGACCTGGGCTATGGGTAAGGGCAGTCAATCTTAGCCTATTTAATCATTTCTATTTCAACAAAGGTTTACAAGGAAAAAAAATCATCTTAATTTTATACTGAATAGATAAATAATTTAAGAATAAAAAAATAAAAATACAATGTTTAAACATGTAGGTACATGTAACTACTTTAAACAAAAAAATATTTGCCAAAAATCTTAATGTGTACTCGTGAGTCAAAGAGATCAGTTTGAGTATTGTATAAGTTGGAACTCATACTTTAAAGTATTCCTCAGTTGAAGGTAAAAGGACTATAATAAACCTAGTCAGACATGTTGCTGCCAGTAATCTCATACATGTACATCTATGTTCATGTATGAGGAGAAGGGGGAAATCTTGCTATTCTGTAGTGCGGACTTACATGTATATCTACACTCAGAGATGCCTAATAAAATGAAGAACCATCCAATTCATTTGCTGACCTACATGTAAATAATACCTGTTTCTATTCCAGAGGTTTTGAGGAGGGCCCAGAAAGAGTTGAGAGAATTGTACAAACCCTGAAAAAAAATGGTGTCTGGGACAGGTGCTACCATATACAGGTGGGTATTGATAACCTCAAGATTTAGCAAGTCAGTTACTACATAAATCAATGTGTTAGGTGTTGTACGTGTGGTTATTTTCTTGACTATTCCCTTTATTATTCTTGCAAAGCTGATAGGTGAGACTAAAAGGCAATCTGGTAACTACCATAAATTGATTTGCTTGAATATCTCGAATACCATGGATATGTCGGAGAGATTTTGAAGTCCCAACTACATATTCTTTAAGTATTTACCTCGATATCTCGAATCCTCAGATATCTTGAAGTTTTTTCTCAGTCCCATCGAGTTCGAGATAATGAGGTTTGACTGTATTTAATCAAAAATGACACCAAGTCAAAAAATATTCCAGATGAAGTTGTGAAGTTTGTTCTCCATTGCAGGGTCGAAAAGCTTCCGATGAAGAAGTGTGTCTAGGACATGGGTAAATATGTCACTCTATCAAAGCCTGTAATAACAATTTACAGATATACACAAGACTGTACTACATCTTTTGATGTATTAAATCTATTTGGACATGTCAATCAGAAGCAAAATCAGAAAGGTTTGCAGCATGTAACAATAATAAATCTGTTTGAGCACTGAGTAGGTATACTGAAATAGGATACTAAAATGACGATGGGATTAAAAGGTTGCATCAATATTTAGAAAAGTTAATGAGAAATAATTCTTGGTTCTGTGTTCCAAAGATAGTGGCCTTATACTGTTAGTATATTTCTTACTGTAATGTTTATATTTGTAGAGAGGATCATGTTCGTCGATTCAAGAAAACCATGACAATGGGAGAAGAGGCATTAAAAGTATACCAAGAAAGCTTCAAGTCAATTTTTCTGTGTCAGGTAAGTATTTTATGGAGGTCTTTGCCAATAATTGCAATATTTAGGACTTTACAGTTAAAATAAAGTGTGACTCAACTATGTCATTGTTTTACAGGAAAGTTTTACCTCAGCAGCCTGGGCAGTGGGCTGTTCCTTATCTGTGATAGACTCAATATTGTCCAATCAGGTAAGACCTTAGATAATTCCTTATTTTGATAGATTCCATATTGTCCAATCAGGTAAGACCTTAGATACTTCCTTATTTGTGATAGACTCCATATTGTCCAATCAGGTAAGGCCTAAGATGCATTCTTTATATGTAATAAACTCCATATTGTCCAATCAGTTGAAACCTTGGAAATATTGCTTTTTTCATGCTCAAAGAATTTGAACTAATAGATTGATAATTTATTGCTCAATGACATCCATTTCAAAGCTTCCTATTAAAGTTGAGTCACTAATATTTAATGCAAGCTTCAAACTGAATTCTTTGTTCATATACATGTATGTCTGTAATACGTGTATCAACAAATAATCTTTAAGGCTTGAAAAGCAGGAAATGAATTGTACCTACATGTATACAGTATGTGTGTGTGTGTAATTTCGTTTAAATGTTTTATATATTTACAGTGTCAGAGTGGTGTTGCTGTAGTAAGGTGAGAGACAGTGACTATTTAAAAATATGAAATTAAAACACTTATTAAAGCTCTATGTTTTATTATGAGTATCTATCTTTCTATTCTTAAAGAGCTGACTTTTTAGATTAAATAGAAAAAAGTCTGATACGACTTAATTTTAATTGATTGTTCTCAGAATAAATCATACTGACTATATTGCATGATAAAGATACATTGAGATGTAAAATATTATCAGAAATGATGTATTGTCTGTTTATAATGCACTTCTTGATTTTTCCCCTAGGCCTCCTGGTCACCATGCGGAGAGGAATACCATGATGGGCTTCTGCCTGTTCAATAATATAGGGATAGCTGCTAAATACGCCCAACAAAAATACAATGTTCAAAGGTAAAAACAACAACAAAACAATGTAGGAATAGCTGCTAAATACGCCCAACAAAAACACAATGTACAAAGGTAAAAAGAACAACAAAACAATGTAGGAATAGCTGCTAAATACGCCCAACACAAATATAATGTACAAAGGTAAAAACAACAACAAAACAGTGTAGGAATAGCTGCTGAATACGCCCAACACAAATATAGTGTACAAAGATAAAAACAACAACAAAACAATGTAGGAATAGCTGCTAAATACGCCCAACACAAATATAATGTACAAAGATAAAAACAACAACAAAACAATGTAGGAATAGCTGCTAAATATGCCCAACAAAAATACAGTGTACAAAGGTAAAAACAATGTAGGAATAGCTGCTAAATACACCCAACTCAAATATAATGTACAAAGGTAAAAACAACAACAAAACAATGTAGGAATAGCTGCTAAATACGCCCAACACAAATATAATGTACAAAGGTAAAAACAACAACAAAACAATGTAGGAATAGCTGCTAAATACGCCCAACAAAAATACAATGTACAAAGGTAAAAAGAACAAAACAATGTAGGAATAGCTGCTAAATACGCCCAACACAAATATAATGTACAAAGGTAAAAACAATGTCAATCTTTTAATGTGTCTATGCTGTACAGTTTGCTCTGTATTTTGTTTGAATTACCAATCTAGACAATACACCTGTATTTCAGGATCCTGATCGTAGACTGGGATATCCATCACGGAAATGCAATTCAGAGCCTCTTTGAAAATGATCCAGGGTCAGTCATACTGAATATTTCCGGAAAAAATTCTGTCGTTTTTAAAAAATGATACATAAGTGGTAGCAGATTTTCTAAGGCAGGCTTTTTTAGAACTTATCAGTAAAACTTGTCTAATCCAGACACCACTGGTTCCATAGAAATTGGCTGGATTAAACAATATTCCCTATTTCTGGATAGACAACATTTTGAACAACTAAATTTACTGCAAGGGACTTTAAGTTATCCTCGAAATAGCAAAATTTTGGAGTACACAACATCCAAATAAGACAAGTTTTACTGTGTATATATATATATATAAATATATATATATATATATATATATACATGTACTTGTGTTATAAAGGTAGATTTTCATGTTTAGAATCAAACATTTCAAGTTAAAATTTGTATCAAAGCCCAGTGTAATCTTGTTGCGTAATCATGTTATATGATATTGTATTACAGTGTTCTATTTATTTCACTACATCGGTTTGACAATGGATCATTTTACCCCTATGGTGGGAAAGGTTACTACAAACAGACAGGGGGTCCACAGGCACGGGGATATACAGTCAATGTAGCCTGGAATGATGTAAGTACAGCATCTGTACAGAGCTGTCATAGTACCTTTAATGAATGATGTTCATAGAACTCTCTAACTTAAAGTTTAGAAAGAGAATCATTCGTATAAAATATTATTATGCAGTTGGTTTACCTTTTAAAGTTAGGGAGATGATATTTTAGTACATGTACATTAATGTAGATGTACCTGATACATGTTTTTGATGTGTCCTTACACTTAATCAGGGATCAAAAGGAGATGCAGATTACATTGCAGCCTTCCATCACCTGGTGCTGCCCCTAGCTTATGAGGTAAGTCTATAGCTGATCTAACTTAATATCACATTCATGTATGTGGTCACACACTTTTTTCAGTGATTACAGGGCAAATAAGGCACTTTTTGATCTCTGAAAGAAAAGTAATCCTGAATATGATCACTATGCCCTGTCTCCTTTCAGTTTGCCCCAGACTTGGTGTTAGTGGCAGCAGGCTTTGATGCTGAGAAGTCGGACCCTCTGGTGAGTGATAATTTGCTGCTGAACTGTACTTTTGTACATATGGAACATAGAACGTACACAAGTATGGATTGGTGTAGGGAAACCTGATCATGAAAACCATACTTTTGAGACACACCTGTTATAAATCACTAATTGAATAGATGCTTGTACAGGTAAACTTCGTTATCTCAACATTGGCGGGACTATCTGAAAATGTCAAGATATCCGGGTTGTCAAGATATCAGAGTTGCGACTGAATGTCCAAGATTTTATTTCATAGCAAACCAAAGACAAGTGTATTACATACAGTCATGTAGGTTGGACTTCCTGTAGGTATTGATAGGCTTATAACAATGTCAGACAGAACTATCGGACAGTTATTCATGTATTTGCTATACATTTCACATCAGAGCATGTGTTAACACTAGAAAAGTGGTCAAGTTTATGCATCTGATCAAAAAGTTTGGCTTATTTCACTCAGTAGTGTTAAAAAGTTGGAAATATCAATGAAAATGCCCCAAAGGAGGTTTAGAATGCTGGATGTACAAAAAATAATCTGCAGTGTACGTATAGATATGTGGACATTAACACTGCAGATGTTTGGACTACAATATTTTTGTGTCTATTTTTAGGGTGGTTACCGACTGTCTCCAGCCGTGTTTGGTCACATGACCAGGATGTTGATGGGATTGGCTGATGGGAAGGTTGCCCTTATTTTAGAGGTTGGTATCAAATGTGTCTAGATTTCCTGCTTCAATATATATGTAAATAGTGGACGGTTGTAAACAGATTGTCATTGTGTACATTTAGGGGTTGTATCAGTACCAGACTGAAAAGAACGGTGATAGATAAATGATTTTGATACTGTAAACCTTATAATTATTTTTATTTGTGAATCGCCACCACCAAAAAAAAATTGTACTTGACACATGATTGAAGTTTCTTTTTCATCATTTTAAAGTCTTTAACTTTTTTGTGATAGTCAGACCACAAATTCATGAGTTGGAGTTGCTTGCACATGTACATGTATTAAAGCTGGTACACAATACAAGTATGTCAAACAAATAAAATTTTAAAACATAAAAGAAATTTGTAATCTGGAAATTTTCACTTGCAGTGAATTGCTGTGCATAAATCATTTTGATGAACAGTTTTTTTTTGGAATTTGGGGTCTTTTCTAAAATGTTTATAACTTTCATGAAGGTACAAATGTATGTATATACATTTGTATAAAGAATATACGAAAAAAGTTGTTTCTCATGTAGATAGCTGATATTATCCTGCCATGGAAAATCTATTTAAGTGTACTTTTGTTTCCGATGTGTATCTATTTGTCTATTCTCGGACACTTGTATACACAAGACCATTCACAAACCTCAGTAAAGAGTGGAATTCTGACAGCTATAGATTATACTTGCATTGAAATTGACAGGGAGGTTATAGTTTGGAGGGAACTTCTCAGTCCATGAGTCTCTGTATATACTTGTTACTATTTATACTTTACATTTTGACCGGGAGGTCATTGTTTACAGAATATCTCAGTCCATGTGTCTTTGTATATCCTCATTATTTGTACTCTATATAATAACAGGGAGGTTACAGTTTGGAGGGAACTTCTCAATCCATGAGTCTGTGTATATCATCATTACTAGGGGACCCCTTACCAAATGTTCACAATGCTGTGCCCAGTAAAAGGTATGGTTATCAAAAACTCCCGTCTTGAAGATAAGAAACCAGGAAATGATTTCTCACAACATAAAAATTCTGAATCAGAAATAGAAGTCTCAAATCATTCTGGTAGATCTCGTATCTTAGGTTGGATTTAAAATCTGTGAATGATAAAGATTAAAAGAAATACATTATTTCTAAGCAATATTTATTTTATTTTACTAGCAATTTTCAATGAATGAAATAAAATGATATACAGAATAGAAGAATGATTCATATTAGATTAAAATGGAATTTTGCTGTAGATTTATTTAATTTCTAAACAATTAGTTATTTCCTTTTCATCTTTTACAGTGGAGTAGAAGCTATTTGTAAAACAATGGAGGTACAAGAGGAATTCTGGAAGACACTTTTATATAGAGGTATGGGTAGTAAGAATGTATTTCAAAATGACTGAAAACAGTTTTTGTTGAAATACTTCCCTCGTAATACCAGCAATTCTGAAGTACTAAACGAAAATAAGACAACCCCATTTCAATAATAATAAACAAGCAGTTACTTTTTCAAATAAAAGAAAAGTATATTGAGTGCATTGAATCCATGACCACTATATTACTAATGATTATTTGCTATGAAGAATGTTGAAGAATTACACCATTCCTAACAAGGAAAGTGGTTTAAAATAATGCACTTACAGAGTTGTGGAAAACTTTTTCAGATAGCCAGTCATTTGGACTGGCAAGAAGACAAAATAAACCGGTCCGAAGCGATTTTTGCTGGTCCGAAATAGAAAGTCCCAAAATTTTTTAAAAAGGCATATAACATTTATTTACTTCATTACATATATTTACTTGATAATACATGTATAACATTCAGTCTCCATTTCCAAGTCCTCTTCCGTTTTCGTTTTTTGCATTTATAACAATACTAGATTTCACCGCTTTTGGGCAGGTGACAATGTTAATTCAGCATAGTAAACGTAATTTTTTTTTAAACATTTATGAATTTGGGAATTATATTAACCTAGAAAATGAGTCTAGAAAATTTTAGAAATTCTGTGCATCGATAAAAGATCTCAAAACGATTGATGAAAAAACGAATCCGGGACAGTCGGAAGTACTAGATTTACCGCTTGTATGTGAATTCTTTCTGTCGACATTTTTCATATTTAGCTTGTCTTTATCTGTTTCTTTATGTTTCTACCTAATTTTGCCCCAGTTATAAATTTAATAGGTCACGAGACCTTGCTGGTTTCGCTTTCATTTATAGCCTCGATCATGTATAGAAAAAGTATTACGCAATATCATATATATGGTACCATTATTAAGCTGGGAAGTGCGTCGATGAGAAATGGAAAAACAAAAAAACTTTAACCAAAAAAAGGGGCCAGTCATTTGGACCGGCATTGATAGCATTTTTACCGGTCACACGCATTTTTTATCGGTTTTGCCGGCATGACCGGCAGTTTTCCACAACTCTGCACTTAAGTAACATTAAAAAAAGAAACAAGGTTAAAGTTGTCAAAAAAATTTAATTTCAGTGGATCTGCCTACTCAAGATCAGCTAGAAGTGATCAAAACTGAGAAAGAAAAGAAGAAAACAAGCACATAACAATAGGGGGGTGGGGAAATAGGAGGGAAAAACCTGACAGATATCACTACCTTCATTATCAACAGTTATTTTATCTTTTTGTATCACCTTAATGTTATACTGACAGAGGATTGTACAGTTAATGATATGTGTGTGTCACTGTGTTGTACTGGAGATACAAAGAAAATACTGCTGGTTGATAAATTTTTATGGGATTGACTCAGATCATTTACATTTTTGGAAAATTTCTTGCCACTAAATGATTGCTACATGGGTGGACACTAGTAGTTTACATTATCTAAAGACAAGTATTGACACTTAGTATCAGTGAGATAACAGACATACTGAGGTAACACAGTCACTCGATATTATCACTGTAACGAGTCAAGTTAAGATAGGATGAATTTTACAAAATCATTTATTTCATTGCTTGCCTGTTAAATATCTCACATAATTGAAAAGTACAACTGTCTTTCCTGTTTGAGGAGTAAAATCACACAGTGTAAAGAACATGGAAAATGTAAGAAAGGTCAGAGTTCACAGTGAAATGGATTACACAGGTGTCAGATTTAGACAGTTTTCACTGACATGGATTTGCTTGATGCATTTGCTCTAAGCATGGTTTAACTGTAATGACACTTTAATATTTACCTGGAATACTTAACTTTTTTTTTTTTTTTTTTTTTGTAAAAAAAAAAAAGAAAAAAAAAAACATCTGGACGTGTAATCAGTCCAGTACATTTTAACAGTGACTGGTTTCATATTAGGACTGTCACAGTTACCCAAAATAACTGAAACTACAGTTCAAGTTGTTCGGTTTGGTTTAGGTTCCATTTTTTCTGGATTTCGGTTCGGGTCTGGTTTATACATGTATGTTAGAATCTGTTTATACAAAAAATGGCATTGAAATCAAAAGAATGATGACGATAATAGTGATAAATAAACATCACAACTAAAATGCACTTCATTTCATGACAAAGCACTTATCACGATAGGATTAGATAATTTTCAAAATGAGCAAGAGTGGTCAGGTTGTAGCTAATAGTCGGCCTAATAGTCCTAAATACTGATGTCAAGACGTTAACATGGATAGGATTTGTTTTCAAGTGAATATAACGTAACAAATGTAGCTTTTTCAAGTTAAATTCATGAAATTAAGGTTTAAAACAGATGTAAGTAACCAAACTGAAAAACTGGAAACCAAACCTAAAATTTACAGAACCGACTTGACCAAAAAAAAATTTGGAACCATGACAGCCCTTTTTCATATAAATGTTGCAGTTAAATTATCTATAATCTGTTGTAGATATCTTTTTTATTTTATGACATGAAGTGTATGCAATTCTCAAGTATTCCATTTTGACAAGCTTCTACCTCTCATTTTAATTATGCAAATTATTTATTCATTAATATTTTTTTGATTATATATAAATTGTGAAATTTTTTAATACTGTAACCCAACTTTTATTCGTGTGCGAGAAGTATTCACGAGTTTTGCGACCTACATTAACTCCCGAATATAAATCGCCGCGCACAATTTATTTTGCTTTGTTTTTGTAGAGAATGTTTTTCAGTTGCAAAAAATAATTGTCGCAGATCGATTTCAAACTGATAAATCACGAATAAAAGATGACGCAAATAAAAGTTGGTTTACAGTATTTAAGATTACTGTATTTCATTTCAATGACATGCAGAAACACCCCAAGAGCATCCTACATTATAATATTTCTGGGTTTTTTTTGTACAAAATATTTTTAGGCCAGAAAAAAAATTAACCAATTGTTTCTCAGGCAACGCTGCACTAGGTCAAACACTGCCGCATTGATCAATTTTATTGACGTATTGAAAAGGGAAATAACTCAATTTTCTATTTTTTCAAGTTGAAAAAGAAAATTGAGTTATTCCCCTTTTCATAAATGCTAATAGATGGACGTTTTTATTAGATAAACAAGTAAGAGTCAGTTGATATCATCATTTTGTTGAACGACTGACATGAAAAAAAGGTAACACCTGCTTCAAAAAAAAAAAAAAGAACCTGCCTGCCGCATTGAATTTTGGCCTGAGAAACCATTTTTTTTATTAGGTCACCTGAGTCACTCAGGTGACCTATTGCTATCTCTTTTCGTCCGTCGTTCGTAAACTTTTGAACATTTTCAGCTTCTTCTCTGGAACCAGCAAACCAATTTCAACCAATTTTGGCATATAGCATCTATGGATGAAGGGGAACAAAAATTGTGAAATTCGTGGCCCCTGCCCCCCTGGGGCCTGAGGGGTGAGGCCAAAACCATCAAAATTAATGCAATCTTTAAAAATCTTCTTCTTTACTCCTGGACATCAAGCAGTCAAACTGTTGGCATGATTGTAATAAGCATTGAGCCCTCTACCAAAATTATGAAATTCATGGCCCCAGGGTCAGGGGTTCTGGTGCTAGGGCGGGGCTATATAGATCATATAGTGAAAGTGCATTATTTCTTTGAAAATCTTCTTCTCTATTCCTGGGTATTATTGAAACAAATTGAATACATGGTTATTATAAGCAAGAGTGACTCTACCGAAATTGTGAAATTCATGGCCCCAGGGTCAGGGGTTCTGGTGCTAGGGCGGGGCTATATAGATCATATAGTGAAAGTGCATTATTTCTTTGAAAATCTTCTTTTCTACTTCTGGGTATTATTGAAACAAAATGAATACATAGTTATTATAAGCAAGAGTGACTCTTCCAAAATTTTGAAATTCATAGCCCCAGGGTGAGGGGTTCTGGTGCTAGGGTGGGGCTATATAGATCATAGTGAAAGTGCATTATTTCTTTGAAAATCTTCTTCTCTACTCCTGGGTATTATTGAAACAAATTGAATACATAGTTATGATAAGCAAGGGTGACTCTACCAAAATTGTGAAATTCATGGCCCCAGGATCAGGGGATCTGGTGCTAGGGCGGGGCTATATAGATCATATAGTGAAAGTGCATTATTTCTTTAAAAATCATCTTCTGTACTCCTGGGTATTATTGAAAGAAATTGAATACATAGTTATGATAAACAAGGGTGACTCTACCAAAATTGTGAAATTCATGACCCCAGGGTCAGGGGTTCTGGTGCTAGGGTGGGACTATATAGGTCATATAATGAAAGTGTATTATTTCTTTGAAAATCTTCTTCTCTACTCCTGAGTATTATTTAAACAAATTAAATACATAGTTATGATAAGCAAGAGTGACTCTACCAAAATTGTGAAATTCATGGCCCCAGGGTCAGGGGTTCTGGTGCTAGGGTGGGGCTATATAGATCATATAGTGAAAGTGCATTATTTCTTTGAAAATCTTCTTCTCTACTCCTGGGTATTATTTAAACAAATTAAATACATAGCTATGATAAGCAAGGGTGACTCTACCGAAATTGTGAAATTCATAGCCCCAGGGTCAGGGGTTCTGGTGCTAGGGCGGGGCTATATAGATCATATAGTGAAAGTGCATTATTTCTTTGAAAATCTTCTTCTCTTCTCCTGGGTATTATTTAAACAAATACATGGTTATGATAAGCAAGGATGCCTCTTCCAAAATTGTGAATTTCATGACCCCTGGATCACAGGTTCTGATATTAGGGCGGGGCTCTATTTATTATATAGTGAAAATGCATTAATGCTTTAAAAATCTTCTCTGCACCTGGGCATATCAGAGGCAAAAAGAGTAAAAGTTTTAATAAGGAAGGGTATTTTTACCAGATTTTTGAACATCAGAACCATTTAATCAAGTGTTCTGGTCCAGGCCAGGGCTCTATTAATTTGTATTCTATTGAGAGGAGTTATTCCCCTTTGCCATTTACTTGTGTTAATTAATCACTAATTAATCAATAATGTACTTGAAAGGTTAATAGAATAAGAGAATTATGCAAGAATTTTTATTGTAAAATACAAAAAGTACTTTCATAGTTTTAATGATCAGGTAGACTTGTAAGTAACAGATAAATAAAAATGAGACAAAAATAACTTGTCTTATTAAATGTTCATCAAAGACCAAGAGAGGCCAATGTAAGAGATTTCAACAAGGAATTAAAAGAGTACAGAAGCACTGATTATAAGTTTGTTTATATACTGTCTGGTGAGAGTGATAAATGGGGAACAGATTAGAACCTAATTTATGTACTGTTAATGAACACTAGACTAATTATTTTGTTGATCCTGATCACCCTATTTTTCTTGCTTTTGGGCAACAAAGCTTCACCTTTCAGTTCATTCATATTCTATGGATCCTCTAAATTGTTGTATTATACTCAGGTGACCGTTAAGGCCCTTGGGCCTCTTGTTTCATTATGCCACCATAATTGAAGATTCAGAGGCATATAGTTTTTAGCTCACCTGAGCTGAAAGCTCAAGTGAGCTTTTCTGATCACCCGTTGTCCGTCCGTCTGTCCGTCCGTCCATCTGTAAACTTTTCACATTTTCAACTTCTTCTCAAGAACCACTGGGCCAATTTTAACCAAACTTGGTACAAAGTATCCCTGGGTGAAGGGGAGTTTAAATTGTAAAAATAAAGGGCCAAGTCCCCTTACAAGGGGAGATAATCAAGAAAAGACAAAAATTGGGTGGGGTCATTAAAAAATCTTCTTCTCAAGAACCACTGGGCCAGAAAAGCTGAAACTTATGTGGAAGCATCCTTGGGTAGTGTTGATTCTAAATTGTTAAAATCATGACCCCCGGGGGTAGGGCGGGGCCACAATAGGGAATCCAAGTTTTACATTGAAATATATAGGAAAAATCTTTAAAAATCTTCTTCTCAAGAACCACTGGGCCAGAAAAGCTGAAACTTATGTGGAAGCATACTTGGGTAGTGTAGATTCTAAATTGTTAAAATCATGACCCCCGGGGGTAGGGCCGGGCCACAATAGGGAATCGAAGTTTTACATTGAAATGTATAGGAAAAATCTTTAAAAATCTTCTTCTCAAGAACCACTGGGCCAGAAAAGTTGAAACTTATGTGGAAGCATCCTTGAGTAGTGTAGATTCTAAATTGTTAAAATCATGACCCCCGGGGGTAGGGCGGGGCCACAATAGGGAATCCAAGTTTTACATTGAAATATATAGGAAAAATCTTTAAATATCTTCTTCTCAAGAACCACTGGTCCAGAAAAGCTGAAACTTATGTGGAAGCATAATTGGGTAGTGTAGATTCTAAATTGTTAAAATCATGACCCCCGGGGGTAGGGCGGGGCCACAATAGGGAATCGAAGTTTTACATTGAAATATATAGGAAAAATCTTTAAAAATCTTCTTCTCAAGAACCACTGGGCCAGAAAAGCTGAAACTTATATGGAAGCATCCTTGGGTAGTGTAGATTCTAAATTGTTCAAACAGGACCCCCCGGGATAGGGTGGGGCCACAATAGGTATTACAAGGGTGGGGGGGAATCTGGTAAAGAACAGCATGGTCAAAGTTACTCAGGTGAGCGATGTGGCCCATGGGCCTCTTGTTTGATCTGTTTGTTTGCCAAACTTTTGAATGGTTGATGCTAGTGGTTTCATATTTCACATGTGTATTTTTTGTGACAAGATCTTTCTTAGGGTATAAACTCTTTTTTACCTCATGACCTTGACCTTGGAGTTTGACTTACTTTTGTAAAACTTTAAACTTGGCAATACCTTTTGAAGGATTGGTGCTAGGGCTTTCATTTTTCACAATTATATTCCTTGTGACAAGACCTTTCTTTCTGTACAAGCATTTTTGACCTCATGAACTTGTCTTTGGCATTTGACATACTTTTCAGAAAAATAAAAATTTGAACGGTTCATATTTCATATGTATATTCCTTGTGACAAGACCTTTTCTTGGATACCAACAAATTTTACCCCATGACCTTTACCTTTGACCTTTTCTTGAAAAAGTTGCCTTACAGGGACATCAGTGTTTCACAAACACATCTTCTTTTTTTTCTCTATTTATAGTTCTTTAAAGCAAGAAACATGTACAAGTTTGGGAATATATGCAAAGAGCCTTTTTTAGATAAAAAAAATCTTTACATTAGAAAAGAAGGGATGCAATTCTTTATCCTGTTGAAAGCAGATGGTTTCTTGTTATATAATCATTCTTCCCAATATTTATTCTGCAAAATCAGAAAATTAATGGCTGTGTTATGTTGGCAATCACTGTTTTGGTTTCAAGATTTTACTTTTTACAGATCAGTTTGGACAGCAGTATGCAGATATTTATGTTTAAGAGTTGTGTCAATCAATTTGGAGTAAGGTTCTTGGATTCTTGATCATAACAAGTTGTTTTATTACTGCTGAAGTATAGAAGTAGAAATGGTATACATGTACATGTTTGTTCTATCATCATCCTGATCAGAATCAACCACATCTAACGAGGCACAATACTTTTCAATGGACACCAAATTCTTAATCATTTTATTATAATTGTTCATTATTCATGTGTCATGGTGTATGAAAATCAAAACTTTACATGTTTACAGTGCTACGTGCTAGCATGGTTTTATTCTATTTATTTGTTGTAGGTGTTGAGATATATTTTTATGTGTTGTAGGGTTTACATTTAATGAACTGTTTTTGTTGTTGAAATGTCTGTAGCTGAATTGGAGCTGTTATCAGGCTTGCAGTCTGTAGAGTAGTCCAGCAGGCCTGTGGCATCATAAGCTCACCTGGAGAAACTGATAGTTTACCTTCTGCTATAATAGGCTGTATATACTTGACAAGATTATTCCTTAAATGACAAATTGTTAAATTTGAAAATTAATGTGGGAGTAGGGATTTCTAAATCATCTTGACAAACATATGGACATTAATAAGTAGAGGGAATGTATTGCTTTTAGCAGTACTCTTAAAATACATGTTTACACCAGATATTCAGCTTTGTAAAATGAGATGATTCAGGTGAGCATTATGACCTACGGGCCACTGGTATGCTACAAAATGTTTAGCAATGCAATTGTTTTATTCAAAAATTTTTTTGTTCAGGATCATTTTTTCACAATCAGATTTAATATACATGTATGTGTCATGTGATTTAAATTTATCAAAAACAAGCAGTTTGAAATTATTTTTTTAAATTGCTGTTGCTTATTTAAAAAATTAAAATTAAAAAAAAAATTTTTTTTTTTTTATCGAGAGGTATAGTAGGGGATGTTCAAAAGACATCCAAGGAATTAGAAAAAGTTCCCTTTGATAACATGTATTCTATTATATGTATTCTTTATATTTGACAATATTTACGCACAGCGTGAGCAACCATCGTCCTTCTTTGTTACTAATGCACTAGTGCTTACCGTAGCTTCTTGGGTCACTTTGTCATGGTAGGGCATTATTATACCCCCAGCAAATGAAGTTTGGGGGGTATATAGGAATCACCTTGTCCATCCGTCTGTCTGTCTGTGCAAACGTGTCCGGTCAATATCTTTCTTACAGAGGAACATTAGAATCTTCTACTTCACACAAAGATTGTTCATGACGAGAGGGTGTGTGTTGACCTTGACCAAGGTCATTTGAGCAAGTTCAAGGTCACTGAAGGAAAAAGTTCATAATTCGTGTCCGGTCCATATCTTTCATAAGGATAAACTTGGTGAGTTCCCATTTTACACAATGATTGCTTATTACCTGAGGGTGTGTCATGACCTTTACCCAAGGTCATATGGGCAGTTCAAGGTCACTGAAAGAAAAAGTTCATAATTTGTGTCCAGTCCATATCTTTCGAATGGATAAACTTGGTAAGTTTTCATTTTACACAAAGATTGCTTATGACCTGAGGGTGTGTTATGACCTTGACCCAAGGTCATTTGGGCAAGTTCAAGGTCACTGACAGAAAAAGTTCATAATTTATGTCTGTTCTGTATCTCTCTTATGGAGAATAATGTCGGCAGTTTCCACTTCACACAAAGACTGCTTATGCCTGAGGGTGTGTCATGATCTTGACCTATAGTCACTGTAGAAAAAATGGATAAATAATGCATCCATACTTTCCAATAGAGAAATACTTGAAAAATTGTTATTTATTTTCTCATGTAATAAAAAAAATGTTATTATAAGTATTGATGTTTTATTACGCTGCGGCGTAGTTTCATTAAAAAAATAAAATGAGCAAATTTTCAATCTAAATGTTTAAACAAATTGTGAACATCTCTTATAGATCCATCAAATACTAGTATTAGTGACTTGGCACCTTCTCTGAAAAACCCTGCGGGGGGAATTTGTCCATTTTGGACAGTTCTAGTTATCTACAAGCGCAGTTTTGTCAACCTCAGACTACTTTTGCCTTTCTCAATGTATTTACATATTAAGTTAGGGTTTGTGAATCCTGCACAGAGTCGATATATAGATGCTTGCTGATCAGCATGTATGTTTATAAAACTATCTTAAGAAACGCCCTAAGATAAATATGGAACTCATTTCTCTTCTAGAGTTCTTGGCGCATTTTTCGAAAATATCATAGGAAAGAATAAGAATTGTCTTACTTTAAGACAGCTACTGTCTGCTGATCTTAGGGTAAAAATAGTTGTGCCCATGAAAGGCCATGTTACTTGCGGCTCTTCGAAACCGCCATAGCAGAGGTGATAAAGCGTTCAGGGACATTGATTTCCATCTTGATTGACCATATGTTTGCAAAATAATAAGCATTAAAGGTAGCAAAATATATTTCTTCATCATTTTTTTTTTCTAAATTAATATAATAGTTCTATGTTTCCTTATACCCATCTCTCTCTCTCAAAAAAAAATAAATAAATAAAAATAAAACATCATTGGCAATTTTCTAGAGTTACATGATCTAATATTTTATTCAAATGTAACTCCATGCTTTGCTAGGTACACGTGATGACGTTGTGATTCAATGGTATGTCTCGTCGCTCTTAATTTCTCGATTTGAGGAATTTCTCCTATGATTGAATGGCTTTCTATTTCAATGTTAAGAATTTTCGTTCCAAACAATCCTAACCGTCTTCTGCCCCTTTCTTTCAATGCCTGAAGCCTACTCAGCATACGCATCCTACAGTACATATGTAACTGGTGATTTAAACTGCAGCACTTAACAATCGCTTGTACAACTTCAAGTACCATTCTCGTGCATCTAAAAACAAGCAATGTAATTGTACATTTTATAATATAAAATTGTACAAGACACAGATATTGTTATAGAAAACATACCGAAAGTATATATAATATTTGTAATGAACTTGTATTATGTAATGAAAACAAAATCGGTATACTAGAAGAAAAAAAAACTATATTACACCCAAGCAATTTTGCAATTTCATTTCAATTTCTTTATAGAATACAATTGATTGATATTTTCTATGTTTTTTTTTTGACTCATTTTTTAGGGATGCGCGATTTTAATTATCGGTATACCGGTATATCGCGATTTTTTATTGCGTGATACGTATCGTGATAAGAAGACTAAAATACCGGTATTTGGTACATAACTATAAATTCCGGAAATCATTCATTTATTTGTTCAATCTATTGAATGACAATTACAGGAAGTGTAAAAAAGTTGAAAACAGTTAACAACTGCATCCAAACATTCTTTATATTAAATAAATAAAAATTTAAATCGTAAAGTGATATTTTTTTTATTGCATATTTTTTTTTTTTTTTAAGAAATATATGGAAATTCATTTGAAATTGTAGTAAAAATTGTGTGTAAAAATATCACGATTTATCGTGTTATTTTGGGGAAAAAATCGTGATATATCACGATACGAAAATTTTGCCGATACCCATCCCTATCATTTTTTAAGATTTTATCTGTAGACTTTAAAAATATTATCTGATAATGTTATTCTCGTAAATATTTTTTTTTAAATCAAAAGCATTTATTAACTGCAAATTTTAAATTCTAAAGCATCTTATTTACAAATAAAATAAAACAATTTTTTACATTTTCTCCGACCCCCCCCCCTCCCCCCCCCCAAAAAAAAAATCATATAAAATAATTTAGAGCATGTATCAATCTTTCCATGCTGAAACCAGATTTCAAAAGAGATGTCTTAAAGATCCAATAAATAAATTTTTGGTGTATCATTCCCCCTTAAAGCCAGCTAACTTGAACAGACATAACGATCGAAATACGTAGAATTTTTCAGATTAACTGTGAATGCTGTGAGAAAAGAGGCTAAAGATAATAGGTTTTCAAAACTTTCCAAACATCAAAACCATGCCTTGAGCTGTCTTTGTTAACATTTATTTTTGTTAATTACAGTGTAATCACAAAAAAATGAACACTGTAATTAGCTTCTTATGACTGTTTTTATGATTAACAGTAATTTTGGTGTACCCGTCAACATAATATAATTTTTTGTAAGAAGTAATCTTATCAAGTTTACCCATTCACATATTCATTTTACCCTCAAACGAAGTTACCTTGTCCCTCAGTCCGTCTAGCTAGTAGTCGTCTGTCAGTGCAATCTTGTCCAAGCTATAACTTGGAAATGGAGAATGATTGGAAGCTTGTGCTTTGTAGAAACATTGTTTATGACATGAAGGTGTGTGAACCTAAAACCAAAGTCATTCCGACAAGTTCAAGATCACAGCTGGCAGAAACAGTATTTAAAAAAAAAAAACTCTAAATGGAGAATCGTTGGAAACTCATACTTATATAAAGATTGTTTATGTCTTGAGGGTGTGTTATAACCTTGACCCAAGTTCATTGTGATAAGTATAAGATCAATGGCAGAATAATTGTAAAATTCATGACAGGTCTATAATTTTCTAATTGAGAAACATTACTTATGACCAGAGAATGTCATTCTTTTAACCGTCATTTCGGCCAATCTGATTAAAATCAGTTCCCTTGATCCGCTCACATAGATCACTACACTTTCCGTTCGTGTATCATCGGGGCTTTCACTTCTGTAACTGAAAACTGAATTCCGAGATACATGTAATTCATGTACTTCAGAATTCTTGGAAGCAAACGTTTGATTGGATTATTGAAAGGTCACCAGGAGATGGCCCTGAATGGGGTTTCTTCAGATCCTTGTGTACCGATCTATGTGAGCGGATCAAAGGATCTGATTTTAATTAGATTGCATTTAGGCAAGTTCAAAGTTACATTAACAAAACTGCAAACACATTAGGCACTTAAAAAAATTGCAGCGGAAGAGGGAAGGGTATTTTGAGAGCTTCACAATACCTCTAGATTAATTTTCTCTTAATACAATATCACAGTAGAAAAAAGGATATCAAATTATTAAACAATATATTTAAATAACTGCGTATACAGTGCGTATTATTAGTTTTTATTCAGTGCAATAAACTTTTAATTGTCCTGGATGTTCATAGTTAGATTTATGTATGAATTATTATTGATCATTTCACACTAACTAAAGACGTCTTAGTTTAGGACGACCCTAAGTCAGCCTTTGATTTACATGCCTAAGTTTGTCTTAGGATCATCCTAATATTGTCTTTAGATTATTCTTAGGAACTTTCTTGAGCCAATTCTTAGGAAAGTTTCACAAACGTGTCTGCTGGGCTGCGTTTAAGATTGTAGCAGCTAAATAGCACTTCATAGTACATACTTGATAAGCTGAGCTACATGTAGCCGCTACACGTAGGGATATAGCGTTTATAATACAGTTCATTTGGCAATTAGCATAAGTTGCTGGGCTATACAGATATCTATGATCTTAAACGCAGCCCAGATCAACGTATCTTATCGTTTTGAAGTTCATTACTTGATTTTAAAGCCCGAACGAAGGAATAGAAGGGCACAGAGCTTTCATGATATTTTCCTTAATTTCTTGTAATTTTTAAGAAACATGCATATAACGAGAGTAATTTATTTCATTTTTGAGTTCTTCCACTCTTGTGTTAGAATTTTTTCGTTTTTCTTTCTAAATACAGTATCTTTGTTTTCTTCGACAAAAATGCACTAGGTTTCATCTCTATCTAAAAAAAAAATCCTTTCGACAAAATAACATTTTTAATTACTTACTGTATAAAATAAAAAGTTTATATACTTAAGCATTATGTACATGTTCAACTGAAAAAAGTTTGTTCATTTTCTTTTTCAGGTGAGAAAATATTTTTCCCAGTTAATAATTCTGGTAAACCAGTAGTTGTTACCTCATCCGTAAACCGATAGACTTTTGTTGTATTTATACACCATATATCAAAACGATATACATTAGAATACAGCATTTCCAAAGAAAGCATAATTTGGACCCAGATACATATGATTATCAGACAAATTGACCCTTTCCCTCTGCTACAAGTAGTTTATTTTAAGCTTTATTTTTTTCTTTTGAGCAACAAGTTTACGTTTATATATTGAGAGCAAATATGGCCCGGGGAAATTGAGCATATTATTTATAAATCCAACGTTGATAAATCTGTTACAAAATGAGGATTGGTTTTAATATAATTATTAATAATGACATTGTGCACGTGTTTTACAGAATGTAGTGTTGAGTGTAGCTGCATAATTTATAAAATGTAATGTATATTTATATTTCTTAAAGTGACTTATAGGTCCGATGGGCCGGGTGTTGTTCATACATGTTTAGTTGTTTAATGTAAAATGTAAAATTATTGTATATATACACGTCACTATAATAAAATATTTACTTACTTGCTTATAAAAATTGTACAATGTTCCTACTGATGATCAAAAGAGAAACTGGAACCATGTACATTTGCATAAAAGTTGTAACAACTTCTTTCAATCTCTTTCATACATGTTCAAATGCTGTATACTTTATATAGTCATGTAAAGACTTTTCAGAAGACTACTACAAAATTTTTGTATAGATATGCATAATGTATCAAATTTAAATTTGACTAATTTTCTCTCTCTCTCTCTCTCTATATATATATATATATAGTGCGGAAGAAAATCTTAAGCGGGCACATTTCTGGTAAAATTTGCTGACTTATGAAAACTAAGAAAGTAAAATGAATGTAGAAATGAATCGTATCTGATATTGAATGATTTATCCCAGACTGTGAGGTAATTGCGGTTAAATGTCGAGAGGATTTTGTAACTCTGATGTGAATCGTTTAAATGTCGAGAGGATTTTGTAACTCTGATGTGAATCGTTTAAATATCTCTTTCAGTGCGGAGTCCAAAGAAATACCACAAAGCACAGATTGCATGAAATATTTAAAATGATATTGTGAAAATATTTGATAATCTGTCATAATCCCAATAATCCCCTCATTAGTGATTTGAAAATCCGTATTAATTTTTATTTTATACTTATCAGACTGGATTAGTAGAAGCAGATCTAAACACGTCTCTAGATATTACCTCCTGCTGGGAAAGACAATACCACATCAATGATCGACTTAACTAATATAGGCCCAGGTTATTCATGTAATTAGCTATTACAAAAGTTCACAACTATATTCATTAAAAGTTCTATTATAAATTAATACTTTAATCGTGACAATTTTAATTGTAACAAAGTAAAATGTATTACAAGAATATACGCCTACAAAGGAATCCCCCCTTTAATAATTATTCAAAGTATGCATGAACTAAACAAAATTCAATTTTTACAATTTGTGGTTAACGTTTAATGTTAAAGGATAAAAAAGAAAGCTCATAGAAAACGAATGGTTTACCGTTTTGACAAAGCATGAACTTGTACTTGATTTGCAAATTTGAACCACGAAGGGGAAAAATCACTTAATTAATTCATAAGCAGTCTAATACATGATTAGTTTATTTTCAACGTTCGAATAAATCAAATCAGTACAGATTAAAACAATTTTCGCTACAATCTTGTAACTCCACAGACGTAGTTCCTATGTCGATGATGAGTAGACAGAATACACAGTGATGTCAGTTCCGACTGTGCACAACGCCTACGCAACACTTTAAGGAAAACCCTCCGCACAGAAAAAAGACGGAGGACTCAGAAGACAACAAAATTAAAACACACAAGTATCCTTACTTGGATAAAGGCAAATAGTACTTCCTTGCTCAAAAGCATGTGTTCTTATGAACGGGTGCTGTGATCAAAATGCAGAGGTGGCAGAAAAAAGCGGATTTAAATACTGCGCTGACCAACGGAAATCTTCGAGTTTGATCATGTTTGGATCACCGTTAGCGGCTTTACTAGTAAAAAAGTAACACACTCAATTGGAGAAAACCACGTGTCCCAAAAAAGTAAAGGCGCAACTAATGACTCATTTATTAAATAGTTTTTCGCACACCATTTGGTACAGTACCTCGAATGCAGCTTTGGGCCGTTTTAAATCTCTGACTCGCACAATCACGCTCTAAGCCGATTGCCTTAATTTGCACCATTTACCTCCCTTGTTTTCAAAAACAAAAATTAATCCAGATTTGCGACAATCTTGGGCAACTCTGGAACTAATCTAAATTCTGACTTTCGCTTTGCTCTTCAGGGGGTAAATTTATAGTTTAGAAGAATGAAGACCTCCAATTTAATGTTACCTTAAACATTCAGCACGAGATTTACCGTATAAAACGATTTAGCCAAATTCTTTTTTAATGTTAGAGAAGTAGACTCTTTTATGGTGAAAGATCGGATTTGCTGAACTGATAGTACACCAAATGAAAATTTTGTCTCTCTGCGGGGGTACGGCCTGATCATAGACCCGAAGAATAATACACACTGAACGATACGTTTGTACCAAGATTAAAGATGAACCGCGAAACTTTACCAAATACCCATCGGCTGTGTCAATGACTACATTCGAGGTGCTTTGTATTTTAAGTTTTTGGGGGATTGGGGAGTGTGACAATTCAAAGGATCATATATTGTCCTATGGTGTATATCCACCTACTTCATTTATTTTTATCACTAATTTTGACTGACTACTGTCCTGCCGAAAAATTCAATTCAGTTTTATTTAAAGAAAAGTAATTATTTTTGGAAACTTACTTGCATTATAATTTATATATATATTTCACGGATTTTAGTAACAAACAATGTGTTAAACTGTTTTGGTGTCCCCAGACCAGTCGGTGGAAAAATAACACATTACAGAGAAAAAACGTAATTAATACATATAAAACATAGAACTATATAACAGTAACAACAGCAAACATGTAATTAAGTTATGACATGTATCATACTGAAAATACGTGACAAAGGTGATAGAATTGCTTTAAGAAAAAAGGGAAGTTTTCTGCATTCTGCAGTTCTATGGGGAAAAATGTGCACAGTGTCGTTTTTGTGTTTCAATTGGAAGTTGAAAATGGTTCTATAGTACTCAGCCCTCCTCTAGATCCGCGCTAGAAATGGAATTGAAAGTGAATTTAAAGTGCCTCGGTGCAATACATGTATAGTTTTCCTGGCCTGTTTTGTTTTACGATATCTCGAATTTTCACGGCAAAATAGTTATTTCCCCAACTAGCTGAATCGGTGCGAGAGGCTAAACTTCGTACGGAATTGAGTCTTTGGAAAAACATTTTGGTGTTGTTTGTCCTTTTCATAAAGACTCACCCTCGACTTTAGTTTCCGAAATGTGTCTTTTTTTAAATTTACATCCATCTAATATATACAAAAATTGAAATAAATTAATGTAGAACAGTTCCTGATACAAATATTATACAGGTATCGAAGATGTTAATTGTATCTAGGTACATCATGTACATGCATGAAGGGGACAGCCTCACTATTGTTGGTAAGGGGGGATTTAGAGTAATTATAAATAACTAATCCCCACACCCCCTTCCGATAAGACTCAATGTAAAGCCACTCTTCCGAGGGGAAGTCTCTCTAAGGGAGGTCTCCACGCTATAACACGGAAAATGGCTTTTCTTTAGAGATTTTGATTCAAGATAAAATTAAAATGAGTATCATATATAAGCTCTAAAGTTCCTATGTATAGATGCTCCTATATTTCCACGACTCTTCTCTACAAGGCTAAGGCTTAACGAGAAAAACTTAAATACTTACGATGCACCCTCTCAAAGATTCAGCCATTCTAACTCCCACAACTCATACCAGAATATCAGTTTTAAAAATTCCGAAATTTTAATTTTATCCTGCAACTTATGTTTAATGTATATGTAGCTCATCGTAGTACTCTCTAAGGGACTGCCGTTTGTTATTTTCATACAATTCTATTACATTTACTTTGTTATGATTATTATCAATATTTCAAATATAGTCCTAAGGAGACTTCTGCAAACGACAAACTAAGGCTCTGAACATGTTTCCATTTACAGGTCGATCAAACTTTGTCAATACTATACTACTTATAAAAAGGGCTTTTAAATCTACTTCTAAAGTGTCGTGTAGTTTTCAATCTAAAGCTGTAAACTTTATTCTTGGTTTTTCCAACTTTAACTTTAGCTCTTCTCACCTTTTCCTTAGCTTCTTTTACTGAATTTATTTATTTATTTTTTTTTAACTTCATTAAAATAAAAGTTAATGCAAACTTAATACACTTAAACAAATTTCGTACACAATTAATCTGTATCAATAATTTTTGACTTGAACCTACCCTATGACCTAAATATAACTTCCAACTATAGAAAGGCCAAAATAATTTTTTCATGATTATGTTATATAATTTCATAGAGGATATATTCATACAAGTCCGTCAAAAAATCTCTACGAGAGCATTTCAACCATAACTACATATATTGAATTTACATGTAAGGGATCAGACATACATATCTTACATGTACATGTGTGAGAAATGAGTTTAAACAAATAAAACCATATTTGATGATTGATATATTCGATTAACCAACACTGATTTTTCATGCTACAAAGACAAAAAGTGTATTGAAATCTTAATTTAAAAATTACAGTAAATCTTTTGTTTCCATAATATTTCCATTTCTACATGTAGTTGTTTTCTCTGTGATAACTCTTTGAATCTAATTTTCTTTAGAATGTAGAATCAGTATTTGTCATCGAATTACAGAATTTTATGATATTTGGATGTACGAGGGTTGTTCGGAAAGTTCATGGTCTATGCCAATCTTCGTTATACTATCTTCAAAAAATTTAAAATGAGCACATTATCATCTGTAAAAATGTTTACTTTGTTTAAGTGTGAAGTTTCATTCCACGTGATTTAATAGAAATCATGTTATTTAATTTTAAAATCAACACGTTTTGTAACCACAGCGCAAACTCGACAACACTTTAACGTCAAAAACATACAGACATAAGGTTCTCAAATATACTCTTCCTATACATTTCACACAGTATTGCCCAATACCAGTGTACTCATTGAATACGTTTCTCTATCACTTGAAATCTATTTTGCTAACAATTGTTCCAGTAGCATCATTTTGTTTTTCAATGTTATATTTTTTTCACTGCGTAAGTGTGCTTTCATAAGATCAGCATCAATGAAGCGCCAAACTCTAATGGGTCATGACGTTACTAACTTTTCAATATTTTTGATAAGATTTTTACAGATAATCCGTTTTCTCACAGATCACCATCGTCTAAGCAGAGTAGTCCATCATTCAAATACCGCTTGTACCATGTACACACACATGCATGGCTCGCTTTTGACATATTTTCTACTTCCTATGGCATTTTCAGAGTAATTTCTGGAGTTTTCCAGAGTACAACACAAAATTGTATGGTTAACTGCTGCTCCCTGACGTTCTACGACGTCATCTTTTTTTTGCTTTTTTCAATGAGAACTACCTATCTTCTGAAACTGATTTCTTTCAACGAAGCAAAATATTAAGTCATAATTTGGAATCAAAAACGACGAAACAATTCTTGATCCGATTTGCGCATTCTTTAAGTCTAAATAAGCTTAAAATAAACCACGATATTTAATAGAATTTTAATACACATCATTTGAATTTACTGTTGAAATATTTCTTCCAAATTTGGATATAATATGACGTTGAGTAAAAAAGTTATGACAGTAGTCCACAAACTTTCCGAACAACCTTCGTATATCATATTTTTATAACAGAATCCCCCATCCCCCAAATTTATTTACATTCCAGTAAGTAGTGAAACTCATGTCAAATTTGAATATTTAATTGCACAGAAACACACTGTCTCATTTCTTTCAAAATTATTCTTTCTACTGACCTCTATTGGAGGAAGACGGTTACTTGTTCTAAATTTTACAAAAAATATTTCAAAATTTCCTTGGTAAAAATGTCAAGTATTCTTCCCATTCACACTTTGTTTTAACAATTGTGTATGCAATACTTTTACTGGAATTGCATATGTATTAATTATATCACTAAATCATTTTTGTATAAGTTGGTCTTTGAGCTTTTGATTTATTGTAGTAGCAATCCATTTAACAGTATGAAGCATATGATCATTCCAATTATCACACAGTCCTGCTGTGTTTATAGAATATATTATGTATACAAGATGTCAATTGATTACTTACTTCATTTTTGGTATATCTATTATAAAAAATGCAAATAAATAATTCTACACAACATATTCTCATTTCCATGTAACAATTTTCCCCAGAAAGACATCATTTTTATATTAATGTGCACATGTATTGGGTAACGTCCAGTTTCCCCATATACCATAAAACTCAGGATACTATAGATTTTAGATTTAAAATATGTTTCAAAACTCTTAAACGTAGACCTTCAATGATGTATATATTTTCAAATCCCCATATTTGGCAGCTACATGTATGTAACAAAACAGGAACAATCGCTTTGTCAAACAAATCTAACTGACAATTAATCAAAAGATAGATTAAAACAAGATGTGTTTATGAAACACTGATGTCCCCGTATGGCAACTTATAGCAAAGGTTAAGCTTTCCAAAATGCAAATCAAATATGTTGGTACCCAAAGTAAAGTCTTGTCTCGAGAAATATACCTGTGAAATATGAAAGCCCCAGCAGCAACCATTGAATAGATATGGAAAAAGTTAACGTTTTTCAAAAGTAAGTCAAACATCAAGGTCAAATGATCAAAATCAAAAGTGCCCAAGGAAAGGCCTTCTCACAAGAAATACACATGTGAAATATGAAAGCCGTAGCACCAATCGTACACAAGTTATGGCCAAGGTTAAAGCTTTTAAAAAGTAGGTCAAACTCAAAGGTGAAGGTCAATGGATTACAATTGTTGGTATCCAAAGGAAGGTTTTGTCACAAGGAATAGACATGTTAGATATAAAAGCCCTAGCACCAACTGTTCAAAAGTTATTGCCAAGGTTAAAGGTTTTCAAAAATAGGTCAAACTCCAAGGTCAAGGTCAAAGGGTCAAAGTTGTTAGTATCCAAGGAAAAGTATTGTTACAGGGATTACCTTTGTGAAAGGATGAACGCCCTAGCATCAACCGTTCAAAAGTTATGGCCAAGGTAAAAGTTTTTCAAAAGTAGGTCAAACTCCAAGGTCAAGGTCAAAGGGTCAAAGTTGTTGGTATCCAAGGGAAGGTATTACAAGGATTACATTTGTGATGAATGAACGCCCTAGCATCAACCGTTCAAAAGTTATGGCCAAGGTAAAAGTTTTTCAAAAGTAGGTAAAATTCCTAGGTCAAGGCCACAGGGTCAAAGGTGTTGGTATCTAAAGTAAGGTTCTGTCACAAGGATTACACATTTAAATATAAATCCCTAGCACCATATTGTTCAAAAATTCTGGCCAAAGTTTAAGTTGATTAAAATTTTGCAAAACTGGGTCAAACTCCAAGGTCAAGGTCAAAAGGTCAAAGATTATGGTACCCAAAGAAAGATCTTGTCACATGGAAAACACATGCAAAATATTAAAGCCATAGCTCCAACCAATCAAAAGTTATGGGCAATGTTAAAGTTTTTTGCGGACAAACAAACAGTCAGACAGACAAACAGACGGACGGACAGGGCAAAAACTATACAGCCTTCGATACGGGGGAATGAAAACTATAATTTTAATAATGTCGTACCTTGCCTATAGTGCTTGATCACATAAAAAATTAATTATGCATTTCTTGTCTCCCGCGTAGCGCAGTGGTTTGAATGTTTGCTCAAGGAGTTGATCCTTACGTCGCGGGTTCGATTTCCGCTGCGGTACTTCGGATGAAACTGTAAAAACCGAGGTCCCGTATCGCAGTAGGTACATAAAAGAAAAAGATTCCTCGCTGCTCAAACCCCATAAGCGCCAGGTACAGGTCTAAATGTGCAGCCCTCCATCGTCAAGTGGTGGCGTCTCAATATACTCGTAAGAGTAAAATTCCCGAAGGGACGTTAAACAAACAAACAAACAAAAAACAAAAACAAATATACATATCGGTGATTTTTAACCTTAATCTTTTAAGCCTTTGATCTTGAGAATAAAATACCTAGGTAGTTGAATTCTTTGACAGTTTCTATAATATCGTCGTTGTTGCATGTTATAATAATTATTACAGTATCGTCTGTATAAAATAATACGAGTAGTTTCATAAAAAACGGAAAGCTCATCTTCAATCTCGTTAGACAAACTCTCTAAACCGCGAACATTTCTTTCTCTAAGATACTTTTCTAAGTCATTGCTACGACGAAAATAAACAAGAGACCCATGGGGCACAACGCTTACCTGAGTAAATTTGGCCCTGCTATTTTTCACCACGTTTCCCCCTTGTTATACATATTGTAGCCCCACCCTACCCCCAGGGGTCATAATTTGAACAATCTATAATCTACATTACCTCAGGACGCATCCACATAAATTTCAGCTTTTCTGGTCCAGTGGTTCTTGAGAAGATTTTTAAAGATTTTTCCATTTATATTTCAATGTAAAAATTTGATTCCCTATTGTTGCCACACCCTACCCCCGGTGGTCATGATTTGAACAAATAAGAATCTACCATACCCCAGGATGCTTCCACATAAATTTCAGCTCTTCAGGCCCAGTGGTTCTTGAGAAGAAGATTTTTACAGATTTTCCATTTATACTTCAATTTAAAAATTTGATTCCCTATTGTTGCCACACCCTACCCCCGGTGGTCATGATTTGAACAAATAAGAATCTACCATACCCCAGGATGCTTCCACATAAATTTCAGCTCTTCAGGCCCAGTGGTTCTTGAGAAGAAGATTTTTACAGATTTTCCATTTATACTTCAATTTAAAAATTTGATTCCCTATTGTTGCCACACCCTACCCCCGGGGGTCATGATTTGAACAAATAAGAATCTACCATACCCCAGGATGCTTCCACATAAATTTCAGCTTTTCAGGCCCAGTGGTTCTTGAGAAGAAGATTTTTAAAGATTTTTCCATTAATACTTCAATGTAAAAATTTGATTCCCTATTGTTGCCACACCCTACCCCCGGGGGTCATGATTTGAACAAATGAGAATCTACCATACCCCAGGATGCTTCCACATAAATTTCAGCTCTTCAGGCCCAGTGGTTTTTGAGAAGAAGATTTTAAAAGATCTTTCCTTTACATTTCAATATTAAATTTTATTTACCAATTCTGGCCCCACCCCACCTCCGGGACCATAATTTAAAATTTATCTAACATGAGGAAGATTCCACATAAGTCTCAGTTTTTCTGTCCCAGTGGTTCTTGAGATTTTTAAAGATTTCTCTATTTATATTTCAATGTAAAACTTCCCCAATTTTCCCAACTTCCCCATCCTACCTCTGGGGGCCATGATTTAAATAATCTAGAATCTTCACTAGCCCAGAATGCTTCCACATAAGTTTCAGCTTTTTTGGCCCAGGAGTTCATGAAAAGATTTAAAAAAAAAAAAATCTTTTATATTTTAATGTAAAAAATTGATTCCCTATTGTGACCACACCCTACCCCGGAGTCATGATTTGAAAAAATAAAAATCTATACTATCACAGGATACTTCCATATAAGTTTCAGCTTTTTTGCCCAGTGGTTCTTGAGAAGAAGATTTTAAAGGATTTTTCACTTAATTTTCGAACTTTGATTCCCTACTGTGGTTCCACCTTACCTCCAGGGGTCATGATTTAAACATTTAGTATCTACACTACCCAAGGATGCTTCCACAAGAGTTTCAATTTTTCTGGCCCAGTGGTTCTTGAGAAGAAGAGTTTTAAAGATTTTTCCATTTATACTTCAATGTAAAAATTTGATTCCCTATTGTTGCCACACCCTTCCCAGGGGGTCATGATTTGAACATATAAGAATATATACTATCCAAGGATACTTTCATATAAGATTCAGCTTTTCTTGAAAAGAGCATTTTTTACAGTCATTCTACATACCATGACCAATTAAGACCTTTTTATGTCGCTTACAAATTTACTGTTGTAATATCTAAACTATAAATTTAAAGATCGATTTCAACTCTAAGACTTAGAGTAGTCACATCGTTATTCTTTACAATCCTATCGTGTGTGTATCCAATCGTATCGTGCGTGTATCCTATCGTATCGTGTTTTCCGTTTATCAGGTTTTGCGTTTTCTATCGTGTTTTGCGTTTATCAGGTTTTGCATTTATCATGAAGATCGTTTATCAGGTCCTATCATGTATCGTGTTTTGTAACATACACACATGGTTTTGTAAATATTTACCGATATATTTGCAGTTTCAGTCTTGATATGAACATAATGTAATGTTAAAACATGTATTCCACTGCAAATCTCAATGTCGCTTCATTTATTTATAAATTTCAAGATGAAATTTTCAGCCGTAAAAGCGTTCCGAATAGATTGTAATGAATGTAAAAAAAAATTATTCTAAATAAAAAGAAATCAAACCACTTCTCGCAAAGAAATGCATGGATCTCTTTCATGTGAAATTATAACATGTCGCTAAAAAACGATAAACTTCCGTAAAGATTTTGTTTTAAATTTCACGCACACAATGCAGATTTCAACTAGATGCTGTCATGAGACAGTAATACCCGCACTAAGGTGTTTGCCTCTAAATGCACACTCCTTCATATTGGGCTTACCAAGGAAAAAGTCCAAATAATTCTATAATTTACACAATACATGTATTCGTCAAATCGAGCATAAAATGCTCAGGTGACCATGTGACCCATGAACCTCTTATACGCATTTCATATACTTAATTCATTACCAGTCTGAAATATCAGAATTTAATTAATGTTGTAAATTAGGTTTTAATAAAAAGAGGGGGGGGGATATAAATTTTTGGCCCATAATTGGAACTTTTTAAATTAAATTTATCTTCTCAACAACAAATAATATTATTTTAGTACAAAGCGTTTTTGATGAATTTATCAAAATGTGCAAACTTTTTTTAGTATTTGATTAGGCAAAAACCTCCTTGAAAAGCCATACCCAATCAATTTATATGTGTCCCCCCCCCCCCCCCCCCCCAGATACACACACACACAATTTGCCTGTTTTTGGAAATAGGCCTAGATGGCAAAGTTATGTTAAAACATCGTTTGTTATGATAATTTAAAATTTGTTCTTGTACTGTACATGTATGTGAACACCTTTTTGAAAATTTCTACATCACATTGGGCTTGCGTCACCCTACCAGTACTAGTACTAGTTTTACCATTATCATTTTTAGATTGCACATGCCATGTGACATGGTGCAGTGTTACATGTATATCAGTGGAAATTAATTCATTTTGTGTTTTAATTGGATTATATTTCATGAAGTTGACAGGACCTATGACAGTCGGTAAGTACAAGTTTAAGTATAGATTGGGGTAAAATAAACCAAAATGCAAATGGTTAGGTTAAAGTTTAAAAAGGATCAAAGATCATCGGCAATCTCCTATGCAGAGTTGTCGTTCGTTTCTCTCTCAGACACGGGAGAGTCTATAAGCCCGTGAACTCAATGTTGGGAAGCCCGTGATTTCGATTGTAAACACACATTTTGATACGTAAGCCGTTTATGTGTACCTTCTTGACGTATTGGTAAACAATCAAAACATTAGCCTAAATTACTGTCTTTTTTATGAATTTAATGAATTTTAAAATTCGCAAAAATAGTGAACGTATATATTTATAGTAAACCCAATTTTGTAAGGTCTAGAGCCAACGTAATTATGGATATACAGCCCGTGAATTCATCGACACCCTATAAAGAACTAAGTATGAGGCCCGTGACTTCACAACATCCTATATAGAGCCGTGTATGAGGCCCGTGACTTCACCAACACCCTATATATTGCCGAGTCTGAGGCCCGTGACTTTACCAACACCCTATATAGTGCCGAGTATGAGGCCCGTGACTTCACCAACACCCTATATAGTATTGAGTCTGAGGCCCGTGACTTCACCAACACCCTATATAGAGCTGAGTATGAGGCCCGTGACTTCACCAACACCCTATATAGTATTGAGTCTGAGGCCTGTGACTTCACCAACACCCTAAATAGAACTGAGTGTGAGGCCCGTGACTTCACCGACACCCTATATAGAGCTAATAATGAGGCCCGTGACTTCACTGACACCCTATATAGTATTGAGTCTGAGGCCCGTGACTTCACCGACACCCTATATAGAGCTAATAATGAGGCCCGTGACTTCACCGACACCCTATATAGTATCGAGTCTGAGGCCCGTGACTTCACCAACACCCTATATAGTGCTGAGTATGAGGCCCGTGACTTCACAAACACCCTATATAGTATTGAGTCTGAGGCCCGTGACTCCACCGACACCCTATATAGAGCTAAGTATGAGGCCCGTGACTTCACTGACACCCTATATAGTATTGAGTCTGAGGCCCGTGACTTCACTGACACCCTATATAGAACTAAGTATGAGGCCCGTGACTTCACTAACACCCTATATAGTATTGAGTCTGAGGCCCGTGACTTCACCAACACCCTATATAGAGCTGAGTATGAGGCCCGTGACTTCACCAACACCCTATATAGTATTGAGTCTGAGGCCCGTGACTTCACCAACACCCTAAATAGAACTGAGTGTGAGGCCCGTGACTTCACCGACACCCTTTATAGAGCTAATAATGAGGCCCGTGACTTCACTGACACCCTATATAGTATTGAGTCTGAGGCCCGTGACTTCACCAACACCCTATATAGTATTGAGTCTGAGGCCCGTGACTCCACCGACACCCTATATAGAGCTAAGTATGAGGCCCGTGACTTCACTGACACCCTATATAGTATTGAGTCTGAGGCCCGTGACTTCACCAACACCCTATATAGTGCCGAGTATGAGGCCCGTGACTTCACCAACACCCTATATAGTATTGAGTCTGAGGCCCGTGACTCCACCGACACCCTATATAGAGCTAAGTATGAGGCCCGTGACTTCACTGACACCCTATATAGTATTGAGTCTGAGGCCCGTGACTTCACTGACACCCTATATAGTATTGAGTATGAGGCCCGTGACTTCACTAACACCCTATATAGTATTGAGTCTGAGTCCTGTCACTTCACCAACACCCTTAATAGAACTGAGTGTGAGGCCCGTGACTTCACCGACACCCTATATAGAGCTAATAATGAGGCCCGTGACTTCACTGACACCCTATATAGAGCTGAGTATGAGGCCCGTCACTTCACCAACACCCTAAATAGAACTGAGTGTGAGGCCCGTGACTTCACCGACACCCTATATAGAGCTAATAATGAGGCCCGTGACTTCACTGACACCCTATATAGTATTGAGTCTGAGGCCCGTGACTTCACCAACACCTTATATAGAACTGAGTATGAGTATGAGGCCCGTGACTTCACTGACACCCTATATAGTATTGAGTCTGAGGCCCGTGACTTCACCAACACCCTATATAGTGCTGAGTATGAGGCCCGTGACTTCACAAACACCCTATATAGTATTGAGTCTGAGGCCCGTGACTCCACCGACACCCTATATAGAGCTAAGTATGAGGCCCGTGACTTCACTGACACCCTATATAGTATTGAGTCTGAGGCCCGTGACTTCACCAACACCCTATATAGAACTGAGTATGAGGCCCGTGACTTCACCGACACCCTATATAGAGCTGAGTATGAGGCCTGTCACTTCACCGACCCCTATAAAGAACTAAGTAGGAGGCCCGTGACTTAATTGACATCCCTACATAGAATTGAGTCTGAGGCCCGTGACTTCACCGACACCCTATTTACCACTAAGTTTGAGGCCCATGACTTCATTGACATCCCTATATATATAGTACTAGTACTAAGAAATATGCCTGTGACTTCATTTACGCTGTATTCCATGAAATAAACATAACAATCCACATTATAAGAACAGAAATATTCATTACAATAGTAAACAAATGTACACACAAATTCACACTTTTTTGTCAGTTTGCAGTCATTTACTTTGTTTTTAATTTACAACAATGCAATTTCATCATGTTCATCCATGTATAATGAAATTAGCCATTATTAAAAAACAAGAGGCCCAAGGGCCTTAACGGTCACCTGAGTGTAATACAACAATTTAAAGGATGCATCGAGTATAAAATGAACTGAAAGGTAAAGCTTTGTTGCCCAAAAGCAAGAAAAATAGAGTGATCAGGATGAACAAAATAATTAGTCTTAATTTTCATTAACAGTTCATAAATTAGGTTCTAATCTGGTCCCCATTCATCACTATCACCATACAGTATATTAAAAAATTATCAATGCTTCTGAACTATTTTAATCCCTCGTTGATATCTCTTACATTGGCCTCTCTTGGTCTTTGATGAACATTTAATAAGACAAGTTATTTTTGTCTCATTTTTATTTATCTACTACTTACAAGTCTACCTGATCATTCAAACTATTAAAGTATTTTTTGTATTATACAAAAAAAATTCTTGCACAATTCTCTTATTCTATTTACCTTTCAAGTACAATATTTACAGTGATTAATTATCAAAAGTAAATGGCAAAAGGGAATAACTCCTCTCAGTAGAATACAAATTAATAGAGCCCTGGCCAGGACCAGAACACTTGACCAAATGGTCCAGATGTTCAAAAATCTGGTAAAAATACTCTTCTTTATAAAAACTTTACTCTGTTTGCCTCAGATATGCCTAGGTGCAGATAAGATTTTTAAAGAAATAATGCATTTTTACCACAGATTCACTAAATTATCAATAGAGCCCCCACCCCCCACCGAGAAACACCAGAGCCTCTGACCCTGGGACCAGAAGTTTGCTCATCATAAGTAATCACTTTGCTTATCTACTTAACATTGAGGAGCAAACAGGATTATTTAATAGAATTAATGTATTTTCACTATATTATCAAGAGCCCCACCCTTACACCAGCACATCTGACCCACTGGGGTCATGAAATTCACTACTCTGGAAGAAGCACTCTTGCTCATCATAAGTATACACTTAGCTTCTTTGCTTTAATTTTAACCAGAAGCAGAAAAGAATATTTTCAAAGAAATTTTGCTTTTTCACTTTATATAATCAATAGAAGCCCCCCCCCCCCCCCCTCCTCACCAGAACCCTTGAACCTGGGGTCATGAAATTGTTTAAATAATACTCAGAGGCAGAGATTTTCAAAGAAATAATTCACCTTCACTATAGGATCTATATAGCCCCATCCTAGCACCAGAACCCCTGTCCCTAGGGCCATGAATTTCACAATTTTGGAAGAGGCATCCTTCCTTATCATAACAATGTATTTAGTTTGTTTAAATAATACCCATGAGCAGAGAAGAAGATTTTTAAAGAATTAATGCATTTTCACTATATAATCAATAGAGCCCTGCCCTAACACCAGAACCCCTGACCCAGGGGCCATGAATTTCACAATTTTGGAAGAGGCATCATTGCTTATCATAACAATGCACTTAGTTTGTTTAAATAATACCCAGGAGCAGAGAAGAGGATTTTCAAAGAATTAATGTGTTTACAGTGCAAAAAGGTCAAAGTAAATGCTCTGTAGTGCCAAAAGAAGCGCATTGACCCCCATTTTTTGTTTTGATTTTTAATTAAGCTATGTGTATAAATACTAAAAATATACTTGATAAAAAATTCTCATTACTTTCGATGGCAGGATCCAACCTCCTTAAAGAATTGAAACATTTTCATGTTATAATCAATAGAACCCCGCCCTAACACCAGAACCCTGATCCAGGGGCCATGAATTTAATGATTTTGGAAGAGGCAACCTTGCTTATCATAACTATGCATTTAATTTGTTTAAATAATACCCAGGAGTAGAGAAGAAGATTTTCAAAGAAATAATGCACTTTCACTATATGATCTATATAGCCCCGCCCTATTACCAGAACCCCTGACCCTGGGGCCATGAATTTCACAATTTTGGTAGAGGACTCAATGCTTATTACAATCATGCCAACAGTTTGAATGGTTGATGTCCAGGAGTAAAGAAGATTTTTAAAGATTGCATTAATTTTGATGGTTTTGGCCCCACCCCTCAGGCCCCAGGGGGGCAGGGGCCACAAATTTCATAATTTTTGTTCCCCTTCACCCATAGATGCTATATGCCAAAATTGGTTGAAATTGGTTTACTGGTTCCAGAGAAGAAGCTGAAAATGTTCAAAAGTTTACTAACGATGGACGCCGCACGACAATGGATAGAAAGAGATAGCAATAGGTCACCTGAGTAACTCAGGTGACCTAAAAATATATAAGAAAAGATTATTCTTTAAAATTTATAGTTATATAGAATTCACTTTAACAATGCACATATGGTAACAATTAAACAAATTCTTAAATTTCAAATATAACATCAGTTATGTTTATTGTAACTACATGCATCAGCAATGCATTAAATGTGACATTAAGATTGCAGATAATTAGACTAAGTACTGATACAGTAATACCAGCATGCAATACATGTATACATTTCAATTGTTTTGTTTCTTTTGGCCCTCTTCATAGACATTTCTGTTTGTTGACTGATCTTTTCTCTGCCTCTTCTATTAATTGGCATTCCAGTTCTCAAACACAGACCAAGGAATAGGGCCTCCTTCATCAAGACATTGATTTAAGATGGGCATGCCTATACTGAAAATGTTTATAAAAATATGTAATACATGTAAATATTAAATTAAATTAATTATCTGGTATAAATAAATTAATGTCTGCAATTTTTTTTTCAAATTGACACCTGAATAATTACATTGTTAACATTAGCTACAAGCCCATGGGCCAAACTCTCACCTCTCACCTGAGTCAGTATGGCATTGCTGTTCTTCATCAGCAGATTTTTTCATTATTCCCATGTGACTTTGATCACCAATTGTGGACCCAACATATATTTCCAATATGACAATCATTAATGACCTTACTTTCAATATTAATTCTTTGAGAATGAACTTTCATTATTGCACAAAAAGCACTTTAAGTCATCTACTAGTGATAAGAAATACCAATGCTGAGTTTTAAACTAATATTACAAAATCAAGCTGCTGGAGATTACATGTACATCATTCAGGCTCATGATAGGACAGACAAACAGACCCCAATGACTACCATATTCTTTACCCAGGGGGATGGTGATAGACAAATAAAGAAAAAGAACACTGGATATTCTCTCAACAGCCTTTCAAGTATGTTATTCTCAAGAACTGTAAAAGTGTGGTATCTGGTATATATTGACCTGAAAAGGTATTCAAATACTGTATTTGAAAACGCATTAAATACTCCTAAATGAAGGATTCCTCTTTCTTTCTAATGCAAAATCAAGGCCCCCATGACCAAAACAAACAAAAAAACAAGAGGCCCAAGGGCTTTAACGGTCACCTGAGTATAATACAACAATTTAGAAGTTAAATACACTGATAGATGAAGCTTTGTTGCCCTAAAGCAAGAAAAGTAGGAAGATCAGGATCAACAAAATAATTAGTCTAGTATTCAGTATCAACTCATAAATTAAGTCCTAATCTGCCCCCCACTTAACACTATCACCATGCAGACTATTAACAAACTATTAGTGCTTCTGTACTATTTTTAAACCCATATTAAGACCTCTAGCATTGACCTCTCTTATGGTCTTGGAAGAACTTTTAATAAGATAAGTTATTTTTGTCTCATTTTTATTTATCTATTACTTACAGGTCTACCTGATTATTAAAACTATGAAAGTACTTTTTGAATTATATGATAAACATTCTTGCATAATTATCTTATTCTATTAACCTTTCAAATACATTATTTACAGTGATTAATTATCAAAGGTGAATGGAAAAGGGGAATAAATTCTCTCAGTAGAATACAAATTAATAGAGCCTTGCCCAGGACCAGAATGCTTAGACAAATGGTCCAGATGTTCAAAAATCAGGTAGAAATACGCTTACTTATATCATTTAAACTTTTACTCAGTTTTCTTCCGATATGCCCAGAAGCAGCGAAGAATTTCACAGGTACAATGCATTTTTCACTACAGATTCAACAAAGCCTTACCCTAACACCAGAACCCAAGACCAAGGGTCAGGAAATTTACAAATTTGGAAGAGTTACCCTCATCATCATAACTATGGACTTCAAAGAATTAACATTTTTCCACTATATTATCAAAAGCCCCCCCCCCCCCTCGTTATGCCAGAACCCCTGACGCTAGGACCACAAGATTTTAAAATTCTGTTTGAAGCTCCCATTTTCATCATAGCTAAGCAATTTATTTATCAGCTCAACATTAAGGAGCCGAGGATTAATTAATGATTAATTAATAGAATTAAGCTTTTTCACTATATAATCAATAGAGCCCCCCCCCCCCCATTCCTCAAGAATCCCAAAAACTGAGGACATATATTTAAAATTTTTGGACAGGCATCCTTGCCTATCATAATCATGCACTTAGTTTGTTTAAATAATCTCCAGTAGCAGAGAAGAAGATTTTCAAAGAATCAATGCATTTTCACTATATAATCAATAGAGCCCCGCCCTAACACCAGAACCCCTGACCCTAGGGCCATGAAATTCACATTTTTTGAAAAGGCAACCTTATGCATCATAACCATGCACTTAGTTTGTTTAAATAATACCCAGGAGCAGAGAAAAAGATTTTCAAAGAATTAATGCATTTTCACTATATAATCAATAGAGCCCCACCCTAACATCAGAACCCTTGACCCAGGGGCCATGGCTTTTACAATTCTGGAAGAGCTCCACCTCCTCATTATAACTATGTACTTAGTTTAACACCTTAATGCCCAGGAGCAGAGGAGAAGATTTTCATCAAATTTATGCATTTTCACTATATAGTCGATAGAGCCCTGCCCTAATACCAGAACCCCTTACCCTGGGGCCATGAATTTCACAATTTTGGAAGAGGCACTCTTGCTCTTCATAACTATGTACTTAGTTACTTTATTTAATACCCAGGAGCAGAGAAGAAGATTTTCAAAGAATTAATGCATTTTCACTATATAATCAATAGAGCACCGCCCTAACACCAGAACCCCTGACCCTGGGGCCATGAATTTCACAATTTTGAAAGAGGCACTCTTGCTCTTCATAACTATGTACTTAGTTACTTTATTTAATACCCAGGAGCAGAGAAGAAGATTTTCAAAGAATTAATGCATTTTCACTATATGATCTATATAGCCCCGCCCTAGCACCAGAACCCCTGACCCTGGGGCCATGAATTTAACAATTTTGGTAGAGGGCTCAATGCTTATTACAATCATGCCTACAGTTTGACTGCTTGATGTCCAGGAGTAAAGAAGAAGATTTTTAAAGATTGCATTAATTTTGATGGTTTTGGCCCCACCCCTCAGGCCCCAGGGGGGCAGGGGCCACGAATTTCACAATTTTTGTTCCCCTTCACCCATAGATGCTATATGCCAAAATTGGTTGAAATTGGTTCACTGGTTCCAGAGAAGAAGCTGAAAATGTTCAAAAGTTTACGACCGACGGACGACGCACGACGACGGACAAAAAGAGATAGCAATAGGTCACCTGAGTGACTCAGGTGACCTAAAAACAAGAGGGCCATGGGCCACATCGCTCACCTGAGCACATTGGCTAGGCAAAAGCACAAATCAGTTCAGTTTTGAAAAGATTATGGGGGGTTTGAATTTTAAACTACGTATACCTGATGTCATGTCAATATAACAAATGGCTTGTTGTACTAGAAAAGATTTTAAAATATTTTCCCCACATATTCCTTTGTAAAAATTTGATCCCCCATTGTGGCTCCTCCCTATCCCAGGGGTCATCACTTGAACAAACTTAAATCTACACTACCTGAGGATGCTTCCATATCAATATGACTAAACATAGCTTTTCTGTTCTTGAGAAGAAATATTTTTTCTATATGTTCTTATGTAAAACTTTTGACCCCCCATTGGGCCCCACCCTACCCCCAGGGGTCATCATTTGAACAAAATTGAATATACACTACCTGAGGATGTTTTCATATCAATATCACTAAATATGATTTTCAGTTCCTGAGAAGATATTTTCCAATATTATGTTCCTATGTAAAATTTTTGATCCCCCATTGTGGCCCGACCCTATCCCCGGGGGTCATCATTTTAACAAACTTGAATCTACACTACCTGAGGATGCTTCCATAAAAATATGACTCACCATGGCTTTGCTGCTCTTGAGAAGAAGATTTTGAAAGATTTTTCCTATATATTTGTATGTAAAACTTTGATCCTCCATTTTGTCCCCACCCTACCCCCAGGGGTCATGATTTGAACAAACTTGAATCTACACTACTTGAGGATGCTTCCACATGAGTTTCATCTTTCCTGGCCCTGTGGTTCAAGAGAAGAAGATTTTCAAAAGATGCTATTAATTTTTCACAAATTCTTCATTATCTCCCTTTGAAAGAGGGTGTGGCCCTTCATTTGAACAAACTTGAATCCCCTTCACCCAAGGATACTCTGTACCAAGTTTGGTTGGCCCAGTGGTTCTTGAGAAGAAGTCGAAAATGTTAAAACTTTACAGAGAGACAGACGCCGGACATAAAGTGATCAGAAAAGCTCACTTGAGCTTTTGACTCGGGTGAGCTAAAATGATAACAAGAGGCCCACGGGCCACATAGCTCACCTGAACACTGTGGCTAGGAAAAAAGCAAACATCAGTTTAGTATTAAAAAGCTTAAATGTATAAGTGCCCTCGACCTACCCCTATCAGGGATAAGGGTGGGCAGGGAAATGATTTTTACAAAATTGAATCTACAGTCATTAAGGATGCTTACATATTTTTTTGAATAACTGTGACTTTTTGCCTACAAATTTCAACTTTCATTGTGACCATAACCTATCCCCGGGGTTCATACTTTGAACAAACATGACTCTAAACTATCTGATGATGCTTCCATATAATTATGACCAACCAATGGCTTTGCTGTTCTTGAGAAGAAGATTTTTCCTAAATATTCCTATGTACAACTTTGACCGTCCATAGTGGTTTTATAGGGTGTCAGTGAAGTCACGGGCCTCATACTTAGTTCTATATAGGGTGTCAGTTAAGTCACGGGCCTCAGACTCAATACTATATATGGTGTCGGTGAAGTCACGGGCCTCATACTCAATACTATATAGGGTGTTGGTGAGGTCACAGGCCTCATACTTAGTTCTTTATTATAGGATTCAGTGAAGTCACGGGCCTCATACTCAGCTCTATATAGGGTGTCGGTGAAGTCACAGGCCTCATACTTAGTTCTTTATAATAGGAATCAGTGAAGTCAACAGGCCTCAGACTCTGTATTATATTGGGTTTTGATGAAGTCACGGGCCTCAAACTGAGTTCGATGTAGGGTGTCAGTGAAGTCACGGGCCTCAGACTCGGTACTATATAGGGTGTCGGTGAAGTCACGGGCCTCAGACATAATACTATATAGGGTGTCGGTGAAGTCACGGGCCTCAGACATAATACTATATAGGGTGTCGGTGAAGTCACAGGCCTCATACTCGGCACTATATAGGGTGTTGGTGAAGTCACGGGCCTCAGACTCAATACTATATAGGGTGTTGGTGAAGTCACGGGCCTCATACTTAGTTCTATATAGGGTGTCGGTGAAGTCACGGGCCTCATACTTAGTTCTATATAGGGTGTCGGTGAAGTCATGGGTCTCAGACTCAGTTCTATATAGGGTGTTGGTGAAGTCACTGGCCTCAGACTCAATACTATATGAGGTGTCGGTGAAGTCACGGTTCTCATACTTAGTTCTATATAGGGTGTCGGTGAAGTCACGGGCCTCAGACATAATACTATATAGGGTGTCGGTGAAGTCACAGGCCTCATACTCGGCACTATATAGGGTGTTGGTGAAGTCACTGGCCTCAGACTCAATACTATATAGGGTGTTGGTGAAGTCACGGGCCTCATACTTAGTTCTATATAGGGTGTCGGTGATGTCACGGGCCTCATACTTAGTTCTATATAGGGTGTCGGTGAAGTCACGGGCCTCAGATTCAATATTATATGGGGTGTCGATGAAGTCACGGGCCTCATACTCAGTACTATATAGGGTGTTATTGAAGTCATGGGCCTCAGACTCAGTTCTGTATAGGGTGTCAGTGAAGTCACAGGCCTCAGACTTGGTACTATATTGGGTGTTGATGAAGTCACGGGCCTCAGACTCAGCTCTATATAGGGTGTTGGTGAAGTCACAGGCCTCATACTTAGTTCTATATAGGGTGTCGGTGAAGTCATGGGCCTCAGACTCAATACTATATAGGGTGTTGGTGAAGTCACGGGCCTCATACTTAGTTCTATATAGGGTGTCGGTGAAGTCACGGGCCTCAGACATAATACTATATAGGGTGTCGGTGAAGTCACAGGCCTCATACTCGGCACTATATAGGGTGTTGGTGAAGTCACGGGCCTCAGACTCAATACTATATAGGGTGTTGGTGAAGTCACGGGCCTCATACTTAGTTCTATATAGGGTGTCGGTGAAGTCACGGGCCTCAGACTCAGTTCTATATAGGGTGTCGGTGAAGTCACGGGCCTCAGACTCAATACTATATGAGGTGTCGGTGAAGTCACGGGCCTCATACTCAGTTCTATATAGGGTGTCGGTGAAGTCAAGGGCCTCATACTCAGTACTATATAGGGTGTTATTGAAGTCATGGGCCTCAGACTCAGTTCTGTATAGGGTGTCAGTGAAGTCACAGGCCTCAGACTTGGTACTATATTGGGTGTTGATGAAGTCACGGGCCTCAGACTCAGCTCTATATAGGGTGTTGGTGAAGTCACAGGCCTCATACTTAGTTCTATATAGGGTGTCGGTGAAGTCATGGGCCTCAGACTCAATACTATATAGGGTGTCGGTGAAGTCACGGGCCTCAGACTCAGTTCTATATAGGGTGTCGGTGAAGTCACGGGCCTCATACTTAGTTCTATATAGGGTGTCGGTGAAGTCATGGGCCTCATACTCAATACTATATAGGGTGTTGGTGAAGTCACGGGCCTCATACTTAGTTCTTTATTATAGGATTCAGTGAAGTCACGGGCCTCATACTCAGCTCTATATAGGGTGTTGGTGAAGTCACAGGCCTCATACTTAGTTCTTTATAATAGGATTCAGTGAAGTCACAGGCCTCAGACTCTGTACTATATTGGGTGTTGATGAAGTCACGGGCCTCAAACTGAGTTCGATATAGGGTGTCAGTGAAGTCACGGGCCTCAGACTCAGTACTATATAGGGTATCGGTGAAGTCAAGGGCCTCAGACTCAGTTCTATATAGGGTGTTGAAGAAGTCACGTGCCTCAGACTAAGTACTATATAGGTGTCGGTGAAGTTGCCTCAAACTCAGTTCTATATAGGGTGTTGGTGAAGTCACAGGCCTCTTACTCAGTACTCTATAGAGTGTCAGTGAAGTCAAGGGCAACATACTGAGTTCTATATAGGTGTCGGTGAAGTCAGGGGCCTCAGACTCAGTACTCTATGGGGTGTCAATGAAGTCACGGGCAACATACTTAGTTCTATATAGGTTGTAGGTGAAGTCACGGGCCTCAGACTCAGTTCAATGTAGGGTGTTGGTGAAGTCACAGCCCTCAGACTCAGTTCTATATAGGTTGTTGGTGAAGTCATGGGCCTCAGACTCAATACTATATGAGGTGTCGATGAAGTCACGGGCCTCAAACTGAGTTCTATATAGGGTATCGGTGAAGTCACGGGCCTCAGATTCAATACTATATGGGGTGTCGATGAAGTCACGGGCCTCAGACTCGGTACAATATGGGGTGTTGATGAAGTCATGGGCCTCATACTGAGTTCTATATAGGTGTCGGTGAAGTCAGGGGCCTCAGACTCGATACTATATGGGGTGTCGGTGAAGTCATGGGCCTCATAATACTCAGTACTATATAGGGTGTGGGTGAAGTCACGGGCCTCAGACTCAGTTCTATACATGTATAGGGAGTTGGTGAAGTCACGGGCCTCAGACTCAGTTCTATATACGGTGTCAGTGAAATCACGGGCCTCTTACTCAGTTCTCTTGATATAACAAGATTGTCATATTTCTGGTTTGAACAATGCCATGCATACATAGGGTAATATGAACTATTTTCTATGAAATCAGTAGGTGACTCTCAACCCTCCCCCTTTTTTCCTCTGAGTTTATATTATTTAGTATATATACACAAAATTAGTCTGTGCTGTTTGTAATTGTATAAATCATGCTTGTGTTTGTGATGCCTGAACGGGCCCTGATTTGGAAATAAGGAATCTATCTTTCTGATAGAATATGATTCATCCCCCTTATTTGGATATGAATTTCTGAAAAAAATAATATGTGCATTTTTTATGTCTGTTTAATTTTTTAAATAAAGGTCTCTTTTTTAAAACTGAATTATAAATTAGTTTTTAAAAGTTAAAAACTTTCCATAGAACTTTTTTATGTCTATATTTCCTCACCGTAATTAATTTTCTTAAAAGAAAATAATTAGTAAATTTGCAACGGGCTTAGAAAGGTTAAATAGAAGATCTAATGAAAATGTCATTTATTGATAACATGTAACTATAAGTTAGTCTATTAAATAGATTACATGTTTTGAAGATATGGGCATATTTTATAAAATTAACATTTCCGTCCGAAAATATACTTTAAAACAAATCTTACTTACCACGACACAAATTGACATCCCGTGCTGATTGAACGTACTTCAATGAATTGCTGAAGGATTTCCTCTGACAAAACCCAACCTCGTATACACTTTTCGTCTCTACTTTCTAATCTAAACCCTGTTACCGATTCTGCCATTGAAGATATTTACACATAGTCTGATCACTTTCTAATGAACGATTGTCGATAGCACGGCTGCAAGTTAAAAGCGAAAGTAAAAATGACGTATGCATTTTTTGTGTACTTGACTTCACGGGCTTCCGGTTGTTTCAGATAACGGGCTTATAGATTTTCCCCTCAGACACTGAATGTATGAGCCGATCGTAGAGAGTGGATCATCGATGCCACAATAGACGAATTTCACATTCTGAAGAGTTATCTCCCGTTGTCGACATTACATTCAGTTACAGGCATAGATCCGGGAATTCTTTTCCGGGGGGGAGGGGGGTCCACACCTCGGTCCAAAAAAATTCCAGCCCAGAATTTCCTGAGGAGCAAAATAAAAAAAAAAACAAACAAACAAACAAAATAAAAACAATGATGGTGGGGTCCATGTTTTTAAAGGGGGAGGGCATCCAAAGTCATTTTTTATTTGCTTCTGTAAATCAGTATATAGTCCTATTTAAATAACTCTGCAAATTCCAGGGGGAGGGGGGGGGGGGGTTCCAATCTCCCTAGCCGCTCCCTGTCCCTGAAATGACAAATGATCATGCGACTCCTAAATAGTAGAAAATTTTTCCATTTGACTAGACATAATTTTGTTTCTTGTGTTATTATGTTATGTACATCTAATGGTTTAAGGTTATGAACCCTTGAGGTCATCCCCACTCTCTTGTTCATAATATGACTACATCAAATTAAATAGAAGTGCATCAATGATAAGATTACTTGACATTTCATTCATGAATTTGGGTCAACCTAGAATTAGGAATGAAAATCATTCAAAGAGATGGACCATTAAACTATTTGTATGTATTCACATTTTTTTTATGTCAAACCAAAGTATTAGACTAGTTTGCATACATGAACAAACTGGGGTCTGGGAAGGGGAAGGGGCAAGGGGAAGGAGTTATCTCTTTACGTCTTAATTAATTGTTGAAAATTCCTAAAATGAATGTTAACCTTAAATCCGACTTGTACGTCTTCATTATTTTTAAGTGGTGGTGTCTCCGTATGAGTGAAAAATTCCCAAGAGGGACATTTAACAACAAACAAACATTAATGACTTAAAAAACACAATATACATGTACATGTTTATTAGTCAATGGATATACTTCTGATCATATCTCTAGTTCTCCCTTGAATCAGAAATGATGATATAAATATTTTAAGAATGATTAAGAGTTGAAAAGGTTGTGCATTTTAAAATTCACTAAGCTCTGTGGTTGAATTAGCTATACCAGTTTAGCTTATTTTGCTACTCAAAGCACCTTGATTAACTATTTTTAATCATACTGTTTTCTGAAATGTGAAGTTTTTTCAACATGGATACAAGTCATACCTTTTCAGCTTCTGAAAACAATTAATGCATGAAAAAAAAACTGCTTTTCAAATACTGTAACTCTTTCCAAGTACTTGTGATCATCAGTTTTTAGTTCACTTGAGTTTTTCTGGTTTTCTGATCACATTTTGTTTGTCATTCATCTGTCCACCTGTAAACTTTTCACATTTTTGTCTTCTTCACTAGAACCGCTGGGCCAATTTCAACCAACCCAGCCACAAAGCATCTTTGGGTAAAGGGGATTCAAGTTTGTTCAAGTGAAGGGTCACACCCTCTTTCAAGGGGGGGATAATCAAGAATTAGTGAAAATTTGGTGGTATCATTTTAAAAAAGTCTTATCAAGAACCACTGACTGGGCCCAAAAAGTTGAAACTTTCTTTACATAGACAGTGTAGCTTCAAATTTGTTAAAATTATGACCCACTGGGGTAGGATGGGGTCACATATGGGGATCCAATGATTTACATAGAAAAATGCAGGGGATTTTTTCCATCATAAATCTTCTTCTCATGAATAGCAAGGGCATTATTGTCGTCCGTTTTCACAAAAGGGACCTAGGGGACATTAAATCTCATTTGTCTGTCAGTCTGTCCGTTTGTCAGTCTGTCCGTCTGTCACAATAAATTTAACCTTGGTCATAACTTCTGAATAATAAGAGATAGGGATTTCATATTTCACATGTACATTACCTACAAGAACTTTCTAAACATACCATGATTTTTGAACCCATGACCTTGACCTTGAAGTTTGACCTACTTTTCAAAAAATTTAACATTATTTCAAATGATCATTTTGAAAGAGAAAAGATAGGGCGTTCATATTATACATGTATATTACCTGTGACAAGACCTTTCTAAATATATCATGACTTTTGACTCTGTGACATTGACCTTGAAGTTTAACCTACTTTTCAAAAATGTTATATTTCCTTATAACTTTTGATTGAGAAGAGATAGGACTTTTATATTTGACATGTACATTACCTGTAACAATATGTTTCCAAGCATGCTATGATTTTTTACCCCTTGACCTTGATGTTTTACCTAATTTTCAAAAATTTTAACTTTGGTGATTACTTTTGAATGACATATGATAGGGCATGCATATTTGAAACAATATGTCATAAATAATGGCATCCCATCCACTAGGACACGGAAAGCAGGGGACCACAATTCTTTGAATTTGCTTGTTAGTCATTTTGATATGGAAACATCCTCATATAGTGTAGATTCAAGTTTTTTATGCCCTGCCATGAATATGGCCGAGGCATATAGTGTTTGTCATGTCCGACTTCAATAAAACGTCATATGCTGATACATACTGATGTAAGCTTTTCAACTGCATCAAAATTTTTGACCTTGAATTTTCCTTTGACCTTGACCTTACTTTTCTTAAATTAGTGTCTAGATCAGTTTTGAATAAACAATTCAAGATATATTTATCAAACTTCATATGCTGATATAATTATACTGCTGAGAGATATCAATTGCATCAACTTTTTTGACCTTGACTTTTCCTTTGACCTTGACCTCACTTTTTTAAATTAGTGTTTAGGCCAAACAAAAAAATATGTGTGGTTCCGGTTACACTTCCAAAAAAATTAGGGTAGGTAGGTAGGGATTTTTATTTTTTTTTTTTTTTTTTTTATTTTTTTTTTTTTTTAACAAAATGATTTTCTTAATTTTTTTTTCTAAATAGTACCTATCACTGCTTTGCAAATGGCATTTAGATGTGGTGTGATAATATACTAGTCAATATTGGTAGGGGACACCTACATGCTAGCTTGCTTTGGATTTAACACTATTAAACACTTGCACTATGTTTTGCAAGGAGGCCGTCATTGCTGAAACTAAAACTTAAACTGGAGCCATTGATGGAAATTGGGGGAAATTCCGGAAAAATATGAAAATTGCCAAAAAAAAGTTTAGGGTCGGGGGTATAAAATAGGGAAGGTCGGGTAACCCGAACCACACATATTTTTTTATTTGGCCTTATCTACATTTTAAATAAACCATTTCTGATATTTTTGTTGAACTTCTATGCTAATAGTAAATACATACTGATATAAGTTTTTCAACTGCATCAACATTTTGACCTCAACCTTTCCGTTGACCTTGACCTCTCTTTTCTCAAATAAGTGTTAAGCTCAGTTTTAAATAAATCATTCAAGATATTTTTATCAAACCTAATAGTAATATGCTGATATGTATTAGTGAGAGCTCTTCCACTGCATCAAAAACTTGAAAATGAAAATTCCGAAACCTTACTGCACATCAACATGACACCACCAACCATCTCCCAAAAGACGATTAGGCTACTGTGTAAAATGTAAGAGGAGTTCTGGGAACCAGGGGTTTTTTGCATAAAAAACGTCATATTTCGACCCCCATTTGACCCCCAGGGTGAAAATGAAAATTCCAAAACCTTACTGCACATCTATAGGACACCACCAACCACCTCCCAGAAGACGATTAGGCTACTGTGTAAAATGTAAGAGGAGTTCTGGGAACCAGGGGCTTTTTGCTTAAAAAACGTCATTTTTTGACCCCCATTTGACCCCCAGGGTGAAAATGAAAATTCCGAAACCTTACTGCACATCTGCAGGACACCACTAACCATCCCCCAAAAGATGATTAGGCTACTGTGTAAAATGTAAGAGGAGTTCAGGGAACCAGGGGCTTTTTGCATAAAAAACGTCATTTTTCAACCCCCATTTGACCCCCAGGGTGAAAATGAAAATTCCAAAACCTTACTGCACATCTACAGGACACCACCAACCATCTCCCAAAAGACGATTAGGCTACTGTGTAAAATGTAAGAGGAGTTCAGGGAACCAGGGGCTTTTAGCATAAAAAACGTCATTTTTTGACCCCCATTTGACCCCCAGGGTGAAAATGAAAATTCCGAAACCTTACTGCACATCTACAGGACACCTCCAACCATCTCCCAAAAGATGATTAGGCTACTGTGTAAAATGTAAGAGGAGTTCAGGGAACCAGGGGCTTTTTGCATAAAAAACGTCATTTTTTGACCCCCATTTGACCCCCAGGGTGAAAATGAAAATTCCGAAACCTTACTGCACATCTACAGGACACCACCAACCATCTCCCAAAAGACGATTAGGCTACTGTGTAAAATGTAAGAGGAGTTCAGGGAACCAGGGGCTTTTAGCATAAAAAACGTCATTTTTTGACCCCCATTTGACCCCCAGGGTGAAAATGAAAATTCCGAAACCTTACTGCACATCTACAGGACACCTCCAACCATCTCCCAAAAGATGATTAGGCTACTGTGTAAAATGTAAGAGGAGTTCAGGGAACCAGGGGCTTTTTGCATAAAAAACGTCATTTTTTGACCCCCATTTGACCCCCGGGGTGAAAATGAAAATTCCGAAACCTTACTGCACATCTACAGGACACCACCAACCATCTCCCAAAAGATGATTAGGCTACTGTGTAAAATGTAAGAGGAGTTCAGGGAACCAGGGGCTTTTTGCATAAAAAACGTCATTTTTCGACCCCCATTTGACCCCCAGGGTGAACATGAAAATTCCGAAACTTTACTGCACATCTACATGACACCACCAAACACCTCCCAAAAGATGATTAGGCTACTGTGTAAAATGTAAGAGGAGTTTGAGAAATAAGAGTGTGACAGACGGATGGACGGACGGACGGACAGACATGAGTAACAACAATATACCCGAACTTTCTTTAGAAAGTGCGGGTATAAATAGAACTTAAACTTATCTGAAAGTGACCATGGAACCTAATATCATCGATTTTAGTTGCGAGTCAGCTTTTTAGACGATTACATTTTCGACATAACAAAATGAATTAGACAAAAACAGTTGTCTCTTTTAAAAATTCAACTTCCGTAACGGTAATTAGGGAGAGTTTTTGCATGAAAGATATAAAGATTTTTACTATTTTGGGAGCGATATGCTTCATACTTTTGTTTAATATCCTAAAACAAACTTAAGTTTTAACTATTGCCGAGAAATTTAACTTTTATTTCTGGGAATTAACTTCCGTAAACGATATTTTTAACGAAATTTTAACTTAATATCGGATTCATGCGAGACTTCATGAATCATACTCTAGCGTTCTATACTGAACATCAGAAACAAAAAATTGGTCAAATTCAGCTTTCTTTAAAAAAAAATAATAAGACTTGTTCAAGCATTAACTTTCGTAACATTACCTTTAAATCAATGGAATATCAAAATTGTTGTAAAATGTTAATGATACCAGATTTGTGGACAGTTCTTTTTTTCAGGTTCACTGATATGTCCTTTAGAGAATTATGATGTTCATTTTGCTATTTGAAACAATTATTTTTTTTTCATGTTTTATACCCTGATTTGGTCCATTTATCGTAGAATGACTGTTAAAGATGTTTTCATTATATTATATTTCAATGTAATATATATTTGATTCCCTATTGTAGCCCCACCCTATCCCTGTGGCCATGATTTGAACAATTCAGAATATACACTAGCCTTGGATGCTTCCACACAAGTTTGATCTTTTCTGGTCCAGTGGTTCTTGAGAAGAGGATTTTAAAAGATTTTTCCATTAAATTTCAAACTTTGATCCCCTACTCTGGCTCCACCCTTACCCCCAGGGGTCATGATTTAAACATTTAGTATCTACACTACCCCCAGGATGCTTCTACATAAGTTTTAGCTTTTCTGACCCAGTGGTTCTTGAGAAGAAGATTTTCCAATGACCCCACCATATTTTTGGCTTTTCTTGATTATCTTCCCTTGTGGAGGGGTTTGGCCATTTATTTTAACAATTTAAATTAACTTCCCTTTACCCAAGACTGCTTTTACTAATTTTGGTCAGGATTGACGCAGTGGTTCTTGAGAAGGAATTGATAATGTGAAAACTTTACCGTCAATGTGAAAACGGATGGACAGACAGACGGGCGGACAGCAGGTGATCAGAAAAGCTCACTTGAGGTGATTAAAGAGGTTTGATAATGAGCTTTTGAGTAGATTTTTGTCAGGACCTTTATCTCTATAATTCTTCGTCATATTTAAGTTCTTACATTAACAATACAAATCAAACTATATTCAATTAAAAAAAACAGCGATTACCTTCATAAAAATAGGATTAAGCCAGGAACTATATTTCGTGGTGGAAAGTTTTTTTAAAGAAGAAAATGATCAATTTTCCCCTTCAAGTATTTACAGTATAGTTAAGTTTAGATTCCTATTTTTCCATGCTCGATGCACACAGAACTATTTTGTGCAGTGAAATGTTTTGTACTGGTTCGGAAATATCTATTAAAGTAATTTTTATGAACTCTATCATCATATTCATCATATAGTGCCACATTTTGTAAATATAATTCTATATTCTGAAAGTCCAGGAAAAAGTTGATCCAATTTTAACTTAACACGTTTTTTTTAGTAATATCTAAAAATTTACATCACAGACACCACTTTTGATTTTTTTTTTCTGATCAATCTGCTTAATTTCAGCAAAAGTTTAAGACTTTAAAATAATTTTCTTGCTTGTTATATTTTTAATGCCAGGAAAATAACATTTTGTGATTGCAGAAAGGTCAAATAATTGATTATGCGAAGCAATTTGAAGCTTTTTCTTTGTCACAATTCTAATGTGTCTTTTTTAAGATAGAATAATAGTATATTTCCCATGATTGATTTGGATAAAAAAAATTTGGAGGGAAAACTTCGAAGATCTATGTGATTTATAAATAATTTAATTCTGGTTGTAACGCTGTATTTGATTGGATAAAAAATTTACTTTATACCGTGTAAATTGGGTTGCCTAAGTCACAATGACTTGTGTCAAAAACGTATCGATCCGCCTAACGTTACATTCAAATTTTATACAAATTGAAGTCATTTTTCACGACGTTTTAAGGGTAATCATCTTTTTTTCTTATACCAAATGAATGAAAATGGAATTATAATGAATGAAATTAATAGCTACCCAATTTATACGGTATAAACTGGGTTGGAACAGTTTACGCTTTTTTATAAAGCGTAAACTGCCCCCAATCCAATTTATACCGTATACTGATTAATTGATTATATGTTGTTTTAGGTCCCATTCGCTCAATTTTTCACTCATATAGAGACGTCACCATATACCGGTGAAGGGCTTCAAATTTTTACCTTTACTCGGCACTTAGGGCCATTGAGCAATGAGGGATCTTTATCGTGTCAACGCCTGCCGTGACACGGGGCCTCGGTTTTTAAGGTCTCATCCGAAGGACCCGCAACTTTCACTTCAAGGTGCCGAGCGCATGGCGAAGGAACAGTTGCTACCTATTTTTTATCGACTTAGGTCACGACCTCCCAATCACGGAGCGAGCGCTCTACCAACTGCGCTAAGGCTTCTACTCAATCGTTTAAAGTTGCGTGTCCAAAAATTAACCATTCAAAGGACAGGGATCTTCCAAGAATTGTTATGAATGAACTGCTGTAACTGGCAATTTTTATCAATAAACAATAGTTTTTTGAAATGAACTATAGATAACTTTTCCAATCCAGTGGAAAAGTGGCCCCAAACCATCTCACATCTAATTTTTTTTGTGTAGATTATACTGAAAGCACACTTTAGACCATAATTCTGCATTATCATGATATAAATACACACGATTTACAATTATTAACCCTCTTATATGTATATTGCTGTATATTGAAACAGAATATAATGTTAAATCCATTACTCAGCAGTCTGAAATCCTTGACCTTTTCAGATATCTGAGAATAAATTGCATATATCAATATGTTTAATATGAATTTTATTAGCAAAATTAAAAAAAAATGGATAAATCATATTAAAAGAAAGGATAAAATCACATGATGTCATTTACAAATCACATAAATACTTACACATAAATATTTAAGACATTCTACTTTTTAGCCAATCATTGATAAAGATCATGTATTATACCTTTTCTTCGAAATGCATTTTTATCATATAATTCTACAATAGCAATTAAAATGACCCCAGAAGTTTTATAAAAACAAAGAAATATACAATTTTAAAAATACATATTTCATAACAGTTAAAGCTAATGATCATCATCTCCAATAAATTGATCATTACTTAATGTTAAAAAAATATCATTGGCATCTTCCATAAAATATGCATGCATAAAACCATAGTATGAAATATTGTGATGAATTTTTAAATCTCATAAAATCAGAGATGACTTAAAATATCATCAATGAAATTAAGTGTCCCGAAGCTTTGAGCCAAAGTAAATCTACATAAAATACATTAACACTTTATTTACTTTTGTGCAAGGAAAAAAAATAATTCTCACAAGAATTCTGCATCAAGTGACATGCAAGCATCTAAAGCAAGCAATTAAATACATTTCTATGGCTGTCTTTATTTATTAAACTCTTTGTACATTTTTTTATTTGTCAAAAGGCTTTGTTATAGGCATTATCAGTTATACTTATGTAAATTGAATCTTATAATATTATATACATGTATTTCAGAACCAGACATTAGCTAGTTTCTATCTACATAAAATGTATTTAGAATCTTAACTCTGACAGGTATATGTGACAGTCTGAAATATTGAAGGAATGGGTAAATCACTTAGTTGTTCATATCTATTATTTGTTACTGTTACAGATTGCGCGAGTCCATTTTCTGTGCACTCGATATAAACATAATTTATTTTCACTGTACATATCCATCATGCTGTGCATTTTACAATAAAAATAAAATGCATAATGATCACAATCTGTGACACTATAAATACACACTGCAATAACTTTTAAAAATTAAGGTCAGATGTCTTAAACTTTCCCATTTCCAATGATGTCACTGGAGGAAACTTAATATTGTTGAGCAGTTTCTGGTAGTAGCTGAAAAAGAAATGTGATCTTATGAATTATACATTAACAACTTCCTTCTTAATTTACACTGAAACAAAAAAGGGCTTTCATTTAACAAGTATTATTTGGGAGGGGGGGGGGGGATATGTGTTGATAATACTCTATATTTCTAAAAACAAAACAGAAACAAAAAAAAGAGAGAAAACCAAAAAAAATCAAAAACAGGTTATTCTTATTTCATAACAAAATTTTACCTTGTATATGAAATGTTCAGGCAAAGGGTTCCTCAAACACCGTTTGCCTATGTCAAATACTGTAGTGTGATGTAGTTTTGTATCTCAGCTAACGATCCCAATGTCAGTATTATCACAGCTACAGATGAAAGGTTGTCAATATAATCACTGCATATTTCTTTTTTTCACTACATATGCAGGACCAAAGATACAAGTTTTCGTTCACCAAATTAATCAGTCCAACACTTGAGAAAATAAATTACTCCCAGTCCTTCTTCAATCCTGTTGTTCAGGATCTCCAAAGTACCTCCACAATATTCTTCATTTCCACCATCCTTCGCCAAGCATTAGTAATTTCCATTTACACTGGAAGAATAAAAGAAATTGACATTACATGAATACTCTGCAACTATGTATACAGTCAATGTAAATTTTGATCATTCATTAGTATTTATTTGGATATTGATTACAAATGATACTTAAATAAAAAATAAATACAATTTTTTTAATTAGTGTAAACCACTGCGTTTATAAATAAATTACTGACAAAGTACATTGTTAATGTTCATTGTAAATGTTGCACATTATTACTATCATTAAGTACTGTACATGATGAGGCATTATCAATTTTTATCATTAATGCATGTCCATAGAATTATTCTGTTTTTTTTTTAAAAAATCAGATTTAATCCACTTAACTTTATTTGTACAGTTAAGAAACCGTGTTCAGGAGTCCATTATACAATGTACTCTGGTAAATCCAATCTGTAAGTCTGTAAAGTTGAAAACAAAATAATGATGAAATTCAATTCCAGCAATTTTTAGTGTATTAAATATGCAGCACCAAAATCTCCATGTATACACTCAAATATGGGAAACTGAGACTATAATGTGGAAGAAAGTTTCTTTGCCTATACATCTGGAAGTTATTCAACTGCAATGTTATCCAAATTCAAAATTAAACTTCCAAACACTATCCAATTTTTACTTTTAGAGATTCATTACATATGTAGAGGCATTCTAAATGTCAGAAGCACCCCCATCAAATAGAGTAATTTTAAAATAAGAAGAAAAAAAACATGAAGCATTTTGCTTTCACATTTTATGAACGAGTTCAAAGTGTACTCTTAAATTGATAGTGCCAATTAACCTTGAACATTAATAAAAAATAAATGTAAAATAATTTTAAGAATATCAACTGCTAAATAAATATAATTAAAATTGCCATTGATACAATACTTGCACATCATTTCAGTACAGCTTTTCCTGTTTACTATTCTGAATGCATCATTTATGAATTAGGAAAAGGTAATGTAAGCATTATTATGATTATTATTACCTGAGGTTCTCATGATATCCTCAAATCTGAATCAGAATATTTAAGGCTTTCTTTTTTGTTTTCTAGACTGCATTCCTCAGCCATTAACCAGAGAAAGTTAACAATTGTCACTTTTAGAAAAATAAAATGCAAGTGTCACATCACTGCAATAAATGCAAGTGTCACATCACTACTAAAAATGCAACTGTTATTTCACTGTTGATTCACTGCTAAGAATGCAAGGGTCACATCACAATCATTGTTATGGATTAATAAATACATCACATTATTCTATAGAAAAAATTATGAAGGAAACACAGTCACATATCCATAGAATATGTGTTAAAAAATCAAATGGTAATCACTGTTTAATTCAACAGTCATATTCGCACAATTCCATTTCCTGGTCAAAAGGAATGCAAAGGTACTGCCACCCTCACATCACTGGTGAAAAATGCAAGTATTATATCACTGCTAAAAATGCAATTGTCTTACAAACCAGAATCAACAATCAATGTTACGGATCAATACATCACTTCATTCAAAAAATTCAATCGAATGGAAATCAGTGTTCAATCCAACAGTCACATTCACACAAATCTCTCTTTTTTTTTAAAAGGACTGCAAAAGTACTGCCACCCTCACATCCCCAGTGAAAAATGCAAGTGCCACATCACTGCTAAAAGTACAAGTGTCTTACACAAACCAACAATCAATCTTATGGATTAATACATCACGATCTTCCATATGAAAAATTACAAGGGAAACACAATCATATTTCCATGGATAATGCATCAATCGAATGGAAATCACTGTTTAATTCAACAGTCACATTCACACAATTTGGCTTCACACAATTCCATGTCCTGGTCAAAAGAACTGCAAAGGTACTGCCTGCCTCAGTACTGCTGGACTGCCACCCTCAGCCAGACATCTTTGACAATCCATTCTCCCAGGATCAAGAGAGGAATAATCTCAGAGGACTCAACACAAATAAAAAAAATTATATCACTGCTAAAAATGCAAGTGTCATATCACTGCTTAAAATGCAAGTGCCATATCACTGCTAAAAATGCAAGTGTCACATCACTGCTAAAATTGCAAGTGTCACATCACAATCAATGTTGCGGTAATTAAATCACATCCATAAGAAAAATTATGAATGAAACACAATCACATTTCCATAGAATATGAGTTAAATAATCCAGTGGTAATCACTGTTTAAGCCAACAGTCAAATTCACACAATTCCATGTCCTGGTCCAATGTACAACAAAGGCACTTCCAACCTCAGTACTGCTGGACTGCCACCCTCAGCCAGACATCTTTGACAATCTTTTCTCCCAGGATCAAGAGAGGAATAATCTCAGAGGACTCATCACAAATAAAAAAAATTATATCACTGCTAAAAATGCAAGTGCCATATCACTGCTAAAAATGCAAGTGTCACATCACTGCTAAAATTTCAAGTGTCACATCACTGCTGAAAATGTAAGTGTCATATCATTGCATAAATAGGCAAGTGTCGTATCACTGCAAAAAAAGGCAAGTTTCATATCACTACTAAAAATGCAAGTGTCACATCACTGCTAAAAATGCAAGCGTCATTTCTCTGCTAAAAATGCAAGAGTCACATCATTGCTTAAAATGCAAGTGTCATATCACTGCTAAAAATGCAAGTATTGTCATATCACTGCTAAAAATGCAAGTGTCACATCACTGCTAAAAATGCAAGTGTCATATCACTGCTAAAAATGCAAGTGTCATATCACTGCTAATAATGCAAGTGTCACATCACAATCAATAGTGCGGATTAATAAATCACATCCATAGGAAAAATTAAGAGGGAAACACAATCACATTTCCGTAGAATATGAGTGAAAAAATCCAATGGTAATCACTGTTAAGCCAACAATCAAATTCACACAATTCCATGTCCTGGTCCAAAGGACTGTAAAGGTACTGCCACCCTCAGTACTGCTGGACTGCCACCCTCAGCCAGACATCTTTGACAATCCATTCTCCCAGGATCAAGAGAGGAATAATTTCACAGGAATTATCACAAATAAAAAAATTAGGGTATCACTGCTAAAATGCAAGCGTCAATTCACTGCTAAAAATGCAAGTGTCACATCACTGCTAAAAATGCAAGTGTCATATCACTGCTAAAAATGCAAGTGTCATATCACTGCTAATAATGCAAGTGTCACATCACAATCAATAGTGCGGATTAATAAATCACATCCATAGGAAAAATTAAGAGGGAAACACAATCACATTTCCGTAGAATATGAGTGAAAAAATCCAATGGTAATCACTGTTAAGCCAACAGTCAAATTCACACAATTCCATGTCCTGGTCCAAAGGACTGTAAAGGTACTGCCACCCTCAGTTCTGCTGGACTGCCACCCTCAGCCAGACATCTTTGACAATCCATTCTCCCAGGATCAAGAGAGGAATAATTTCACAGGAATTATCACAAATAAAAAAAATTAGGGTATCACTGCTAAAATGCAAGTGTCATTTCACTGCTAAAAATGCAAGTGTCACATCACTGCTAAAAATGCAAGTGTCATTTCACTGCAAAAAAAGGCAAATGTCATATCACTGCTAAAAATGCAAGTGTCTATATTATATTTCCATATAGAAATTATCATTTTTACACTTCTTCAGGATCTGTCTTTAAGCAGAAAGAGTCTGTTAGTGTAAACACTGATCACATTGTTCTCAAAATGGGGCTGTATATTAACAAACGTTAGTGAAAAATTGCAAAAAATCAGAAATTTAAAATAATAAATCACAACATAAGAGAAATGAAAATCAAGAAGGTTTCTTTTTTCCATAGTTCCTCTGTTTGAGCTCCTCTAGCCAGCATTCAAATGACTGGGTTGCAGTTTCTACACAGTATACATTTCCATAATATTGTTTATGGCCAGGTGAATGTCTGTCTTTCTTGCACTTGCTGCACACAATTCCAGCAGTTTTCCTTATATATTTCCTGTGAATTACTCCAGCTTCCTCTTCTTGCTCTTTTCTTTTCCTATACCTGTGGGTGGAGTATGATATAGGTGTAGGAACTTGAATGCTGGAACTGTGAAGGAGGGGGGTGGTGGGTGGTTGAATCTGCAAGAACACTGGAGGTTGTTGTTGCTGTCCTGTGTGTTGAAATGCAGATGTGTTTAGAATAACTAGAGGCTGAGTGGGGACAAGGTGCTGCACAGGTGGAGCAGGTAAGGATCAGAAGGTTGGATCACTCTTCTACTCTTCAACTTTACCATGCCTGCAGTGTTTGGAGGGAGAACAAACTCATGTGGATTATCAGCTTTTCCAGAGGGCAAGGACGCACGCTTCTGAAGAGGTGCAGGTAAACTTGCAGAAGCTGTCACTGGTGGCTTTGGAGGTACTGCTCCTTGTTCCAAGATGTACTTAGTTTGTTTCTTTCCACGGCGATTATACCTAAATGTAGAAGTATCTGTGTATAATAGAGTATGAGAACAAAAGATATAACACAGTTAACAAGAGGCCCATGGGCCAAATCACTCAGCTGAGCACTCTGGATTGGAAAGAGCAGAAATCAGTTCAAAATTGAACATTTTAAATACAAATGTGGTTCTGACATTTGATCTATTGAGGCCTTGCCCCACCTCCAGGGGCATGACTGTAACACATTTGAAAAAAACCCTACCTAAGGATGCTTCTGAAGTCTGGCTTTGATATCCTTGAAAGAAAAATTTTATTGATATATTCCTTATATATTTATTTATAACTCTGATCTCCTGTTGTGGCCCCACCCAAACCCCAGGGGTCCTGATTTAAACAAACCTGAATATACACTACCTGAGGATACTTCCATATAAATATGACTTAATCATGGCTTTGCTGTTCTTAAGAAGAAAATTTTTCAGTATTTTTTTCAATACATTCCTATGTAAAACTTTGATCCCCCACAGTGGCCCTACCCAACCCCGGGGGGGGGGGGGCATGACTTGAATAAATTTGAATGTTCTCTATCTGAGAATGCTTCCATATAAATATGACTTAACATGGCTTTGTTGTTTTTGAGAAGAAGATTTTAAAAGATCTTTCCTTTGTAAATTTTGGAACCCCCGTTATGGCCCCACCTTAAAACCTGGGGTCATGATTTGAATAAATTTGATTCTTCTCTATGTAAAGAAGGTCTCACATAAGTTTGAACTTTTTTGGCCCATTGGTTCTTGGGAAGATTTTGAAAGAGAAACTGTCTATTTTTTTTTTTTTTTACTATTTCTTAATTATCTCTCCTTGGAAGTGGAAGTGGCCCTTCATTTGAACATCAATGACAGACAACGGACAAATTTTGATCAGGAAAGCTCACTTGAGCCTTTGGCTAAGGTGAACTAAAAAGTACATCCAATTAAGACTTAGCAAGATTTCATCCCCCTCAAATAAGACTATTCCCCTTAAGTTTCACATCAGGAAATAGTACCGACCTCAGGGAGCTAGAATCTTGAAAAAAAAAAAAAAAAACCTTAATTATACATATTTATTTTATATGTACATGTATGCTCATATCTAAAATATGTGTGTATACATTATTCTACTTTGTTGTATTTTCATAGTCAATACTAGGCCAGCAATTGCTCTTCCAACCCCCTATCTTTTCTCCTTACAAATATATTAATGCCTTAAAAGGAGAAACTACAGATTAGTGCCCTACTGCATATTCTATATGTGATGTTAATTAGATGTTGATTCCAAAAGTGAAAGTAATGTCTCTAATATTTATACTTTCATATGCTTACCATTGTGTAAGGGTTGTTTTATTTATTGCTGGTATTTGGATGGATGTTCTGGCCATAACTTGTGCATTGGAAAGAACACATTGACGAATATGTTCATAAGCCCTTCCAATCAGGGTCCATCTATCTTCTCTTGTACCATCAGAAGCACGTTTTGAGCTCAGGAAAATTTCACATAACTTACTGATGACTGCCTCCACATACCGATTACAGTCTGGCCATTGTGCTGGGCCTGTATTTGGGCCTAGAAAACAACTGAAAGAAGAAAAAAGACCTATGGTCATATTGCTAATCTGAGTCAGGATCCTACTGCCCACTTATAATAATGTTAAAATCACCATTATTGTCATCAATATCAAATATATTTATATCATTGTTTAACCTTGATTTGCATTTATTTACCATATAAGTTTCTGATTTATCTGGATTTGTTGTATGACCTACAGATGTGTGCAATTTTACACTCATTTAGTGACATTCTATTTTGTTTCTCAACCTGTGCACATCACCTACAGCAAACTATACGTAGACATTATACACTGGAGAAATGCATTTTAAAAGTCAAATTCATGCCAAAAACTTCAGCAAAACTTATCGGAAACTAGTTATAAGTTATGAATGCTTTAGATGCATGAACATTTGATGCACTCAAGTACTTGAACAGTTAACATGGGAAGACTACATGTACATCTTGCACTTGTGCAACTGTATTTTACCGATGACATACTGTATGCCATTAGAAGAGTTCCCACTATGCATGCGTGCGCATGTCATGATTACATACTAGTGTTTAATGGATCCAAACTTAATGTATCTTATGACATCAGCTTAGGCCAAAAAAATTAATAGTCTTGTTTCCTGCTACCAGCCTGAAAAAAAATAGGGTAGGTAGGTAGGAAAATTATTTTATTTTATATTTTTCCGATGGCATTTTTTTGGATATGAACTAATACAAGATCAAATTAATCATGCCACAGGTCAATATTGTCTTTTAAAATAAAAATTTCATGTCTTTTTATGCACAATTCAAGTGGTATTTTATAAAAATCCATATTTAAAACAAGAATTTAATGAAATGCTTGTTTTGTGTTAACACAGAAACCGATTATGGTGACAGATCCATGAAATTCCAGAAATTCCCGATTTTTTTTCTTCCAAAACTTAAAAAAACTTTAGGGTCGGGTGCAAAAAAATAGGGTAGGTCGGGTAGCAGGAAACAAGACTATTATTTTTTTTTGGCCTTATCAAGAAAATGTGTCAATATAAACAAATCTACCTTGAACACTTTACTAGTTTAGGGAAGTGCACTGCACAAATTGAGAAAATAACCTTTTTTCTATTTTTATATATATATATATATATATATATATATATATATATATATATATATATATATATATATATATATATATATATATATATATATATATATATATCTCAAAGGATTTAACTCATTAATAACTCAACAGTAAACTCAATATAGCACTTGGACACAAATAATCCATCCCAATCAGCTACTTGAGGTACTGTAAACAAGCTCATGAAATTACCCCACCCCTACCTCCTTCCTGGTGCATTAAGTTTTAAAGTGCCAATTTACATATTTCTAAGAAACTGCATTAAGAACCCTTTCTGCACTGCACACTAAAGAGTTCTGATGCTAAGGTATTTTTCTGCAGTTAAAGTGATCTGCCCTTAGATCTCAATTCCAATAAATTGAAATTTACAGTATATTATGCTCAATTTGTAATCAATTTAGTATTGATAACATTTTAAAAAGGCCAAGATAAATTACACAGGCTAGGTATTGGCATTTTGTATGTAAATAACTAATTAAAATGCCTAAGGACTATACCCATTATACAGAGAAAGTTAAAACTTATTGTCTAATATATACTTGGTACCCATGACATGAGATAGCCATTACACATTATGACGTCATTATTCTTTACTACACAAGGTTATAATGGACATCAACAAAAATGCTTCGGCGCAAGGGCATGCTCTATTTTATTTAACTGAAATAAGGTATGTTTTGAAGCAGAATATTTTAAAGATTGATGGTATTGATGCACAAATATCATCAGCTCAGTTGTATAATTTCTATTTATAAAGTTTTAAGTTGAATCTGGGTAAAAATGAACAGTCTGGTATAAGTTTCCCCAAATTCCGATCAAATGAGAAAATGCCTAGGATTTGTGCAGCAGTTTTTTAACTAAAGAATATTCTTCTTAGCATTATACAATTTTTATGTAAAATTAAATAGGGTAATCCCTTGCGCCAAAGCTGTTTTGTTGATGTGTTTTATAACCTCCAGTAGGTAAGAACAATGATGTCATAATATGACATCATAATGTGTACTGGCTATAACATATCATGGGTACTAAGTATGCATAAGAAAATGAATCAAAACTTTCTCTGAATAATATATATATACCTCTTACGCTTTTATATTAGCTCATTTGCATAGAAACGCCTATACCTAGCCTTAACTCACGTGCATAATTGAACACTTTATTTGCGTGTATTTTCTCCACGCAAGTAAACAAAAGTGATTTCTGTTCATTGATACTTTGTCATATCTGAACATTTTTCCTGGGGAGTAAATGCCACATACCATATATTGAAAATTAGATAGATAAGCTCAATGTTTACACCTTGATTCAATATAATTTTCTCAATGTCCAAAAAAAAAAAAAACATACATTTTGCACTGGTGTATAGAGGGTCCTTAGGTAAAGTTTGTGTAAAGTATGAAGTTAAAATATTTCTGATATAACCTGATATGAATTTTCAGTTTTCGTTTCCCAGTGATCTTAAATTTGCATGAATGACCTTAGGTCAAGGTCAATTATAAAATTTTAGTGTTTCTCCATTACAGAATCCTACTAATGTTATTATCCCCTCACAACGAGTTGGAGGGGATATAGTAATGCACTTGTGTGTTTGTCAGTAATACCCTTTCTGTTGTCATTCACACCATGCAGATTAAACATAGCACTAGCCCTGAAGCATGACCTGTAATAACCTTCACATTCTCTTACACTGGCCTCTCTTAGTCTTTGAAGAATATTTAAGGAATATCTATATTTTTTTGGTATTATGTTGTATTCAAGCAATTGGTTTGCATAATATTGTTAAATTACCACACTAGATAGGTGCTTGGACATAACTATGATTACAAAACCCCAAAATCTGATGGATTTACCACTATATTTTCACCACTTGGTAAATTTACCCGCTCGATCCAAGCCTTGCCCACTTTTCCTTCTCTCTCCCACCCTGCATGTTTTATTACATGTAACCATACATATTGATAAACCAGTAGCTTTATGAAGAATACATTTTTTGTTATTTGTAATTTTATTTCGGAGAAAAAAATTTGAAAATATAAATATTAATGTATAAACTTTAGGTATTCTTGTACAGTGGATCTTCAGATATTGGACGCCAGATATGTGGACTTCTGAATGCTTTTTCATGGGAATGGAATTTCAGAATGGTTCGTCAATTCTGCTAAAATTTCTTGAGCTAGGTGTTAATTGTTGTAAAACAACTGACCTGCCTGTTTGTTTTCAAAGACAGTCACCTGCGACCTGTTAGAGCTATCAATGACTCGATGCAAGATTAATTATAGGTTGAAAGATACGCACGTGGTCTCCCACTTTTCTGACAATTGAACCTGATTAGTTTAGGATAATAATTTTTATATTTCAAAAACTTTTTTTTAGTTGGCATAAAAATTTTATTTACTTTTACAAAAGAGTTGTACACTGTAACATTGGTTTTATGAGATGCTATGTACAGACATGACTCCAGAGTTTTTTTAATTTACAGTATTTCATTATATTCTATATATCTCTGATGCGATCTCATTTGGGATGATTATATACATGTAGCTTATGTATACATGTGCAGTTAATGTCACATTAAGCAAGGATGAACTTTCATATTAAAATTAGATTCTATGGTTTGCTTTGCTCTACCAGTTCTACAGATAACCGGTAGTTGACTAGGGGAAATTCATTAATTCATGAGAAACTCTGTTTCTAATTAATATGGACATCCAATGTAATTTTATTTCAACAAGTGTTACTAAGCAGTACTAACATATAATAAAGTATTTAAACTGTAAAACATATTGATATAAAGCAGCATTCTTCACTATTGCCAATAGTATGATAGGTCATAATGCTAAAATAAAGGCAATTCAGGTATCCAGACAGTTCACCTGTTCGGACTATTTTTGACAGGGAACAAAAGCATCTAGATAAATGAGGCTCTACTACATTACTTTTATTTATGTATTATTTACACGTCTATCTGATGATTAAAAAATATGAAAGTACTTTTTTATATTATACATTAAAAACTCATTTTAAATTCTTTTGTTCAATTCATGTATACTTTGTTTACTTTGATTAATTATCATATGTGAATATAGTAAACGGGAATACTTCTCAGTGAAGTGCAAATTGCCCTACAATCTCAAGTAAGACTGTCAAGCACCTGGACACTTAACCCATTGGTCCACAATTTCACAAATTTATTAAAAACACCCTTACTGACATTCAAACATTGTTCTGCAATCGCTTTCTAGATCTATGCCAAAGAGCAGAGTTCATTTTCAACAAAATAAATAAATCAAGAGAGCTCTGCAGTTATACCAAAACTCCTGTCCTTGGGGCAATGATATCACAATTTTGGATTTTTGCACTTTTGCTCATCAAAACCTTGCACTTACATTATCTGCATATAACTCAGGGGCAAAGAAGAATTTTAATGAATTAATGCATTTTCAACATATATTTATAATCACCAGAGCAGAGCCCTGCTATTACACCAGAACCCAAGGACCATAAAAATCATAATTTTGTTGGAGACAACCTTGTTCATGGTAACTATGCAATTCAATTGTTTGCTTAAAATCAAGGAGCAGAGAAGACATTTTTCAAAGAAAGCATGATTTTTCACTATATTATCAATAGAGGCCACCCTAATATCTCAGCACCTAATCAAGGGGCCATAAAATTCACCATTTTGAAAGAGACTCTCTGCTCATCATTAACAGCATTTAGTATATTGTTTGCTTATATAATACCAATGGATGCAAAATATTTCTTTAAAAAAATATTTATATTTATTTACTTTATATTCAATAGAGTTCTACCCCAACAAATCAATCATGACTGTGAAATTTGAAAATATTTCATTTCCTTTTTCTACCAGTTTCAATATGATTTCAAAATTAAGAAAGTTGAAAAAAAAACTACACTGAATGACAGATCATATTGATAAGGTAAAAGTGTTTGCATGTGTGGTGAGATATAAGAAGTGTGTAAGCATTAACACCTACCGTTTTACACTCTCAACACCAGCAGCTACTCTAGTTTTTGTGGCCCTGAATCTTCCCTTTAGAACAGTTCTTTTATATCGAGCTGAAAAAACAGTTCCTTGCTTGTCATAATCTGACAGTTCAGTCCACAACCTGCAGATATCAGACACCTGGTGCTCCGACAAAGCTCTGCTCTTCTCTCGAAGTCCTACAAGGTACTCAGCAAGAGCTTGGACCTTGTCAAAGCCAGCAATATTGTCCGGACCAACAGATTCCTGAAACAAGATGAGCTTAATAAGTAATAGCGAGCGCAGCGAGCGGCGCGAAGTGCCGCTCGTCACTGTGAACTCTAAAGACAACGCCTGGGCGAAGAGAAAATTCGTACTACTGCACATTCATTCAATAGAATTTTTTTCCGCAGTAACTTTGGACCCACAATGCATCGCTTATTTAAAGTTATGTTCTCGCGATAATGACAACAAAGGTTCAACAAAAAATAAACTCGTCTCGATTTAATGGATATGTTGCAGATAAATAGTATATAAAATGTTCTTCACTAAAATCTGCCAGTGTTCAGGCTTCGGTTTGGTAATGCAACTTACATACGACGTCATGTGACGTCAGAGTCTAGACGTACCAAATGTCACGAGCGGTTTGAAGAGACGGGGCTAAATACAGTTTATAAAAGTATCTGCGCTCGCCCTAACAGTCGCAACATCAACATATTATTTGCTTGAAATTCATTATTAATCCTGAAATACTTAGAACACATTATTTGTGTAAAAATGTGTTACTCTTACTGGCCAAGTCTTTCGTCACGGATGCCTGATTGTAAATTTGTTTAAAATTGGCCTTGTAAATTTATGATAATAAATCTATAACTAAAAATCTTACAAAGTCTGACCTTTAAATATTATCCCTGAACATGACCATCTTATCTTAATTTGACCTTTGATAAAGCAACTCTACAATAAGCAACATCCAGATTTCCTCTCCCATACTCTACAGAAGCAGTCTTAATCTTTGACCAAACTTTGTGTTATTCAGATGGTCATAAAGTTGACAGAAACTCATGATATCTCATCACATGATAAAGTTGAAATATCTGGGCTTGGAATTATAAATATGACTTATCATGGCACAACTGTTCTTGAAAATAATTTTAAGGGGTTTTCCCTAGGCCTTCCCTCATAAAATTTTCTTCCATATTGTGGATCAACCCAACCCCTGTGGGACATGATTTGAACTAGTAAGGAAGCTAATTTACAAAACTTTCCTCTTTCCTAGCAGATAGGATCTTAAGTAGTTCACCCCGCCCCCTTAATTCAGTGTGGCTGTAACATTTAATCTTCTACCCAAGTTAAATTGATTTGGTCCTGTGGTTTTGGATAAGAAGTCCAGGATTTCAAAAAATCAAGGCTAGATAGATAAATTTAAGGAGGAATGCCAGACAAAATTCAATTTCAAGAGGCCCATGGGCCACATTGCTCACCTGAGCTCATTGGCTAGGAAAAAGCACAAATCAGTTCAGTATTGAAAAGCTAAGATGCTTCCATATCAATATAACAAATGGCTTTGCTGTTCTTGAACAAAAGATAGTTAAAGATTTGTTCCTATATATTCCTTTGAAAAAATTTGATCCCCCATTGTGGCCCCTCCCTTCCCCCGGAAGGGGGGGTCATGATTTTAACAAAATTGAATCTACACTACCTGAGAATGCTTCCTTATCAATATTAAACACGGCTATTCTGTTCTTGAGAAGAAGATTTTTTCCTATATATTCCTTCTCAAGAAGATTTTCATATGCATTCCTTAGTAAAACTTTTGGTCCCCCATTGTGGCCCCACCCTACCCACAGGGATCTAGATTTGAAGAAATCTGAATATACTTTACCTGAGGATGCTTCTGTATTAATATTACTAAACATGGCTTTGCTGTTCTTGAGAAGAAGATTTTTCCTAATATATTCCTATGTAAAACTTTGATCACCCATAGTGGCCACACCCTACCCCTAGGGATCATCATTTGAACAAATCTGAATCTACACTACCTGAGAATGCTTCCATATCAATATGTCTAATCATAGCTTTGCTCTTCTTGAAAAGAAGATTTTTAAAGATTTATTCCTATATATTTCTCTGTAAAACTTTGACCCCCCATTGTTGCCCCATCCTACCCACAGGGGGTCATGATTTGAACAAATTTGAATCTACACTACCTGAGGATGCTTCCATATCACAATGAGTAATCATGGCTTTGCTATTCTTGAGAATTTTTTTTAAAAAAATTCCTATATATTCCTATGTAAAACTTTCATCCCCAATTGTGGCCCACCCTACCCCTGGCGGTCATCATTTGTAAAAACTTAAATCTACACTATGTAAAGAAGGTTTCACTAAGTTTCAACTTTTTTGGCCCAGTGGTTCTTGGGAAGAAGATTTTTGGAACATGCCAACAAATTTCCACTATTTCTGAATTATCTCCCCTTGAATGAGGGTGTTGCCCTTCATTTGAACAAACTTTAATATCCTTCAACCAAGGATGCTTTGTGGCAAGTTTGGTTGAAAATGGCCCAGTGGATCTGGAGGAGAAGTTGGAAAATTGGGAAAAGTTTACAACGACGATGACAGCAACGATGACAGACAACGGACAAATTTTGATCAGAAAAGCTCACTTGAGCCTTCACCTCTGATGAGGTAATAAAAGCTTGATTGAGCTCTAAACTCAGATAAACTAAGAACTTACTGTCTCATAAAAAAAAACAATTTGTATAAAAAAAAAAAGGTCCTGCACAATTGTTACTATGTTTTGTGAACCCCTTGATCTCAAGCACAGTAGTCTTTAGGACAATCCATTTGCATGAAGAAAAAGAAATCTTTACCTCTTGTCCTATCTCTTCAGTGTCTGTCTCTCTCGGTGTATCTCCTGATGTAAAAGAAAATCATAAAAATGTATTTGATATCAGCAGTGATTAACAACAAATGTATTGCAAGTAGGTTGTTAAATTAAATATATACTTGTGTAAAATGAAAAGAAAAACATAACAATAGATTTATTTCTCCTTAATGACAGAAAACTGTCCAAAAAATTGCATGCTTTCCATTTAGACTTTTTGATAGTAGCAATACTGGAAAACAACAAAATGTAAGTGTGGCCAATGTTACCAGTTGTAACAACTAGCATTCATTTATCAGTGCCAATACAGTCAATGCTAGCTAGATTATAATCCTATGTGTTAATAATTATGTTCTGCATTGTTTGGAATTAAATTTACAGGATATAATTTTAAGGATTAATGGTTATGTTCCCCATTGTTTGAAATTTAATTTACAAGCATTGTAAACTGAAAAGAAATTTACAGTCCTTATTGAAAATAGACATTTATACTGACAATGTACATAGAAATTTGTGCAAAATACAATTTTTATAATTATGTAAAACTTTTTTAATATTTATTAACCTACTGTGGAATCAACACTATGTGTGATGGCAGCAAAATTGTAGCTCTCCAAAAACAAAAATATTAATTTTGATAGACCAGAAGGCAAGCATTACAGTGCCACCCATTGAACAAAGTGTTCATTCATTGCGCACACAAAGTGCTCCATTTCTCTAGGTTTTTCTCCAGATTTCTCTATTTCTCCAGGTTTTTTTTTACTATTTCCACTACAAAACCTTCCTTAAAACCGTTGTTAATAGCCCTCTTGGACTCAAAATTGAGACTATAGAAAATTTTGCCTATTAAAAACTGCCTCCGGCAGGTGTTGGCATCTCCATATGAGGGTGGCAAGATAATTTGGTCAAATGCACTTTGTGCAGATGTTTACTACAGAAGTGTATTTGATAGGGTCTAAGAATTTCTTTATGAAATCAAGCTTTTGAATAGTTGGTCCAGAATCCAGTGCAACTTTTTGTGCATAATACAGTTTTTTCTTTAGGTTGCACTGTAACTCTGTGGTCAATCCCATTTATTCCAGACCAGGCTACAGATCTGCAGTCACATGTGTACGGGGGGTTGGGGTGGGGGGTTTGGCAGGGAGGGGAGTTTGCAACTAAATCTATCCCTCATTTTTACATGAACAATACCACTTTCAAAGTATTGGCTTATTGAGTCTTCTTTTTTAAGTAAACAGAAAAATGTGGATGGCCAACGAACATCAAACTCCACAAAACAGGAGATGTTTGTAAAACACTTATCCCCCCCCCTCCCCTTAGACATACAATATAGGGTGTGCATGATCGTACCCAAAACAGAACTTAACCTACATATTCTTATGATAAATCTGTATACCAAATTTCATTTCAGTATGTGCAATCTCTGCGAAGAAAATGAATGGAAACTTGGTGGACCGACAGACAGCAGCAAAGCAATATGCCCTCCATTCTTTAAAAGGGGGCATAATTAAATAAATCATGTTAAATTGCCTATACCTGGTTGCTTTTCAGTTGCTGTGAGATGTACTTCTGTTCTTTCAGCTCTTGCTTTGGAGATTTCTGCACTCTTTGCTTTGTCCTTTCTCTGCCTTGTCTTTGTACATTCCTCCATAGGTGTAGAGGCAGGATTCAATGTTGCTGTAAAACATAGCTCAAAATGTTATAGTTTTCATATAATAAAGACTGAACAATTTTTAATTGGTATAAACATCCAATCATCCAACATGTTTCCACACTTCTACTTTTTAGCAAGTCATCTCAATTCAAGTAATTGTACAGTTACAGAAGTTTACCCTTGTCATGCCCATGAAATCTCTTCAACTATGCAGGAGAAGCAATGGATAATTTTTAGCATAGAAAAAATAATTAATGAAAAAATAAAGACCATCCATCAATATGCTCATGAAACTTCATCAACATATGCTCATGAAACCATGATTTTGAAATATTTTAAAGGCATACTCCAATACCTGAACTATAGGTTGGTTCCTTTTCTTTTGAACCCAAAACAGGGGCAGGTAAGATGGACTCTGTCATGTAAAGAAATGTTTGTATTTATATAAAACAATAAATGATATTAGCTAGATTTAATCTTAAAGCTAAAATTTTCAAGAAAGTCATATGAATAAGAATGGCCATGTGTACATCTTTTTTAAATTGATTTTTCCGGTACTTGTTTTGATTTTTATTTCCCTTCAAATTAAAGGAAGAGGAATTGAAAATCCAAATACTAAGTAGTATTTAATATCAATGGGAAATATAAATAAGCATTTTTTATGTGCTCTCACCAGGGTATTTTATTGATGATGAACATAATCATGCAGATTTTTAAAAACTAATTCTTGAGTTTAATGTTAGGTACTACACCATACTCATAACCCCCTCAAAAACATGGATTAGAAGGCATATAAAAAAAAAATAAATCAAAATAACAAGCCAATTGATATTCAGAAAAAAACATTGCTTCTGAATGACTTGGTAAATTTGATTTTGCTTCAAAAATTATAAAAAAGAAAGAGCTGAAAAGGATTGACAGATAGATATTGAGAGTTAGATGAATAGCTATGGTTTCATCATACATGTTTCTAATAAGTGACAATAATGTGATATTGGTACCTGTATTGACTAAATCCTGATATTCCTGTGTAGTAGGAATGTGTAAAATCGGTTTTGGTGGCCCTTCTTTAACAGGAGTAGGTAATGGAGTGGTTTTTTTAGTTTGGGTACTAGGAATATCCAAGGGTGGTATGGTAAATCATGGAATTCCTCCTCCCCAAATCCTTCATCATCTTCTCCTTCCTCCTCTTCTTCCTCCTTCTCTCCTCCAGCCATCTCCTCTGTTTCCTCTAAAGTCTCAGACTTCTGCATGTCCTTGAGAACCTTTCCTGTCTGACTGTACAGGTACTCAACCCCAAGAAGTTCCCCTGTGTATAAAAAATTATGTAGAATACAATTACATGCTTTAATCAGTCCTTTGACCTATGAAAATATGACATGACCAATTTTTCTATCTATTATATATTCATTGTATATTTGTAATATTTTTTTTGACTAGGGGTTCAACAATACACCAATATAAAGAGAAACAAAAAAATTGTACAATATATCACAGTAAAAAGGCCATCTACCTCTGTACCGCAATATATAACATTTTACATCATTTCTTTTAAATTTAACTAAACAAAAGTGATTTTATTTATTTACATTAGCTGTTTTCCATATGTTTTACTTAACAAAATGATTTTCTTCATTTACATTTCTTATCATTTATTTATATTGTGTTCAGAGCTTTATTAAATATTTTCTAATGTATTTGTGAACTTAATGAAATAATCTGCAAATTTTATTGCGTTCAGAGCTTATTACATGTTTAATAATGTATTTGTGAACTTCATGAAATAATCTACAACTTTTAGTGTTCAGAGCTTATTAAATGTTTTGTAAGGTATTTGTGAATTGATGAAATAATCTACCACCTTTTTGCTTTCAAATTTTAATAGGGTTTCCTAATTTTTAAGAACAGAGACATATAAATTTTATTAGAAATATGAAAGGTGAAATATCTCAGTATGTAACATGAGGTAGTCCCTGTGTATCAATTAAGATATGCCCTAATCATATTGTTACACTCCTATTTCTGACAATTAATTCAATGTTATCAAATATTGCTACATCATTTTCTACAACTAAAAATTAAAATTCTGAGAAGGAAATAACGAGCGAGATTCTAATCTTTACCTGTGTACTTTCTAGGTACTGTATAGGATGGCATAATCTTTTTCCCAAGAACAGCTTCTCCAAGACAGTTTATTGTGTGTCTCAGAAGACCACTATATGTCGGAGGTTCAGTCTTCTGGGTGGTAGTGGAAACTGACCTGTCTTCATTCCATCTGCTGAGGCCATCCAAAAGATAGGCTTGGAAAAGAGTGGCATTAGCCAAGGTACCTATACAAAGAGTAACCTTCATAACAACAAAGTAATTCAAGTGACAATGATAATTGTATTAATAAAAATTGGCAAATGATTGTAACTTGCCTGGAATAAATCGGGCCAAATGCAGATGGAAGCACTCAAGGGAGGTCGATCCTCTTGCACACCGATAAACTGGAAGATGACATCCTCCTTTCTTTGATGTACCAGTTTGCAAGTACAACTGGACATCTGATGGATCCTGGATGCAAGCTACATGCTTCTGTTGCTGGTTCCATATTTCTGTCATTCTCTCACTGTTAAATAAAGGAACTCCCTGGGTATCTCTTCCACGATCACCATCAAGAGACTGAATCAGCTGGGTGATGAGGCGGGTGGTCTCCTCAACACCACGGGTAGTTCTTCTACAGTGAGCAACTAACTCACTACTTTTCACATGGTGGAGAACATCCTCATCTTTCAGATTTGTTATGTGGAGAGCCTCCAGTTCTGATCTCTTCGCAGCAACCAGTGCTGCAACATCTTCTGGATCCCATACATAAATGCACTGGCTCAGATGCGACATGAAAGTGGCATATAGTGCATGAGCATCTGTTGTGCAGCCAACAGAAAGACGACGCATAAAGTGCCAAATGTCCAGACGGATGGTGAGATTTGGCCATGGTGTGAGCATCCTTCTAAGCTGATTACTTCCACAACAGTCTCTATCAACATACAGTAGCTGTGGGGGTGGAACCTCTGCTTCTCTGTAGCGTCTCATGAGGCCATTTATCATAGGACCAAGACCAGATCCCTCTCCAGTTGTTAGTACTGACAAGATAACTTGGCCATACTCATTTCCAATATTAGTGGCCCACATAGCAGTCTTAGAGCTTGTACCTGCTAGCTTCTTTACAACCTTCTTCGTAGAATCAATTTTCAGTATGCTGCCAAACAGGGAGGTGATGTTGGCCTTAATTTCCTCTAATCTCTGCAGTACATCCTGGGCATATACTTGCATTAGCCAACGGTAATGGGGCACAGGAGGAGGGGTGGGTGGCTCTTCAAATGCAGATGGCATGACAAGACCGCTAGAGGCTGCATTTGAAAACCCTTGGCAGTCAGTCAGATAGTGGATAGACTTCTGAAGCCATGCATCACTGTGTTGTTCTTGTAGTTTTGACCTTATCTGACTTGCACTATTGCCGAGGCCACGTTGCCGAAGAAGACGGATAATCTTGAGGTCACAGGCAAGTCTGTACGTGAGGATGCAGGGAAACTGTGTCTGATGTCGTATATCTAACTGTGAGATGATGTGCTGGTTCCAGCTAACTATCTTTCTTTTGCATTGAGGACACTGTAGCCACTCCCCAGCTATGTTGTAACTTCCATCTACATCAATTACCTGTCTGACTTTTGTATATATCCCTCCAGATGTCAGCTCAGGTTTTACACAATCTTCATGGGTACAATAAAGTTTAACTCGCCAAAGCTTTCTTGGCATCCACAACAAAAGTGGCTGAGCAAAGTATCTGTCCATTCTAGGTTTATTATTGCATGACAATGAAGGCTGAGGTGGGTACCACCATATCTTGTCCTATTTGCTGGAATCAAATTCCACTCTTCCTGCTGGACTCCATCTAAACAGCACTTTGGAAACCCAGAGATGGTCAGGTTTAGGCAAAGTTAGCTTCCAGCCTGCAGGTAGACAAATATCTCCTAAAAAAGCAAACAATTTCATAAAACAAAACTCCAGCAAACCTTTTTTTAAAACCTATGTCAAAATACCTTCTATAGGAAGTTTCACCAATTTCTAAAGGCATTTCTCACTTTCTAGAATCACCAAACCAGAAAATACAGTGCTAATTCACAGCAATTCATGTTTTTTTCCAAACCAAATTTACCGTAACCTTCATTGTAAATCTAACATCCCTATTCAAATTTAGATTTCTTTTACAATAATTTCTTTCAATTTTTATTGCGGTAAGAAAAAGAAAAAAAGTTACCCTCTGCTGAATCCTGTATATCTGGAACAGCCAAAATTGAATGATTGGCAGCAGCACCATAATTTGCAATATCTGTAATGCATAGATAAGTTTTTATACAGACATTTTTATAAAAGAGAATTTTTGACACTAACAAAACCTAACATGGTTCATTTTCTTCTATGTCAATAATACGAACATTCTTTTTTAAATTTTCAACTTTTTATTGGATACATTAAAACAGTACTTCTGCATCATGGCATAAAAACATGGACTGCTAAGGAAGCTCAACATATTTTAATTTAGTTAAAACACTGTTGTTTTGCTGAAAAACTCCACTTGAACTTAAAAAAATTCTTCTATAACTTTGATCCTCTTTTGTAAACCAATCGTGTTTCAAAAAGTCACGTCTTAATCCTAAGCCCTAACTACATCATGACAATTCAATTTAATAAGCTTGTTGGCAAACATACTTGAGACAATTACAATGTGAAAAGATTCCTTAGAAGTACTGTGACACCAAGAAGGGCAAACTTAATAAGGCTCATTTGAGACTAAAGACCTGGTGTGTAGCTTAAAACTGAAGAAGTAAATTAACAATAAAAAATATTTCTTTTTTGCTTATAGAAGATAGAATATTAGAATACTGTAGATCACTGTATTTTCACGACACCTTAATTCCACGATAAAAGTTATTTGGTATTTATTAACGAGGCAAAGTTTTACCAAGCTATAATTTCTATTGTATATCATCCTTACTAATACAAATACATGTATAGGCGAGAATAAAATTTTCATGAGCAGACAGACCTGCCTAATTACGCAAAAATAAAATTATCGCGAATAAAAGTTGATTTACAGTACCTGTAACAGGATGAGATTGGTGTTTCCTTGACCTAGGAGAAGGTGCAAGAAAAGAATCAGAGACTGCTCTGCATGGCAGAGTGGCAACAGTCGTGGGGCCTGCTGTGGGTGAAGTGGCAACAGTCATAGAGCCTGCTGTGGGTGGAGTGGCAACAGTCATAGAGCTTGCTGTGGGTGGAGTGGCAACAGTCATGAAGCCTGCTGTGGGTGGAGTGGCAACAGTCATGGAGCCTGCTGTGGGTGGAGTGGCAACAGTTAGGGATCCTGCTGTGGGTGAAGTTGCAACAGTCATGGACCCTGCTGTGGGTGGAGTGGCAACATTCATGGAGTCTGCTGGGGCAGGAGTGGCAACATTTGAGGGACCTGCTGTGGGTGAAGTGGCAACAGTCATGGGGCCTGCTGTGGGTGGAGTGGCAACATTCATGGAGCCTGCTGTGGGTGGAGTGGCAACAGTCATAGAGCTTGCTGTGGGTGGAGTGGCAACAGTCATGGAGCCTGCTGTGGGTGGAGTGGCAACAGTCATGGAGCCTGCTGTGGGTGGAGTGGCAACAGTCATAGAGCTTGCTGTGGGTGGAGTGGCAACAGTCATGGAGCCTGCTGTGGGTGGAGTGGCAACAGTTAGGGATCCTGCTGTTGGTGGAGTTGCAACAGTCATGGACCCTGCTGTGGGTGGTAAAGCTGGTATACTAGGAAGAGTTCTGGAACCTGCTGTTGGGGGATCAGCAGCAACAGTTCTGGAATCTTGTTTGGTTGGAACAACAGCTAAAAATATAAATTTAGAAAACACAATACATTTCAGTAAGAAAAACTGTAATGAGGGTTCCATAATACAAAGAGTTGATTCTTGTAGCTGAACACAAGATGACTAAAGATTTTTAAGCTTATTCTAGGTTTTTAATCATTTACTTAAAAAAATCTGAGTTTTGTAAGCCAGCCAATTTGTAGATCACCAAATTTTTGTGAGCTAAATAGCAGGAAAAAATTATCATGAATTTTGCCTATATTGGTCTATATAATCTTTAAGAATACAAATATATGCAAGAATGAAATTTATCTCAAGCAGAGTTCCTCTTGTTATTGTGTGAAAATAAAGATTTGTGAATAAAAAGTGATTTACATCGCAGTAATTTGAAAAGTGAATAATGTTAAGAAACGCAAAGGGTTTCATTCCAAGTTCAATACAGCATTTAATGTTTATTTTAATACAACTGCAAGCTTATTTTTCAGGTGGAGTAATTAGTTGCAATGTGATGCTGTAAGATAAATACATGAATAACAAACAGCTTTTTTTCTTTTCTGTCCAAATAAAGTTCTTTAGAAGAAGTTTTTTAAAAAGATATCTCCATAATTTCAACAATTCATATTTAATTTCTCATTTAAAGAGGATGTGGCTTTAAGCTGCTCTTCATTTGAACATTTAAATCCCATTCACCCAACAGGTTGCAATTACAATTTGGCTGCAATTAATTTATCGTTATGTTCTTGTTAAAAGTGTACAGAAGGAGAAAATTACGAAAAATGCTCACTTAATTAAGACTTCATCTCAGATGAGCTTTAAAATAAAATCAAGAAATATAACTTGTAAATAGACTTGAGAAACAGCCTCTAGAGAGATTTGTTAATTTTTAAGCATTGCCAATGGAGTTTTGTACAAAGCAGATCAGGGAGATAATTCATTAATTTGATTCCCATTATTTACTGAGCATGATCAATCAAGCCATTTTCTTTCCACCACAAATGAATCAGGTGGTCGCAACTGTAGTGTGTGCAGAGACAACTCTTTGAATATTTGATTGACTATAAATGTCTCTGGTTTTGTCATATGTCTCTGGTTTTGTCATAAATTAAACAAATCTCTGGATGAAGACCTCTTGATTCATACACCATCGATATGCCAGATGTGTGTGATCAGTATTAGACACAAGAGATATATTGCATGTGAATTTAAATATATTTTCCATATATGTACATGCATGAGGTTAAATTAAGCAAATAAGCAATTAATTGATAAATATACTCTATATAGCAAAATAAATTTCAGCTATGCATGCATGTCCAATCACATCCACTAGGATTAGATTTGTGCACACTTACCAATGAATATCTTACAGCACCTTATAATTAAGAATTCAATTTAGATATATTGCTTTATTTTCAAAATTCACAGTTCAAAGTATATACAGGGCGTTTCAGAAAACATGCAACCATTTACTTTCCTCTTTTTACTGATATACAAAGAGAAATATGTATTATAAATGTTTTATTTAAAATTGTAGTAAATAGGCTCAAGATTTTATTGATAGCAAATATTTGGGAAATAATTATCATTTGAATTAATCATAGAGGATATTCAATGTTTTGTAGTTGAATATGGAATTTATTTCATGAGTGGGACAGGATTTTTGGATATTTTCAGAGTGCGAAGCACAATTTTACAATTCATGTTATGAATTAAGTTACGATTGACATTCAACAAGAAGACCCAAACATTCCTTTAAATTTTTTTTTACCATTTCAATGCACTTTCTTGTGCATCCTTTCATCCTATTGGACTAACCGTTTTATACCTCATTGTAATTATTCTATACAACGTGTTATCTGATTGGTTTAAGATTATCATGTGACAGGGCCATAAAACTAATGTATTTCCCAGCCGTCGCCATGCTTTTCATCATATTCAACCTTTTCTAAGACCTAGAGCACTTTCCCGCAATAGTTATTGTTCTAATTGAACATAAACTCCCGAAAGTAGTAGACGTCACAACAGCCTGGTTCACGTCACAAAATTGCTGATGGACTTCAGTAAATTGTTTCAGTAACACTTTGTTAAAATTGAATTTAAGAGAGCGGTGCCAAATTTCAAAGTTTATGCTTATTTTAACAGTTTTTTCTTGTTCCTGTGTAATAAACAATTTATTGCATGATCGTGAGGGAAACATGAAGATTTACTCAGCCAAGAAATATATTCCCCTCGGTCGAAATCCTCGGGTAATATGATTTTTCTTGGCTGAGTAAATCTTCATGTTTCCCTTACAATCATGCAATAAATGTATAATATCTCCAAATTTCTAACATCAAATACATCATTAAACTTGTTTTCAGACTGATAGAACATTTTCATAGAATATACAATATAGCTCTGTGAACTGGCAACCAGCATCTATGGCCACCCTTACCAAACTGTTATGTTTGCTGCAGACCTGCAGCAAGTCTGCTGCAAGTTTGCAGCAAATAAAATTGTTCGCAGGAAGAAAATTTTCTTGTTCACAGATGATTGCCGCTAGCTGTGATCTTGCGGCAAACATTGCAGCAATTGCTGTAAGCTTGCAGCAAATTCGCAGGAACTCAACATGTTTGCAGGAACATTGCAAGAAACATACACGCCAATCTGTTGTTCGCAGCAAGTTTAACAAATTGAATGTTTGCAGGAAGTTCGCAAGAACAGTAAACAAGTCAAATCAGCCAATGAAATGCAGATTGTACTGGAGTCAACACAGAATTCACCATTTTGAAATGTTAGAATTGAAGTGTAGATGTTTCAATATTTTGTTAGGAATATTTACCATTTTGAACATGTTGAATGATTACAAAAGCATAATTCTGGATGTAGGTGTACATTGGCATACACAAATCTAATTGGTAAGATCTGATTTTGTTTATTTTAATATGAAACAATTATCTCTTTAAAGCATGTTTAAGTAACATGTACTTGCTAGGTCAAATCTTAATCTATTTATGAACTTTAATCTTTATTTTAATATAATCTTTATTTTAATATTACATTTGTATGTTTATTCAAATGTATTTAAGGTTCCAAATCAATTATTATAAATGTTCAAATGTTTTCAAATAAATTGGAATAAACCGTACAATTTTATTGTTAAATAATGTGCAAAGGCTTTTAATTTTCTGTACATGTCAAAAAAAAATATTTTTATGAAGAATAGTTTGTGAAAATTGTCTAGAAACATAAAGAGATACTATCAACACTTCAGAAACTAGCTAGCATCATTTCAGACGTATGTGGTGGATTTTCTCTATAATTAACAGATTAAGGTCAGGACAAAGGCTTTCTGCGAACTTGCTGCTTGTATGCAGGAATGTGCCAAAAACAATAATTATATTGCTTGCCGCTACTTAGCGGCAATGTTTGCCGCAAGCTTGCAGCAATGTTTGCTGCAAGTTTGCAGCAATGTTTGCCGCACGCTTGCAGCAATGTTTGCCGCAAGATTGCGGCAATGTTTGCAGCAAGCTTGCAGCAAGGTTTCCATATTTGGAAAATCCAGTGTTTGCTGCTGACTTGCAGCAAACTTCATTTGCATGGTAAAATGTTTGCTGCAAGCTTGCTGCATACTTGCCGCAAACTTGCTGCAAGCACAAAGGCTTTGTATAGGCTGTCATGGTTTCTTTAGCTTCATTGCAGCAGGCTTGCAGCAATGTCCGCAGCAAGTTTGCAGCAATGTTTGCAGGAAGGCAATATTTTTGGTAAGGGTATTATAATTTTTTATCCATCCGTGGACAGATTAATTAAGGTTATAAAATTGAACACAAACACACACTTAAAATGAACATATACTGGTATACAAATATTTGCAACACAATTTACTCTTTTGGGACTAACATCAAATTTTCCAAATTGATACAAAAAAATTAAAGAACTAGTATTTTGTTTTTTTTTTACTTTGTTTGGCAAATTCCCAAAATGATGATGAAAAATTGTACATTTTCTTCAAAGTAAGGTTGTTTTCCCCAACTTGGTTTAAAAAGATAGGATTTTGATTTTAGGATGCAAGGATCCTAAACATAGGGAAAAAAAACTTGGATCCAATGGCCTAATATGCAAGTGTCTTACTTTTTATCAATTTAACAAAAATGTTTTAAAAGCCTGCTATTTATAAGATTGAGTGTGCAAGAGTTTTGAGTGATTACTATGAAATAGCAATACAGTACACTTATAAGGTGCTATTAATTAAAACTCAAAATTTAAAAAAAGGTACATTTTATGTTTTGAAAAATGTACGAGTTAATCATTTTTAAATGTTATGAACTGAAAAGTAGATTTAGAATATGCTTAATGATTAAAATAAACAATGTCAAATAATTCAATAATATATTTCTGGGAATATATATCCAAACATAAATGTAACCTAGATTTTTATAAAATGCTGTGAAAAGGGGAATAACTCTTGCATATTTTGCATTGTAAGAATAAGGATTTTATAATTATATCTTTAAATTAAATTGTACCTATGTTTTTATGCATATCATTTAAGAGTGATTTCCATTTTTTTCTTTTTTCATTTTCTTTAAATATTTAGTTCCCTGTTTTATTATTCATTCAAGTTCTTAAGAATAACTCTGCAACTCACATTGTTGTCAGTTCACTGATCAATACTAAAACTGGCTGCTCATGTGAGGACCAAAAAAGAGTGTTTTGATGGTACTCCATAAGCAATCTCGATAATAAAATATGTGACAATCAAAGACATTTACCTGTTGAGGATCTCTCTAGCTCCAGCACATGTTGCAAAAGAGCCTCATCACTCATTTGGGTTGGTATTGCTAAAACAATGTTTTCACATAATCAGTATCTAAAACAATTACTAAAATAAAATACAATTATGGGCTGTTTGTAGGGATATATAAAAAATTATCAGATCAGACTGGGGTACATTGCAAAAATTTCAACTCATTTTGCTACTTCTCTTCAGAATTTCAGGTGATTATTACCGCTACATTTTATCAATACTAAACAGTCCTTAATAACTTTATTATACCAAAAAATCTAAATTTAATAACTGAAGTATTAAACATTAGTCAACCCCCTTTATGTTCTACTACCCATTGCTTTATTTCATACTACAGAGTAATGTTGACAAATTTGTATACTGATCCAGCATATATAATTATTAATTATACCAAAATTATTTCAAATATGAAATTTAATTGTAGTCAAAATGAAGATGACACAGTTGCATTTAAGGAAGGTATCACAAAATTGTCTCCATGCCAATGACATGCTTTAAACCAATAGGAATAACTGTAATTATTCTGATGAATAATAATAAATGCAAAAAAAAAAAAAATTAATGCTTCTGAAATCTTTTTTATGAATACAAGGAATTAAACAAATTAATACACATATACTAATCGTAATATACTTACAAGGTTTTACACGTGTTGGAGACATTATCCTCCTGGCTCTCTCATGCAAAACCCTTGGTGATGTATGCCGGCTTAGGGCAAGAGATTTCATTGCCGAAACTGTTGCACTTGAAGATCTTGTGGAAGGTGCAGGAGTGGACAGCAGAGGCTCGGAAGCTAGTTGGGTAGACTGTTTCATTCACACAGCTTCTCTTCCCTCTGCAAACTGCAAAACATACTTCCGGAACTTTTCTTTATTTATGGCTTGTGCATCTTTGGGTGGAGCTTTTGATTCCTTGAATGCTGCAGCCTCACTATCCATTTTCATTATAAGCCAACCAGCATATCCAAGGGCATTCTCTAATACCCACTTAAAAGTCTGTCCTCGGAATTTACCAAACTGAAGTTCATGTTCCCCCAGCACATCAACTTCAATGTTCACATCTCCTTTCTGTTGACGGACAGTGCGGATGGCCATAGCTCTCACTTGGTTATCTGGTTTTGCAGGACCCCAATATCCCCTCCTCTGATTTCTGCGCTCAACATTCAGAGCATTTAAGGAATCCGTCATATCTATTCTTCCACTAGCTCCTTTCCTGAATTTTGGTGGCTCCATTCTAAAATAATCAAATTTGTTTTTTTAAATTAACTTCATGTATGTTATTTATAAGATTTAAAATATAAACCAGAACTGTCCAAAAGGGACAAATACCCTCCACTGGGTTTTTCAGAAAAGGTGCAAAATCACAAATATTTTACGGATCTAAGAGGTGTTCACAATTTGCTGAAACATTTAAGTAAAAATATAATTACTCATTATATTTTTAATGAATGAAACTAAGGTGCAGTCATTAAAACATTAATACAAAAGATATGGACTGGACACAAATTATGAACTCTCTCTGTTAATGACCTTGAACTTGCACAATTGACCTTATGTCAAGGTCATGACACACACTCAGGTCATAAGTAAACTTTGTGTAAAATGGGAACTCACCAAGTTTATCCATAAGAAAGAAAGAGACAGGACACGGATTATGAACTTTCTCAGTGAACTTGAACTTGTCAAATGAGCTTGGGTCAAGGTCATGACACACCCAACGTCATGACACATACTTAGGTCATGAACAATCTTTGTGTGGAGTATTAGTTTCTAATGTTCCTCCATAAGAAGGATATGGACCACGAATTATGAGCTTTTTCTGTCAGTGACCTTGAACTTGCACAAATGACCTTGGGTCAAGGTCATGACACACTTTTAGATCATAAGCAATCTTTGTGAAAAATGGGAACTCACCAAGTTTATCCATAAGAAAGATATGGACCGGACACAAATTATGAACCTTTTCTTTCAGTGATCTTGAACTTGACCAAATGACCTTGGGTCAAAGTTATGACACACCCTCAGGTCATGAACAATCTTTTTATGAAGTAGTAGATTCTAATGTTCCTCCGTAATAAAAATATGGACATTACACATTTGCATATATATATATATATATATATATATATATATATATATATATATATATATATATATATATATATATATATATATATATATATATATAAACAAAGAAAAATAAGCACCAATGCTTCTCGTGCTTTCTATTCTTTTTAAAATTTACCATCTTTAAAGAGTAATCTAAAATAAAGTGTATCATTTCTGTTTTCACCTGTTATATTGTGCAAGGGGATGACAATTCAATTCTCAAGGGAGTTGGAAGATTTTGGAAATGATATGTCATTGATAATTATGAAAATACAAACATTCTGTCCTTTATTGACAAGCAAGAAAATGAATAATCTGTCCTTGTCTGTTGCCACTATCTCCTCCCCTTTACGAAATAGTTTTGGGAGTTCGGGTGTTTCCCAATGTTTTTGCTTGTCAAACTTTTTTTCAGTGAAGAAGAATTAAACTAGTTATAATTGTAACGGGGATTATTAAAGATGTTCCCCAAATGCTCTGCAACTCCCTTTTTGTGTCTTAAATATTTCCAGTAAGCTTCATTAAAAAAGGCAATGAAGTATATATTGGTCAATTAATGCATTACATGTGGGCAGAGCGCACAGGCATGCATGTGCAGGATGTTCATATCATCTCGTCTATCTGTAAAGCATCTTAATTCTGAGTATCAAAACCATACAAGCTACAGCTATATCAAGTATATATTTGTCATTTCAGTATTGCACACAAGCCCACATGCAAGCATGTTCATGATGACCATGTCATCTTGTCCACACCATTAAAATATTTTAATATACTAAGTATCCAATAATTTCATCAAAAAGTATAACAGGTTATACCATTTATATTGGTCACTTAAGTACTGCATGCAAGCGCAGGTGCATGCATGTGCATGATGACCATATCATCTTGTCTACACTTTTAATATGTTTCTATATTTTGAGTTTGAAAGCATTTCATCAAAAAGTATAAAAGTTACAGGTATATCAGGTATATTGTTCCTTTAATGCATTGCAAATGCATGTATGTTCAAGATGACCATATCATCTTGTCTACACTTTAATTAATATTTATATATATTCTGAGTATGAAAGAATTTCATCAAACAGTATAAAAATTAAAAGTTACGGCTATATCATTTATATTAGTCACTTAAGCATTGCACGCACGCACAGGTGCATGCATGTACATGATTACTAAATCATCTTGTCTACACTTTTAACATGTTTCTATATTCTAAGTAAGAAAGCATTTCATCAAAAAGTATAAAAATTGTAGCTATATCAAGTCTCCTGATCACTGCAGCGTTGCACATACATATGTACATGCATGTGCATAATGACCATATCATCTTGTCTACACCTTTAATTTATTTTTATGTTCTGAGTTTCAAAGCATTTTATCAACAAGAGGCCCAAGGGCCTTAACGGTCACCTGAGTAGAACAATTTAGAGGATCCATAAACTGATATATGAAACTTTGTTGCCCAAAAGCAAGAAAAATAGTATGATTAGGATCAACAAAATAATTGGTCTACTATGTATCTGTCCCCCATTTATCACTATTATCATGAAACTCTCAACAATTTAGTATCTATTATTTAATCCCCTATTATTACCTCTCACAATGGCACATCTTGGCCTTTGAAGAACATTTAAAAAGATAAGTTATTTTTGTCTCATTTTTATTCATCTATTATTTACAAGTCTACCTTAATCATTAAAACTATGAAAGTACTTTTTGTGTTATAAAATAAATGTTCTTGCATAATTCTCTTATTCTATAAACCTTTCAAATACATTATTTACAGTGATCAATTATCAAAGGTGAATGGCAAAGGGGAATAACTTCGCTCAGTAGAATAAAATAAAATAGAGCCCTGCAGCTGGCCAGGACCAGAACACTGACTTAATGATCCAGATGTTCAAAATTCTGGTAAAAATATCCTTGCTTATTAAAGCTTTTACTCTGTTTGCCTCCAATATGCCCAGGAGCAGAGAAGATTTTCAAAGAAAATAGGCATTTTCACTACAGATTTAACACAGCCCTACCCAACACCAGAAACTATGACCCAGGGTCATGAAATTTACAGATTTGGAAGAGGTACCCTCATCATGATAACTATGCAATAAGTTGAAGATTTTCAAAGAATTCACACATTTTACTATATTATCAATAGACTCCCCCCCCCCCCCATTCTGAGAAACACCACTGGGACCACAAGTTTTAAAAATTTTTATAAAAGCACCCTTGCTCATCAAATCTATACACTTGCTTCTTTACTTTATAACCAGGAGTAGAAAAAAATATTTTGAAAGAAATTATGCATTTTCACTATATTATCAATAGAGCCCCCCCCCCCATCAGAACCACTGACCCTGGGGCCATGAATTTCAAAATTTAGAAAGAGGCATTCTTGCTTGAATCATAACCATGCACTTCCTTTAATTAAATAATAACCCAGAGCAGAGAAGAAGATTTTCAAGGAATTAATGCATTTCCACTATATAATCAATAGAGTTCCGCCCTAACACCAGAACCCCTGACCCTTGGGCCATCAATTTCACAATTTTGGAAGAGGCACTCTTGCTCTTTATAACTATATACTTGGTTAGTTTATTTAATACCCAGGAACAGAGAGAAAGATTTTCAAAGAATTAATGCATTTTCACAATATAATCAATAGAGCCCCCCCCCCTTTTCACCAGAACACCTGACCCTGGGGCCATGAAATTCAAAATTTTGGAAGAGGCAATCTTGCATATCAGAACAATGTACTTAGTTTGTTTAAATAATACCCAGGGGCAGAGAAGAAGATTTTTTAAGAATTAATGCACTCTCACTATATATTCAATAGAGCCCCGCCCTAACACCAGAACCCCTGACCCTGGGGCCATGAAATTCACAATTTTGGAAGAAGCACTCTTGCTCTTTATAACTACGTACTTAGTTAATTTATTTGATACCCAGGAACAGAGAAGAAGATTTTCAAAATAATAATGCACTTTAACTATATGAACTATATAGCCCCGCCCTAGCACCAGAACCCCTGACACTGGGGCCATGAATTTCACAATTTTGGTAGAGGGCTCAAAGCTTATTACAATCACGCCAACAGTTTGACTGCTTGATGTTCAGGAGTAAAGAAGAAGATTTTTAAAGATTGCATTAATTTTGGTGGTTTTAGCCCCACCCCTCAGGCCCCCGGGGGGGGGGGGGGACCATGAAATTCACAATTTTTGTTCCCCATTTACCCATAGATGCTTTACGCCAAATTTGGTTGAAATTGGTTAAGCGGTTTCAGAGAAGAAGCTAAAAATGTTCAAATGTTAACGCACGTCGCACGACGACGGACGAAAACGGATAGCAATAGGTCACCTGAGTGACTCAGGTGACCTAAAAATGGGTCTATCATCGACAAGAAACTTGAACTTGATCTAAGTCATCAATATCAAGGATATACCAAAAAATTAGTGCATATTTACATGTAAGCAATACAAGAATTAGTTTCAGAACAGTTCATTACTGGAATTTTTCAAAGACTATGGGCTATATACATAAAATAAGTCACTCAAAATGTAACTTGAACTTTGTTTGTAAGTTCTCATTATCAAGAATTTACATACCAAAATTCAACTCATTATCTAGTAACAAGCAAAGAAAAGTTAAAGAAGAGGCCCTTGGGCCACAATGCTCATCTGAGTCAATATGGCCCTTCTGTTCTTCAATAGCAGATACGTATTATTAATATGTAATACTTTGATCCATGTTGTGACTCCACCCTATTCCCAGGTGTCTTGAATTTTAGAGATATAGCCAATCCCTATCCCTTCATTTCCCTGGGGTCAATATTTGAACAAACTTGAATCTACACTACATGATGATGCTTCTACCTCAATATGACTAACATGGCTTTTCTTTTCTGGAGAAAAATATTTTTAACCTATACATACACTTATATAAAACTTGAATCTACACTACCTGAGGATGCTTATACATCAATAAAACTAAACAAGGCTTTCTTTTCTTTTCTTGAGAAAAATATTTTTAACCTATATACACTTAAATAAACTTGAATCTGGCTTATACATCAAGGAGACTAAACATGGTTATGCTGTTCTTGAGAAGATTTTGTAAGACATCTTCTAAAATATTTCTTAATCCTATGATAAACTGATCCCCACTGTGGCCCCACCCTACCCCCAGGAGTTCATGATTTGAACAAATGTGAATTTAATCTACCAGCAGATGTTCCATTTTAATTTGACTAAATCTGGCTTAAATTTCTTCATCAGAAGATATTTAAAGATTTCTTTTTTATATTTTCCTTTGTTAAACTTTGATCCCAACTATGACTCCACCCTACCCCTATGGTACATGGTGTTCAAATCTGAACTTTTGCTATGTAATGAAATTTTCACACAAGTTCACCTGAACATGTTGAATTAAATTGTTTTTAGGTCAGTTCAAACTAAGATGGAATAACAGAATAATGGTCAGAAATAATAAACAATATCATTGCAGGGGCTTATATAATATAATTCTCTTAACATTTGATGCAGGGTTTATGCTACTTACATGGTACTTGCAATAAAATTGGCCAAGACTTCTCTAAAAGAGACTTTTACTGGTACAGTCTGTATGTCAGGAACAGCACTGGTTCAAACCCTGAAGTGGAAAAACAAAACTGTTATTAGTTATAAAACAATGATTCGCATCACTCAGCCATTGCAAGCAAGTAAATATGAGGCCCAATGACCACAATACTCACCTGAGTAACCTAACTGAAAGAAGGAGAAAAATAAACAAAGAAGTCAGCAAATTGAATCAAAACTCTACTGAAGACTGCATTCAATCAAGTACATGTACATGCTTGATTTATGTGTTTGCATATTATAAACCAAATCAGAATAATGTTCAATGTTTCAAAGTTTCATCTGTGTTCTTTATTGCTTTACTCTAATTCTTAAACACATTTATACCCTTTATCATTTCAAACTTTATATACAAAATTTTACAGTAAACAATTAAGTTTTAGATAATATCCTTTGAAAACATGGCTTTGACAATATTCAAACATATGATAAGGAAGAATAGTACCTTGTACTAATCAGGTTACCTTCTCTAAATAAAGCATTATTATATTATTATTATTATTATTATAAATCATAGACATTGATAATTAAATAAACTCCACATATGAGGCATAATTATGTCTCAAACATTCATGAAATTCTGTCCATAAAGAAGCATGTTTTTACCATTGATGTAATGACAGCCAATTCAGCTCTGTTAAGACAGTGTTAGATTATTCAGTTTGAGTGATTATTCAATATAACTAATTAATATGTACTTCAGTGTAGGGTCAATTTTTTGTTATATGAGCCCATGTCAATTGATATTGACTAAAGACATAAAATGAGCTACTTCATATTTTAGCTGGGTCTTTTTCTGTGTCTTCAGTCATTATCACTTTACATGTACAAGGGTCCTTATAACCACTTAGTGACCTACAGTGGTCCATAATTAATTGTATATTATTGCAGGGTTGTGTTTAACTTTTGAAACCTTAGGGGCCATGTGGGCACCTAACTTTACAATTGTTAAGGGCCCACAATGTGTTCCACGGGCCCACATTTAATGTGACATTATATTTTAAGTAAAAATAACAACCAAATTCTAAATTTATTTAACTGAGTTTTTTTTTATTCCTGGTATCAATATGTTCGCAGTATTTGAATTTTCCTCATGTTTTCTCTTTTCTAAAAACTGAGATCCGAGAATACATTCATTACATTTTGTAGTGTTTAATCATACAACTGAAGCATCTGTGGTTTATCAAGGGGGGCATATTAAATAATAAATTGCATACAACCCCTGATGAAGTTTTATTCCGATCTTTTTTTGTGCGCAATTGACACGATAATTCAAATTCTATCTATGAATAACGAGTCCGGATTGAGTATCCGACAACCATAGCCGATTGTTACAATAGTTCTATAAGAACAATCTCAAACGTTTGCCTCATATCAACAAATTTAACCGAGATTGCAAATTTAACCGCTTCGATTAATAGCCCTGTTTGATCAAAGTCACGTACATGTTTGACTAATATGCTTGCATGCGACACAAGTAGTCTAGGTTAGTAGAGCGTTTTCTTAAAACTGAAAGGACATACTATATAAAGCTGATATGTAATTATGTTCCGGAAAAAAAATCGTTCGCCATGCGGGCGACCAGATTTTAATATCTAATCGCCCACAGCAAATTTTACTCGCATTTGCAAGTGGTTATCCACAACCCTGTTGTTTTTCTCCATTGTTGCCAGCTATCTTATTGGCTCAAACTAAATCAGTTGACAATTTATAAAACATCTTCTAAACTTGGTGTTTCTATTTTAAGCTTATGTACCTCATGTCATGTTCTTCTTTGATGCAACAATTGATGACAAAGTAAGTCTTTATAAACAAGATGTTTCTAATAACAAACACTGTGGAATCATTTTAATTAGTGGGGGTCTATGTTCATGGGCAATCAAAATTTTGTTGGTTTGTGTGGATGTAATTCATTGGGTAAGTTCGCACTTAGTGCTCTGTCAATATCCTCTCTCTATGGGGTTTATATATATTGTAGCCTCCTTACCAATAAGGTCATGATTTGGACAAATTTGAACTTACACTATGTAATGAAGCTTTTACATTTCATTCTTTCTGACCCATTGTCGAGAAGATTTTTAAAAGATGACATTAAATTTACACTAATTCTTCATTATCTTACCTGGCAGAGGGCATGGACCTTCTGATAAACAATCTTGAATCCCTTATCCAAGGATGCTTTTTAGGTATAAGTGTTTGACTTATATTAACCCAGTGTTTCTGGAAAAGAGGATGAAAATGTGAAAAGTTTAGGCCAACAATAGCAATGATTACAAACATGCCAAATAAAAAGAATGGACAAATTCTGAACAGAAAAGGTTACTTAACAAGAGGCCAATCGGCCACATTGCTCACCTGAGCACACTGGCTAGGAAAAAGACACAAATCAGTTCAGTATTGTAAAGTGTACATGGGGGGATGGAATTTTAAACTACCTAAAAATGCTTCCATATCAATATAACAAGTGGCTTTGTTGTTCTTGAGCAGAAAATTTTTAAAGATATATTCCTTTGTAAAAATTTGATCCTTCATTGTGGCCCCTCCCTACCCCAAGCATTCATGATTTGAAAAACCTTGAATCTACACTACTTGAGGATGCTTCCATATCAATATGACTAATCATGGCTTTTCTGTTCTTGAAAAGAAGATTTTTTCCTATATATTCCTATGCAAAACTTTTATCCTCCATTGTGACCCCACCTACCCCCAAGGTGTTATGATCTGGACAAACTTGAATCTACACTACCTGCGGATGCTTCCATTTCAAATTGATTAATCTTGGATTTGCTATTCTCTAGGAGAAGATTTTTACAAAATTTTTCTTATATATTCTTATGTACTTTTAAATTTGATACCCCATTGTGGACCCACCCTACCCCTGGGGGTGATGATTTGTACAAACTTGAAACTACACTACCTGAGAATGCTTCCATATCAATATGACTAAACATTGCTGTGCTGTTCTTTAGAAGATTTTCAAGATATTTCCCTATATATATTCCTATGTACAACTTGTATCCCCCATTGTGATCCCACTCTACCCCCAAAAGTTAAGAATTGGACAAACTTTAATCTACACTACCTGAGGATGCTTCCATTTCAAAATGACTAATCATGGATTTGCTATTCTCAAGAAGATTTTTACAAAATTTTTCTTATATATTCTTATGTACTTTTAAATTTGATACCCCATTGTGGACCCACCCTACCCCTGGGGGTGATGATTTCAACAAACTTGAATCTACACTACCTGAGAATGTTTCCATATCAATATGACTAAACATTGCTGTGCTGTTCTTGAGAAGATTTTTTAAGATTTTTTCCTATATTTTCCTATGTACAACTTTGATCCCCCCATTGTGGCCCCACCCTACCCCCGGAGTGATGATTTGAACAAACTTGAATCTACACTACCTGAGAATGCTTCCAAGTCCCATATCAATATGACTAAACATTGCTGTGCTGTTCTTGAGAAGATTTTTCAAGATTTTTTCCTATATATTCTTATGTACAACTTTGATCCCCCATTGTTGCCCCATCCTACCCCCGGGGGTCATGATTTGAACAAACTTGAATCTTTACTACCTGAGGATGCTTCAACATCAATATGATAAGACATGGTTGTTCTGTTCTTGAGAAGAAGATTTTTCAAGTTTTTTTTTCTCTAGTTATTCTTTTGTAAAACTTTGATCCCCCATTGTGGCCCTTCCCTACTCCCGGGGGTCATGATTTGAACAAATTTGAATCTATACAACTTGAGGATGCTTCCATAACAATATGACTAAACATGGCTTTGTTGTTCTCGAATGAGAAGATTTTTAAAAAAATTTCCCTATATATTCTTATGTAAAACTTTGATTCCCCATTATGACCCCCCCCCCCCCAACCCCGGGGGTCATGATTTGAACAAATTTGAATCTACACTATGTAAAGAAGGTTTCCTATAAGTTTCAACTTTTTTGGCACAGTGGTTCTTGAGAAGAAGATTTTTAAAACATGCTACCAAATTTTCACTGTTTCTTAATTACCGGTATCTCCCCTTGTATCAGGGAGTGGTCCTTCATTTGAATAAACTTGAATCCCTTTTACCCAAGAATGCATTGTGGCAAGTTTGTTTGAAATTGACCTGGAGGTTCTGGAGAAGAAGTTGAAAATGTGAAAAGTTTACAGACGGACGGACAGACTGACGGACTATAGACAAAATATGATCAGAAAAGCTCACTTGAGCTTTCAGCTCAGGTGAAAGCTCAGGTGAGCTAAAAATGCTATAATTTTTCATTTCTGATCTTTTCTGCACAGCAGTTTATTACAGGGTTACATTTTAATGAAACAAAAAGATTATGATTCACTTTAATACAAGGGTACACCAAATGTATTACATATTTGTTTTTTTAACCTGTATTAATTGACTTCACAGTCTTTAGTTAGTAAATTTTACATACTGACCTCTATAAAAATTGACAAATTAAAATATATTACAATTTGTCATATACAAATTTAAACTGAAAAATGTTTAAACTTTTATAAGACAACAACATACCACACAGTTCATTTACATCTATCTGCTATGTTTATCTTAATTATAATCTATGTGTTGGAAAAAAGATGATGCAACAATATTGCAAATAAGGCCATCTTTAAAAAATTGTTTGGTTGCCCCATCCAGATGTACTGGCTAAAAATGGAGTGACTAAAAACTTTTTATAACATCCAGGAAGCAACAACTTTTTATGCATTCCAGAAAATAGATTTTGAAAATCAGCATTGTTGAAATTTTCTGGGGGAAAAAAATTTGTCACCTACCTATACCAACCCATTTCTAACATTGTGAGTAGGGAGAGGGCAGACAAACATTATTTTAAAGTTGGTCTAATACTGAAAATAATTTAAAGCTTATAATTAATTTGAATAAAATTTAAGAATGAGTTTACGCCATTACTACACAATTAGACAATATTGATGAATTTGATATCCAATGTATGCATAAAATTACTATAAGAATGCTCATTTATTAACCTAATTTATATTCCTAGATATCTATAACTGGATGAGATTCCAACATTCTTGAAATGATACATAGTTATACCCTTTTTTGACTCCGGGAATATTGTACTCCTTGGGTGGCTATAGGAGAATATTACATATGATAATTCATATCACTTCAATAACCCAAGTGGCCCCATGATCAACAAGAGGGCCAATAGTGGGCCCAAAGATTTTCACATATACTAACCTTATGCTTAAAATATCTAACAAGTACAAATATTTTTATAACATTAAGTCGGTAAACTTTCTTCATGCTTGTATACCGTCACTTTATGCATTTTTTCTTAGAAGAGCCTATTTCAGGTCATTTTGAATCTGATTCAGTCAACAAATCTTAGTACATTAATTGTTTCTTAGTTTATTTCAATAAAATAAAGTAAATTCACTTTAAAAGTTTATAATAACATTGCTTCCTCAATCCTGTTTGATACACGTTATATGAATTTCTACATGCTGCTTTGACGTATGATATTGTTTTTTGTACAGATCATTAAGAATTATTTACATTTGCAAATATTTTTCTTAGATGAACCTATTGAAAAGAAAATATGTTCAATTCTGTATGAACTTATTAGGGGGTCAGAGGTCATGGCGTGACCGAATCACACAGCGAGATAATATCTTGTCTACATATTTCTGTCACGGTGACACTGGTTTCGGAACTTCTAGTTCTAAGCCGTTAAAGCGATGAAAAAGATAAAATTATTGAAACATATATGTTTTTTTCGTTCAACAAATGATCATTAGTTCTTTCTTCGGTGTGAAGAATGTGTTTAATTAGTAAAAAAATCACGCTTACCTTTTTAACCCGAATTCCTCTGAAGGTATGTAAACTGAAGACGATACCACCGCTTTTGACTTCATATATTTAGAACTCATACAATAAAAGTAAGATTATTCTCAGTAGCGATCATGGTTTTTTTCATTATGAACAGATATTTCCTGAACTGGACTGCTGAACATCAATGTAAGTATTCAAATCTTGGAGCGAGGCGAACTCTCACGACCAAACAGCTTCTAGGTCATTGCGCGTCACAACATAGCAATACGGCGGGCCGTTCGTGTAATAAATGCAGTTCTTTTCAGAATTTTAGTCTCAAATGTAAATAAAAGTAATAAACAACAATGTTAAAAAGTTCACTGGGAAATGAACTTGGTTGGTACGTGATCAAATCTTCTGAGAAGCCCTTCGGGCTTCACAGGATTTGATCACGTGACCAACCAAGTTCATTTCCCAGAGAACTTTTTAACATTGTTGTTTATTTCTTAAATAACTCTCAAATTTTTAAACTTCTATATAGGGTGAGTTAACCATGCATCGGACACATACCTTGCTTCGGACAACTTTAATCAATAAACTTTCTGCGTTTTTATTTGTTTCTGTCTTGAAGGTGAAGATTTAAACTTTTTAATGATGACGACTTTTATTTTCATGTTGTGATAAAAATACAAGAACGGCCTTGAAATTACGTCATATTTTGCATCATCAAAGGGGAGTAACCAGAATTTTACGATTTTGCAATTTTTTAGAGTTGTTGTTCTTTTAATTAGACTTCAATGGAGTGAGTCGGACCTAGGTAAAATTTGTCAATGATTGATAATTTTAAGAAATTTTTCAAAAGTTTAACTTCAATGTAAATCTACTTCAGCTTCTCTTTGATGTTTGCAATAACCGTAATAGAATATGGGGTATTGTGCGTTCAGCAATATAACACAGTGTGGAATCAGAGTATTATATGATAAATATAAAAAGTTCAAGTATATCATTGAGGGAGTCATCAAACTATCCAGCTTCCCAAGAGCAAGCCTATTTCTCAAATTGCAGCCGATATACTTTGTTTTAATTGTTACATCAATAAAAAATGTGACCAAACAACTTGTGAAGTTTTGCAAATCATACTTTGCAAAGTGCAAATATTGTTTATCCAGAATGTTATGTAGATAAAATAAATGAATAAATTCAATAGAAAAGCATTGCATTTGAATTACTGGTTTATAGAATACATTAATCTGCAACCAATAATCTGTGAATTAGGCCCTGCCTCCTTATGTGTAACTTTAATTAAGCAGCATAATATAACTATTCATGATTATATTTGGAACTTGCGCCCGAGGGTGACAACCCTACTCAGGGCTGATAATTGGTGATGTCTCCCTTCTAAACAGTCCATAATAGTTTTATTATTCTGAAGAATCAAAATTATTAGAAAGAGTAGAAAATAGTAGTCAAACCTCTTGTATTCTCCTATTCTGCTCTGATTCCATACTTTTAAAATATGTCAACAGACAACTTTGACGTCACCGTTAGAATCTATTTTTTACCGATCCCGCATATATAGCAATTGTATAATTATGAGTTATCTCGCTTAAGCCACTTTATTTTTATTTAATTTGACAGCACGGTTGTCACCCTGCAGGCTCGCTTGTGCTATTTCATTCTTATCTGAAGGGTGACAACAGTTGTCATCCTGCGCGTGAAGGAGACATCACGAATTGTCTCCTCTCACGTGACATGCTCTAAACCAATCAGATTGACTGTATAATTATGAAGGATAATAATAGCTTTTGCATGAAAGTGAGGAAATAAACTAATGTAAATTCATATATAACAAGAAGTCTGTGATCCAATGCTCACTAGTTATAACCCCACTAATATGAATATATTATGTGAATATATCGGTAGGGACCGATGCATGGATAAACAGGAAGTTGACATCGGATTCATATAAAAATGATACCCACCATATGGCATGCCAAAAGAAAGACCCATGTTAAAATTTCAAGCATCTGCAATGAGTAGTTGCTGAGAAAACTGCGGAAAAATTTTTGTTATGGACAGACACAGAAACCGACACACAACGATAAAACAGTAAACCCCATCTCCTTCGGAGCAGGGGTATTAAATACAGTGTAAAACATTAGAAGTGATGTATAACAAACACATGATTAAAAGAATCTCCCAGATTTGTAGTTGGATGTTATCAAACTTGTGTGTTTTTCTCCCCTTGCCAAGGCTCAGGGATAAAAAACACATAACTCATTGGATAAAAAATCATATCCAACCACAAATCATGGGAGTCGAGATCCTATAAATATGTATTGCTTCTTGATTGTCATATAGAATACTATTATAGCTGCATGTTGGATGTAGTCTTCAGTATTTATCATACATGTATTGAAAAAAAAATCATTATGAAATTCATTTTTTCTTCACAAGGTCTTTCTTTTATTTTTCAATAATAATTTTAAGGGATTTTGTGTATGCCCCTATCAAAATTAAATCACTGTCACTGTCAATTAGTAGTCTGAGAGCAGGGTTAAAAGCAATATTGTTTGTTAGATAATCTTATTACTGTAACAATGATCACTAGAACTAATGAGAAATTTAATGTTTTATGGTTATTGAGTGGTGAGGTGTGGATACAGAAATATTTTGCAAGAGGGGTCCACCCCAGTCAAATAAAAAAAAAAAAAAAACAACCTGGAAATTTCTTGACAAGCAAAAAAAAAACAAAAAAAAAAAACAAAAAAACAAACCTTTTTTCCAAAATGTGATAAACCTATTTCGGGGGAGGGGGGATCGCTCACTTCTAAAGCTTCATATCTATGACTTTTCATACCAACTTAACACGGTTACAGTTTTTTAGGGGGAGGGGGTCTGTGTTTTCCGGGCGGGGGGGGGGTGTCCAAGGTAACTCTCAGTTGGTTTAGTATATACATGTAATAACTGCAAATTCCAGGGGGGGGGGGGTGGATTCCGGACCCCCCTCCCCTTCTAGATCTGTGCATGAATGGTTTCGTTCATGTTTTCCGACATTGTTTTAAAAGAATAAAAGTGAAATTAACAAAGGTTGGACAGAGTATATGCCTTATTTAGCAAAGAAACAATACTTTTTCATGTGCCTTTCCTTGTTATCAAGTTTGAATATTTTTACCTTAAAATTGTGTTAAAATAAATTTTAATTTCACTATTAAATAAATATAAATATTCTTGTTTGACTTAGGCCTACTTTATTAAAATACTATATCCTGAATGAGAAATAGCATAAAACTATTTAATTATGCATTTGTCATGACAAAATAAATATTCAATTCTGAATGCTACAATAAATATGGTAAAGAAATATTATTATTTCAATATGAATAAAAATATTAATTAGAAAATAGGAATAATGTAGTTTTTTTTTTTTAAATCAATGTACAAGTTCCTACACCATCACTAGACTAGGTGCGGGGGAGTTCGGATATGGGGATCTAGAAACTTCGGCGATCTGTGTATTAGGATCGTTTGAGTCACTTCTTGAAATTTTAGAGTAGAGAATATCTCAAACAAAACTTTTAGGGGGTAATTCATACTATGTCTAACAGTGTTAAACGGAAATTTCTTTAGTATTCTATAATATTTTGCCATAAAAAGACCGTGGGAATAAATTCACTGATCAGTCTGGTCGAACCCCCGAACGGGGGTAAACGGAAATGGGAAATCCATACCCCCAAACGGGGGTACGAGCATGCGCAGATGCTTAAAAATGTGCGTATTTCACGCAAAAAGTAGGGGTTTACAAAAATCGCCGGTGCAAAGTAACGGATTATTTGGCAAATGTAAAACCACTCGGAAATGATAGATTAAAGGTGTTTTTAGAGTTTGTATTTTACAAAAATACAACTTTATTGTACAAATCGGGATTTATTCACTGGCAAAGTTGGCGATCTTTTGCTCCTTGACATGCAGGTATTTAAGATAAAACATTCGATAAACAGACATAAGCAACTAATACTAAATTGAAATTATATAAAAAAAGGATTATTCTACATTATATCTTTTATTTTCATAATAAAATGCAAGAAAAAATGTTGCTAATATCGAATTTTTTATGATCGTGGGTTTCAGTCCGCGTTTCCTCTGACTAGCAATCAACGGTCTTTATTATCGATAATCATGCCCAGGAAGTGGAACAAAAATACATATAAAAATAAAATTCAAATGAAATCTATCGTATTTATTGTCTTTTATATCTTATAAGAATTAAATAAAATGTTTGGCAACATGTTGTTGTAGTTTGTTTTTTTTTTATATTAATAAATATGATTGTTTGAGAAAACACGATTGTATTTTATTTTATTTAAATCTAGGTTCTAAATGAATATTTTCCTCATTCTTAGAATATTTTTCCTTGTGTTTTAAATTCCACAATCTTAATTGAGACGTTCTACAAAATAATAAATAATTTCATGAAATGACGGAAAATATTTCGTTATTCCTACAGTATAAATTCAAACTATGGAAAACTTAAACTGTTAATTTTTTTCTGTTGAAATTTTACCAATTTCATAGCAGAAATAACATTATTATCGATCTTTTTCCTTAGATAAATGATATATAGGCAAGTTTGTTTATATTGGATACGGCAAGAGTTACTGTTCTTGCGCATTGCATGACGGGACGGAAAACCCTCGTTTGGGGGTATACCCCCGTTCGGGGGTTCGACTAGACTGCTGATGGGCGCTAGTTTTCATACACACTTTCAAGAGTTAACATAATTTAATTACTTTCAAGCGGATTGCATTGGATACTACTAATAAATTAAACAGTATGCCATATTTGTTTAAATAAACCTAGTTATTATCTATTTCGATACAAAAATTGGTAGTTTTGACGAACAACAAATCGTGGGAATTTTCCCGATTTCCTACTTTCGGCAATATGCGCACATACTCAAAGGTCAATTTTTGCACGTATAAAATAAGTAATGCATTCTCATGGCTCTTACCTATTTAACTCTCTTTCTTTCCACTATCTAAAAAACTTTTTACTGGCAATAATAAGTTGTGTCTGGTGACATGCGACATGCAGCCGACAGCTCGCTTGCTGAAAATGAGGTCACTGACGTCAGAGGGTTTATGCTAATCATGGAAGAATCTTGGAAGAAGGCTACATTCTGATTGGTTGATTCTTGGAAGGACTTTAGGTAGCGATTGGTTACTGCTTCCAAGTTTTAATCGTAAACATTGCTTGGAATGTAGCGCTAAGGCTTCCACTCAATCGTTTAAAGTTGCGTGTCCAAAAATTAACCATTCAAAGGACAGGGATCTTCCAAGAATTGTTATGAATGAACTGCTGTAACTGGCAATTTTTATCAATAAACAATAGTTTTTTGAAATGAACTATAGATAACTTTTCCAATCCAGTGGAAAAGTGGCCCCAAACCATCTCACATCTAATTTTTTTTGTGTAGATTATACTGAAAGCACACTTTAGACCATAATTCTGCATTATCATGATATAAATACACACCATTTACAATTATTAACCCTCTTATATGTATATTGCTGTATATTGAAACAGAATATAATGTTAAATCCATTACTCAGCAGTCTGAAATCCTTGACCTTTTCAGATATCTGAGAATAAATTGCATATATTAATATGTTTAATATGAATTTTATTAGCAAAATTAAAAAAAAATGGATAAATCATATTAAAAGAAAGGATAAAATCACATGATGTCATTTACAAATCACATAAATACTTACACATAAATATTTAAGACATTCTACTTTTTAGCCAATCATTGATAAAGATCATATATTATACCTTTTCTTCGAAATGCATTTTTATCATATAATTCTACAATAGCAATTAAAATGACCCCAGAAGTTTATAAAAACAAAGACATATACAATTTTAAAAATACATATTTCATAACAGTTAAAGCTAATGATCATCATCTCCAATAAATTGATCATTACTTAATGTTAAAAAAATATCATTGGCATCTTCCATAAAATATGCATGCATAAAACCATAGTATGAAATATTGTGATGAATTTTTAAATCTCATAAAATCAGAGATGACTTAAAATATCATCAATGAAATTAAGTGTCCCGAAGCTTTGAACCAAAGTAAATCTACATAAAATACATTAACACTTTATTTACTTTTGTGCAAGGAAAAAAAATAATTCTCACAAGAATTCTGCATCAAGTGACATGCAAGCATCTAAAGCAAGCAATTAAATACATTTCTATGGCTGTCTTTATTTATTAAACTCTTTGTACATTTTTTTTATTTGTCAAAAGGCTTTGTTATAGGCATTATCAGTTATACTTATGTAAATTGAATCTTATAATATTATATACATGTATTTCAGAACCAGACATTAGCTAGTTTCTATCTACATAAAATGTATTTAGAATCTTAACTCTGACAGGTATATGTGACAGTCTGAAATATTGAAGGAATGGGTAAATCACTTTGTTGTTCATATCTATTATTTGTTACTGTTACAGATTGCGTGAGTCCATTTTCTGTGCACTCGATATAAACATAATTTATTTTCACTGTACATATCCATCATGCTGTGCATTTTACAATAAAAATAAAATGCATAATGATCACAATCTGTGACACTATAAATACACACTGCAATAACTTTTAAAAATTAAGGTCAGATGTCTTAAACTTTCCCATTTCCAATGATGACACTGGAGGAAACTTAATATTGTTGAGCAGTTTCTGGTAGTAGCTGAAAAAGAAATGTGATCTTATGAATTATACATTAACAACTTCCTTCTTAATTTACACTGAAACAAAAAAGGGCTTTCATTTTACAAGTATTATTTGGGGGGGGGGGGATATGTGTTGATAATACTCTATATTTCTAAAAACAAAACAGAAACAAAAAAAAAAAAAAAAAAAAAAAAAAAAGAGAGAAAACCAAAAAAAAAATCAAAAACAGGTTATTCTTATTTCATATAAAATTTTACCTTGTATATGAAATGTTCAGGCAAAGGGTTCCTCAAACAACGTTAGCCTATGTCAAATACTGTAGTGTGATGTAGTTTTGTATCTCAGCTAACGATCCCAATGTCAGTATTATCACAGCTACAGATGAAAGGTTGTCAATATAATCACTGCATATTTCTTTTTTTCACTACATATGCAGGACCAAAGATACAAGTTTTCGTTCACCAAATTAATCAGTCCGACACTTCAGAAAATAAATTACTCCCAGTCCTTCTTCAATCCTGTTGTTCAGGATCTCCAAAGTACCTCCACAATATTCTTCATTTCCACCATCCTTCGCCAAGCATTAGTAATTTCCATTTACACTGGAAGAATAAAAGAAACTGACATTACATGAATACTCTGCAACTATGTATACAGTCAATGTAAATAAATTCGGGTAATTTTGATCATTCATTAGTATTTATTTGGATATTGATTACAAATGATACTTAAATAAAAAATAAATACAATTTTTTTAATTAGTGTAAACCACTGCGTTTATAAATAAAATTACTGACAAAGTACATTGTTAATGTTCATTGTAAATGTTGCACATTATTACTATCATTAAGTACTGTACATGATGAGGCATTATCAATTTTTATCATTAATGCATGTCCATAGAATTATTCTGTTTTTTTTTTAAAAATCAGATTTAATCCACTTAACTTTATTTGTACAGTTAAGAAACTGTGTTCAGGAGTCCATTATACAATGTACTCTGGTAAATCCAATCTGTAAGTCTGTAAAGTTGAAAACAAAATAATGATGAAATTCAATTCCAGCAATTTTTAGTGTATTAAATATGCAGCACCAAAATTTCCATGTATACACTCAAATATGGGAAACTGAAACTATAATGTGGAAGAAAGTTTCTTTGCCTATACATCTGGAAGTTATTCAACTGCAATGTTATCCAAATTCAAAATTAAACTTCCAAACACTATCCAATTTTTACTTTTAGAGATTCATTACATATGTAGAGGCATTCTAAATGTCAGAAGCACCCCCATCAAATAGAGTAATTTTAAAATAAGAAGAAAAAAAACATGAAGCATTTTGCTTTCACATTTTATGAACGAGTTCAAAGTGTACTCTTAAATTGATAGTGCCAATTAACCTTGAACATTAATAAAAAATAAATGTAAAATAATTTTAAGAATATCAACTGCTAAATAAATATAATTAAAATTGCCATTGATACAATACTTGCACATCATTTCAGTACAGCTTTTCCTGTTTACTATTCTGAATGCATCATTTATGAATTAGGAAAAGGTAATGTAAGCATTATTATGATTATTATTACCTGAGGTTCTCATGATATCCTCAAATCTGAATCAGAATATTTAAGGCTTTCTTTTTTGTTTTCTAGACTGCACTCCTCAGCCACTAACCAGAGAAAGTTAACAATTGTCACTTTTAGAAAAATAAAATGCAAGTGTCACATCACTGCAATAAATGCAAGTGTCACATCACTACTAAAAATGCAACTGTTATTTCACTGCTAAGAATGCAAGGGTCACATCACAATCATTGTTATGGATTAATAAATACATCACATTATTCTATAGAAAAAATTATGAAGGAAACACAGTCACATATCCATAGAATATGTGTTAAAAAATCAAATGGTAATTACTGTTTAATTCAACACATATTCGCACAATTCCATTTCCTGGTCAAAAGGAATACAAAGGTACTGCCACCCTCACATCACTGGTGAAAAATGCAAGTATTATATCACTGCTAAAAATGCAATTGTCTTACAAACCAGAATCAACAATCAATGTTACGGATCAATACATCACTTCATTCAAAAAATTCAATCGAATGGAAATCAGTGTTCAATCCAACAGTCACATTCACACAAATCTCTCTTTTTTTTTAAAAGGACTGCAAAAGTACTGCCACCCTCACATCCCCAGTGAAAAATGCAAGTGCCACATCACTGCTAAAAGTACAAGTGTCTTACACAAACCAACAATCAATCTTATGGATTAATACATCACGATCTTCCATATGAAAAATTACAAGGGAAACACAATAATATTTCCATGGATAATGCATCAATCGAATGGAAATCACTGTTTAATTCAACAGTCACATTCACACAATTTGGCTTCACACAATTCCATGTCCTGGTCAAAAGAACTGCAAAGGTACTGCCTGCCTCAGTACTGCTGGACTGCCACCCTCAGCCAGACATCTTTGACAATCCATTCTCTCAGGATCAAGAGAGGAATAATCTCAGAGGACTCATCACAAATAAAAAAAAAATATATCACTGCTAAAAATGCAAGTGTCATATCACTGCTTAAAATGCAAGTGCCATATCACTGCTAAAAATGCAAGTGTCACATCACTGCTAAAATTGCAAGTGTCATATCACTGCTAAAAATGTAAGTGTCATATCACTGCATAAATAGGCAAGTGTCGTATCACTGCAAAAAAAGGCAAGTTTCATATCACTACTAAAAATGCAAGTGTCACATCACTGCTAAAAATGCAAGCGTCATTTCTCTGCTAAAAATGCAAGAGTCACATCACTGCTAAAAATGCAAGTGTCATATCACTGAAAAAATGCAAGTATTGTCATATCACTGCTAAAAATGCAAGTGTCACATCACAATCAATAGTGCGGATTAATAAATCACATCCATAGGAAAAATTAAGAGGGAAACACAATTACATTTCCGTAGAATATGAGTGAAAAAATCCAATGGTAATCACTGTTAAGCCAACAGTCAAATTCACACAATTCCATTTCCTGGTCCAAAGGACTGCAAAGGTACTGCCACCCTCAGTACTGCTGGACTGCCACCCTCAGCCAGACATCTTTGACAATCCATTCTCCCAGGATCAAGAGAGGAATAATTTTACATGAATCATCACAAATAAAATAAAATTAAGGGTATCACTGCTAAAAATGCAAGCGTCAATTCACTGCTAAAAATGCAAGTGTCACATCACTGCTAAAAATGCAAGTGTCATATCACTGCTAATAATGCAAGTGTCACATCACTGCTAAAAATGCAAGTGTCATATCACTGCTAAAAATGCAAGTGTCATATCACTGCTAATAATGCAAGTGTCACATCACAATCAATAGTGCGGATTAATAAATCACATCCATAGGAAAAATTAAGAGGGAAACACAATCACATTTCCGTAGAATATGAGTGAAAAAATCCAATGGTAATCACTGTTAAGCCAACAGTCAAATTCACACAATTCCATGTCCTGGTCCAAAGGACTGCAAAGGTACTGCCACCCTCAGTACTGCTGGACTGCCACCCTCAGCCAGACATCTTTGACAATCCATTCTCCCAGGATCAAGAGAGGAATAATTTTACATGAATCATCACAAATAAAATAAAATCAAGGGTATCACTGCTAAAAATGCAAGCGTCAATTCACTGCGAAAAATGCAAGTGTCATATCACTGCTAATAATGCAAGTGTCACATCACTGCTAAAAATGCAAGTGTCACATCACTGCTAAAAATGCAAGTGTCATATCACTGCTAATAATGCAAGTGTCACATCACAATCAATATTAAGGGTATCACTGCTAAAAATGCAAGTGTCACATCACTGCTAATAATGCAAGTGTCACATCACTGCTAAAAATGCAAGTGTCATATCACTGCTAAAAATGCAAGTGTCTATATTATATTTCCATATAGAAATTATCATTTTACACTTCTTCAGGATCTGTCTTTAAGCAGAAAGAGTCTGTTAGTGTAAACACTGATCACATTGTTCTCGAAATGGGGCTGTATATTAACAAACGTTAGTGAAAAATTGCAAAAAATCAGAAATTTAAAATAATAAATCACAACATAAGAGAAATGAAAATCAAGAAGGTTTCTTTTTTCCATAGTTCCTCTGTTTGAGCTCCTCTAGCCAGCATTCAAATGACTGGGTTGCAGTTTCTACACAGTATACATTTCCATAATATTGTTTATGGCCAGGTGAATGTCTGTCTTTCTTGCACTTGCTGCACACAATTCCAGCAGTTTTCCTTATATATTTCCTGTGAATTACTCCAGCTTCCTCTTCTTGCTCTTTTCTTTTCCTATACCTGTGGGTGGAGTATGATATAGGTGTAGGAACTTGAATGCTGGAACTGTGAAGGAGGGGGGTGGTGGGTGGTTGAATCTGCAAGAACACTGGAGGTTGTTGTTGCTGTCCTGTGTGTTGAAATGCAGATGTGTTTAGAATAACTAGAGGCTGAGTGGGGACAAGGTGCTGCACAGGTGGAGCAGGTAAAGGATCAGAAGGTTGGATCACTCTTCTACTCTTCAACTTTACCATGCCTGCAGTGTTTGGAGGGAGAACAAACTCATGTGGATTATCAGCTTTTCCAAAGGGCAAGGACGCACGCTTCTGAAGAGGTGCAGGTAAACTTGCAGAAGCTGTCACTGGTGGCTTTGGAGGTACTGCTCCTTGTTCCAAGATGTACTTAGTTTGTTTCTTTCCACGGCGATTATACCTAAATGTAGAAGTATCTGTGTATAATAGAGTATGAGAACAAAAGATATAACACAGTTAACAAGAGGCCCATGGGCCAAATCACTCAGCTGAGCACTTTGGATAGGAAAGAGCAGAAATCAGTTCAAAATTGAACATTTTAAATACAAATGTGGTTCTGACATTTGATCTATTGAGGCCTTGCCCCACCTCCAGGGGCATGACTGTAACACATTTGAAAAAAACCCTACCTAAGGATGCTTCTGAAGTCTGGCTTTGATATCCTTGAAAGAAAAATTTTATTGATACATTCCTTATATATTTATTTATAACTCTGATCTCCTGTTGTGGCCCCACCCAAACCCCAGGGGTCCTGATTTAAACAAACCTGAATATACACTACCTGAGGATACTTCCATATAAATATGACTTAATCATGGCTTTGCTGTTCTTAAGAAGAAAATTTTTCAATATTTTTTTCAATACATTCCTATGTAAAACTTTGATCCCCCATAGTGGCCCTACCCAACCCCGGGGGGGGGGGGATGACTTGAGTAAATTTGAATGTTCTCTATCTGAGAATGCTCCCATATAAATATGACTTAACATGGCTTTGTTGTTTTTGAGAAGAAGATTTTAAAAGATCTTTCCTTTGTAAATTTTGGAACCCCCATTATGGCCCCACCTTAAAACCTGGGGTCATGATTTGAATAAATTTGATTCTTCTCTATGTAAAGAAGGTCTCACATAAGTTTGAACTTTTTTGGCCCATTGGTTCTTGGGAAGATTTTGAAAGAGAAACTGTCTATTTTTTTTTTTTTTACTATTTCTTAATTATCTCTCCTTGGAAATGGAAGTGGCCCTTCATTTGAACATCAATGACAGACAACGGACAAATTTTGATCAGGAAAGCTCACTTGAGCCTTTGGCTAAGGTGAACTAAAAAGTACATCCAATTAAGACTTAGCAAGATTTCATCCCCTCAAATAAGACTATTCCCCTTAAGTTTCACATCAGGAAATAGTACCGACCTCAGGGAGCTAGAATCTTGAAAAAAAAAAAACCTTAATTATACATATTTATTTTATATGTACATGTATGCTCATATCTAAAATATGTGTGTATACATTATTCTACTTTGTTGTATTTTCATAGTCAATACTAGGCCAGCAATTGCTCTTCCAACCCCCTATCTTTTCCCCTTACAAATATATTAATGCCTTAAAAGGAGAAACTACAGATTAGTGCCCCACTGCATATTCTATATGTGATGTTAATTAGATGTTGATTCCAAAAGTGAAAGTAATGTCTCTAATATTTATACTTTCATATGCTTACCATTGTGTAAGGGTTGTTTTATTTATTGCTGGTATTTGGATGGATGTTCTGGCCATAACTTGTGCATTGGAAAGAACACATTGACGAATATGTTCATAAGCCCTTCCAATCAGGGTCCATCTATCTTCTCTTGTACCATCAGAAGCACGTTTTGAGCTCAGGAAAATTTCACATAACTTACTGATGACTGCCTCCACATACCGATTACAGTCTGGCCATTGTGCTGGGCCTGTATTTGGGCCTAGAAAACAACTGAAAGAAGAAAAAAGACCTATGGTCATATTGCTAATCTGAGTCAGGATCCTATTGCCCACTTATAATAATGTTAAAGAAACCATTATTGTCATCAATATCAAATATATTTATATCATTGTTTAACCTTGATTTGCATTTATTTACCATATAAGTTTCTGATATATCCGGATTTGTTGTATGACCTACAGATGTGTGCAATTTTACACTCATTAATGACTTTCTATTTTGTTTCTCAACCTGTGCACATCACCTACAGCAAACTATACGTAGACATTATACACTGGAGAAATGCATATTAAAATTCAAATTCATGCCAAAAACTTCAGCAAAACTTATCGGAAACTAGTTATAAGTTATGAATGCTTTAGATGCATGTACATTTGATGCACTCAAGTACTTGAACAGTTAACATGGGAAGACTACATGTACATCTTGCACTTGTGCAACTGTATTTTACCGATGACATACTGTATGCCATTAGAAGAGTTACCACTATGCATGCGTGCGCATGTCATGATTACATACTAGTGTTTAATGGATCCAAACTTAATGTATCTTATGACATCAGCTTAGGCCAAAAAAATTAATAGTCTTGTTTCCTGCTACCAGCCTGAAAAAAAATAGGGTAGGTAGGTAGGAAAATTATTTTATTTTATATTTTTCCGATGGCATTATTTTTGGATATGAACTAATACAAGATCAAATTAAACATGTCACAGGTCAATATTGTCTTTTAAAATAAAAATTTCATGTCTTTTTATGCACAATTCAAGTGGTATTTTATAAAAATCCATATTTAAAACAAGAATTTAATGAAATGCTTGTTTTGTGTTAACACAGAAACCGATTATGGTGACAGATCCATGAAATTCCAGAAATTCCCGATTTTTTTTCTTCCAAAACTTAAAAAAACTTTAGGGTCGGGTGCAAAAAAAGAGGGTAGGTCGGGTAGCAGGAAACAAGACTATTATTTTTTTTGGCCTTATCAAGAAAATGTGTCAATATAAACAAATCTACCTTGAACACTTTACTAGTTTAGGGAAGTGCACTGCACAAATTGAGAAAATAACCTTTATATATATATATATATATATATATATATATATATATATATATATATATATATATATATATATATATATATATATATATATATATATATATATATATCAAAGGATTTAACTCATTAATAACTCAACAGTAAACTCAATATAGCACTTGGACACAAATAATCCATCCCAATCAGCTACTTGAGGTACTGTAAACAAGCTCATGAAATTACCCCACCCCTACCTCCTTCCTGGTGCATTAAGTTTTAAAGTGCCAATTTACATATTTCTAAGAAACTGCATTAAGAACCCTTTCTGCACTGCACACTAAAGAGTTCTGATGCTGAGGTATTTTTCTGCAGTTAAAGTGATCTGCCCTTAGATCTCAATTCCAATAAATTGAAATTTACAGTATATTATGCTCAATTTGTAATCAATTTAGTATTGATAACATTTTAAAAAAGCCAAGATAAATTACACAGGCTAGGTATTGGCATTTTGTATGTAAATAACTAATTAAAATGCCTAAGGACTATACCCATTATACAGAGAAAGTTAAAACTTATTGTCTAATATATACTTGGTACCCATGACATGAGATAGCCATTACACATTATGACGTCATTATTCTTTACTACACAAGGTTATAATGGACATCAACAAAAATGCTTCGGCGCAAGGGCATGCTCTATTTTATTTAACTGAAATAAGGTATGTTTTGAAGCAGAATATTTTAAAGATTGATGGTATTGATGCACAAATATCATCAGCTCAGTTGTATAATTTCTATTTATAAAGTTTTAAGTTGAATCTGGGTAAAAATGAACAGTCTGGTATAAGTTTCCCCAAATTCCGATCAAATGAGAAAATGCCTAGGATTTGTGCAGCAGTTTTTTAACTAAAGAATATTCTTCTTAGCATTATACAATTTTTATGTAAAATTAAATAGGGTAATCCCTTGCGCCAAAGCTGTTTTGTTGATGTGTTTTATAACCTCCAGTAGGTAAGAACAATGATGTCATAATATGACATCATAATGTGTACTGGCTATAACATATCATGGGTACTAAGTATGCATAAGAAAATGAATCAAAACTTTCTCTGAATAATATATATACCTCTTACGCTTTTATATTAGCTCATTTGCATAGAAACGCCTATACCTAGCCTTAACTCACGTGCATAATTGAACGCTTTATTTGCGTGTATTTTCTCCACGCAAGTAAACAAAAGTGATTTCTGTTCATTGATACTTTGTCATATCTGAACATTTTACCTGGGGAGTAAATGCCACATACCGTATATTGAAAATTAGATAGATAAGCTCAATATTTACACCTTGATTCAATATAATTTTCTCAATGTCCAAAAAAAAAAACAAACATACATTTTGCACTGGTGTATAGAGGGTCCTTAGGTAAAGTTTGTGTAAAGTATGAAGTTAAAATATTTCTGATATAACCTGATATGAATTTTCAGTTTTCGTTTGCCAGTGATCTTGAATTTGCATGAATGACCTTAGGTCAAGGTCAATCATAAAATTTTAGTGTTTCTCCATTACAGAATCCTACTAATGTTATTATCCCCTCACAACGAGTTGGAGGGGATATAGTAATGCACTTGTGTGTTTGTCAGTAATACCCTTTCTGTTGTCATTCACACCATGCAGATTAAACATAGCACTAGCCCTGAAGCATGACCTGTAATAACCTTCACATTCTCTTACACTGGCCTCTCTCAGTCTTTGAAGAATATTTAAGGAATATCTATATTTTTTTGGTATTATGTTTTATTCAAGCAATTGGTTTGCATAATATTGTTAAATTACCACACTAGATAGGTGCTTGGACATAACTATGATTACAAAACCCCAAAATCTGATGGATTTACCACTATATTTTCAGCACTTGGTAAATTTACCCGCTCGATCCAAGCCTTGCCCACTTTTCCTTCTCTCTCCCACCCTGCATGTTTTATTACATGTAACCATACATATTGATAAACCAGTAGCTTTATGAAGAATACATTTTTTGTTATTTGTAATTTTATTTCGGAGAAAAAAATTTGAAAATATAAATATTAATGTATAAACTTTAGGTATTCTTGTACAGTGGATCTTCAGATATTGGACGCCAGATATGTGGACTTCTGAATGCTTTTTCATGGGAATGGAATTTCAGAATGGTTCGTCAATTCTGCTAAAATGTCTTGAGCTAGGCGTTAATTGTTGTAAAACAACTGACCTGCCTGTTTGTTTTCAAAGACAGTCACCTGCGACCTGTTAGAGCTATCAATGACTCGATGCAAGATTAATTATAGGTTGAAAGATACGCACGTGGTCTCCCACTTTTCTGACAATTGAACCTGATTAGTTTAGGATAATAATTTTTATATTTCAAAAACTTTTTTTTAGTTGGCATAAAAATTTTATTTACTTTTACAAAAGAGTTGTACACTGTAACATTGGTTTTATGAGATGCTATGTACAGACATGACTCCAGAGTTTTTTTAATTTACAGTATTTCATTATATTCTATATATCTCTAATGCGATCTCATTTGGGATGATTATATACATGTAGCTTATGTATACATGTGCAGTTAATGTCACATTAAGCAAGGATGAACTTTCATATTAAAATTAGATTCTATGGTTTGCTTTGCTCTACCAGTTCTACAGATAACCGGTAGTTGACTAGGGGAAATTCATTAATTCATGAGAAACTCTGTTTCTAATTAATATGGACATCCAATGTAATTTTATTTTAACAAGTGTTACTAAGCAGTACTAACATATAATAAAGTATTTAAACTGTAAAACATATTGATATAAAGCAGCATTCTTCACTATTGCCAATAGTATGATAGGTCATAATGCTAAAATAAAGGCAATTCAGGTATCCAGACAGTTCACCTGTTCGGACTATTTTTGACAGGGAACAAAAGCATCTAGATAAATGAGGCTCTACTATATTACTTTTATTTATGTATTATTTACACGTCTATCTGATGATTAAAAAATATGAAAGTACTTTTTTATATTATACATTAAAAACTCATTTTAAATTCTTTTGTTCAATTCATGTATACTTTGTTTACTTTGATTAATTATCATATGTGAATATAGTAAACGGGAATACTTCTCAGTGAAGTACAAATTGCCCTACAATCTCAAGTAAGACTGTCAAGCACCTGGACACTTAACCCATTGGTCCACAATTTCACAAATTTATTAAAAACACCCTTACTGACATTCAAACATTGTTCTGCAATCGCTTTCTAGATCTATGCCAAAGAGCAGAGTTCATTTTCAACAAAATAAATAAATCAAGAGAGCTCTGCAGTTATACCAAAACTCCTGTCCTTGGGGCAATGATATCACAATTTTGGATTTTTGCACTTTTGCTCATCAAAACCTTGCACTTACATTATCTGCATATAACTCAGGGGCAAAGAAGAATTTTAATGAATTAATGCATTTTCAACATATATTTATAATCACCAGAGCAGAGCCCTGCTATTACACCAGAACCCAAGGACCATAAAAATCATAATTTTGTTGGAGACAACCTTGTTCATGGTAACTATGCAATTCAATTGTTTGCTTAAAATCAAGGAGCAGAGAAGACATTTTTCAAAGAAAGCATGATTTTTCATTATATTATCAATAGAGGCCACCCTAATATCTCAGCACCTAACCAAGGGGCCATAAAATTCACCATTTTGAAAGAGACTCTCTGCTCATCATTAACAGGGTTAGAAACTCCCTAAAATTACAACTCGCAAATAATTGCGAGTACCAAGAAAGTGAACTCGCAATTTTATAAGACTACTAAGCAATTTTCATATAAAGTTAAATTCATATAAATTAAATACATGTAACTTAAGGAAAAAGTAACTACTGTACAATACACAAAATACAACTACAGTGTGACTTTTATTTAAATTATTAATTTAAATCAAAAGCATTGTGTTCTGTCATATTATATAATTTTGCTACAGTTTCAATGCAAAAAAATCAACTTGCAAGTTTTTGCGAGTTACCTAATTTTTAACTCGCAATTTGGGAATTCTAACTCGTGTTTTGCGAGTTGTGTATAGTGAATTTCGAACCCTGATTAACAGCATTTAGTATATTGTTTGCTTATATAATACCAATGGATGCAAAATATTTCTTTAAAAAAATATTTATATTTATTTACTTTATATTCAATAGAGTTCTACCCCAACAAATCAATCATGACTGTGAAATTTGAAAATATTTCATTTCCTTTTTCTACCAGTTTCCATATGATTTCAAAATTAAGAAAGTTGAAAAAAAAACTACACTGAATGACAGATCATATTGATAAGGTAAAAGTGTTTGCATGTGTGGTGAGATATAAGAAGTGTGTAAGCATTAACACCTACCGTTTTACACTCTCAACACCAGCAGCTACTCTAGTTTTTGTGGCCCTGAATCTTCCCTTTAGAACAGTTCTTTTATATCGAGCTGAAAAAACAGTTCCTTGCTTGTCATAATCTGACAGTTCAGTCCACAACCTGCAGATATCAGACACCTGGTGCTCCGACAAAGCTCTGCTCTTCTCTCGAAGTCCTACAAGGTACTCAGCAAGAGCTTGGACCTTGTCAAAGCCAGCAATATTGTCCGGACCAACAGATTCCTGAAACAAGATGAGCTTAATAAGTAATAGCGAGCGCAGCGAGCGGCGCGAAGTGCCGCTCGTCACTGTGAACTCTAAAGACAATGCCTGGGCGAAGAGAAAATTCGTACTACTGCACATTCATTCAATAGAATTTTTTTCCGCAGTAACTTTGGACCCACAATGCATCGCTTATTTAAGTTATGTTCTCGCGATAATGACAACAAAGGTTCAACAAAAAATAAACTCATCTCGATTTAATGGATATGTTGCAGATAAATAGTATATAAAATGTTCTTCATTAAAATCTGCCAGTGTTCAGGCTTCGGTTTGGTAATGCAACTTACATACGACGTCATGTGACGTCAGAGTCTAGACGTACCAAATGTCACGAGCGGTTTGAAGAGACGGGGCTAAATACAGTTTATAAAAGTATCTGCGCTCGCCCTAACAGTCGCAACATCAACATATTATTTGCTTGAAATTCATTATTAATCCTGAAATACTTAGAACACATTATTTGTGTAAAAATGTGTTACTCTTACTGGCCAAGTCTTTCGTCACGGATGCCTGATTGTAAATTTGTTTAAAATTGGCCTTGTAAATTTATGATAATAAATCTATAACTAAAAATCTTACAAAGTCTGACCTTTAAATATTATCCCTGAACATGAGCATCTTATCTTAATTTGACCTTTGATAAAGCAACTCTACAATAAGCAACATCCAGATTTCCTCTCCCATACTCTACAGAAGCAGTCTTAATCTTTGACCAAACTTTGTGTTATTCAGATGGTCATAAAGTTGACAGAAACTCATGATATCTCATCACATGATAAAGTTGAAATATCTGGGCTTGGAATTATAAATATGACTTATCATGGCACAACTGTTCTTGAAAATAATTTTAAGGGGTTTTCCCTAGGCCTTCCCTCGTAAAATTTTCTTCCATATTGTGGATCAACCCAACCCCTGTGGGACATGATTTGAACTAGTAAGGAAGCTAATTTACAAAACTTTCCTCTTTCCTAGCAGATGGGATCTTAAGTAGTTCACCCCGCCCCCTTAATTCAGTGTGGCTGTAACATTTAATCTTCTACCCAAGTTAAATTGATTTGGTCCTGTGGTTTTGGATAAGAAGTCCAGGATTTCAAAAAATCAAGGCTAGATAGATAAATTTAAGGAGGAATGCCAGACAAAATTCAATTTCAAGAGGCCCATGGGCCACATTGCTCACCTGAGCTCATTGGCTAGGAAAAAGCACAAATCAGTTCAGTATTGAAAAGCTAAGATGCTTCCATATCAATATAACAAATGGCTTTGCTGTTCTTGAACAAAAGATAGTTAAAGATTTGTTCCTATATATTCCTTTGAAAAAATTTGATCCCCCATTGTGGCCCCTCCCTTCCCCCGGAAGGGGGGGTCATGATTTTAACAAAATTGAATCTACACTACCTGAGAATGCTTCCTTATCAATATTAAACACGGCTATTCTGTTCTTGAGAAGAAGATTTTTTCCTATATATTCCTTCTCAAGAAGATTTTCATATGCATTCCTTAGTAAAACTTTTGGTCCCCCATTGTGGCCCCACCCTACCCACAGGGATCTAGATTTGAAGAAATCTGAATCTACTTTACCTGAGGATGCTTCTGTATTAATATAACTAAACATGGCTTTGCTGTTCTTGAGAAGAAGATTTTTCCTAATATATTCCTATTTAAAACTTTGATCACCCATAGTGGCCACACCCTACCCCAAGGGATCATCATTTGAACAAATCTGAATCTACACTACCTGAGAATGCTTCCATATCAATATGTCTAATCATAGCTTTGCTCTTCTTGAAAAGAAGATTTTTAAAGATTTATTCCTATATATTTCTCTGTAAAAGTTTGACCCCCCATTGTCGCCCCATCCTACCCACAGGGGGTCATGATTTGAACAAATTTGAATCTACACTACCTGAGGATGCTTCCATATCACAATGACTAATCATGGCTTTGCTATTCTTGAGAATTTTTTTTAAAAAAATTCCTATATATTCCTATGTAAAACTTTCATCCCCCATTGTGGCCCATCCTACCCCTGGCGGTCATCATTTGTAAAAACTTAAATCTACACTATGTAAAGAAGGTTTCACTAAGTTTCAACTTTTTTGGCCCAGTGGTTCTTGGGAAGAAGATTTTTGGAACATGCCAACAAATTTCCACTATTTCTGAATTATCTCCCCTTGAATGAGGGTGTTGCCCTTCATTTGAACAAACTTTAATATCCTTCAACCAAGGATGCTTTGTGGCAAGTTTGGTTGAAAATGGCCCAGTGGATCTGGAGGAGAAGTTGGAAAATTGGGAAAAGTTTACGACGACGATGACAGCAACGACGACAGACAACGGACAAATTTTGATCAGAAAAGCTCACTTGAGCCTTCACCTCTGATGAGCTAATAAAAGCTTGATTGAGCTCTAAACTCAGATAAACTAAGAACTTACTGTCTCATTAAAAAAAAAACAATTTGTATAAAAAAAAGGTCCTGCACAATTGTTACTATGTTTTGTGAACCCCTTGATCTCAAGCACAGTAGTCTTTAGGACAATCCATTTGCATGAAGAAAAAGAAATCTTTACCTCTTGTCCTATCTCTTCAGTGTCTGTCTCTCTCGGTGTATCTCCTGATGTAAAAGAAAATCATAAAAATGTATTTGATATCAGCAGTGATTAACAACAAATGTATTGCAAGTAGGTTGTTAAATTAAATATATACTTGTGTAAAATGAAAAGAAAAACATAACAATAGATTTATTTCTCCTTAATGACAGAAAACTGTTCAAAAAATTGCATGCTTTCCATTTAGACTTTTTGATAGTAGCAATACTGGAAAACAACAAAATGTAAGTGTGGCCAATGTTACCAGTTGTAACAACTAGCATTCATTTATCAGTGCCAATACAGTCAATGTTAGATTATAATCCTATGTGTTAATAATTATGTTCTGCATTGTTTGGAATTAAATTTACAGGATATAATTTTAAGGATTAATGATTATGTTCTCCATTGTTTGAAATTTAATTTACAAGCATTGTAAACTGAAAAGAAATTTACAGTCCTTATTGAAAATAGACATTTATACTGACAATGTACATAGAAATTTGTGCAAAATACAATTTTTATAATTATGTTAAACTTTTTTAATATTAATTAACCTACTGTGGAATCAACACTATGTGTGATGGCAGCAAAATTGTAGCTCTCCAAAAACAAAAATATTAATTTTGATAGACCGGAAGGCAAGCATTACAGTGCCACCCATTGAACAAAGTGTTCATTCATTGCGCACACAAAGTGCTCCATTTCTCTAGGTTTTTCTCCAGATTTCTCTATTTCTCCAGGTTTTTTTTTTACTATTTCCACTACAAAACCTTCCTTAAAACCGTTGTTAATAGCCCTCTTGGACTCAAAATTGAGACTATAGAAAATTTTGCCTATTAAAAACTGCCTCCGGCAGGTGTTGGCATCTCCATATGAGTGAAAAATTCTAACAACAAACAAATAAAGAAAAATTGGGGTGGCAAGATAATTTGGTCAAATGCACTTTGTGCAGATGTTTACTACAGAAGTGTATTTGATAGGGTCTAAGAATATCTTTATGAAATCAAGCTTTTGAATAGTTGGTCCAGAATCCAGTGCAACTTTTTGTGCATAATACATTTTTTTCTTTAGGTTGCACTGTAACTCTGTGGTCAATCCCATTTATTCCAGACCAGGCTACAGATCTGCAGTCACATGTGTACGGGGGGTTGGGGTGGGGGGTTTGGCAGGGAGGGGAGTTTGCAACTTAATCTATCCCTCATTTTTACATGAACAATACCACTTTCAAAGTATTGGCTTATTGAGTCTTCTTTTTTAAGTAAACAGAAAAATGTGGATGGCCAACGAACATCAAACTCCACAAAACAGGAGATGTTTGTAAAACACTTATCCCCCCCCCCTCCCCTTAGACATACAATATAGGGTGTGCATGATCGTACCCAAAACAGAACTTAACCTACATATTCTTATGATAAATCTGTATACCAAATTTCATTTCAGTATGTGCAATCTCTGCGAAGAAAATGAATGGAAACTTGGTGGACCGACAGACAGCAGCAAAGCAATATGCCCTCCATTCTTTAAAAGGGGGCATAATTAAATAAATCATGTTAAATTGCCTATACCTGGTTGCTTTTCAGTTGCTGTGAGATGTACTTCTGTTCTTTCAGCTCTTGCTTTGGAGATTTCTGCACTCTTTGCTTTGTCCTTTCTCTGCCTTGTCTTTGTACATTCCTCCATAGGTGTAGAGGCAGGATTCAATGTTGCTGTAAAACATAGCTCAAAATGTTATAGTTTTCATATAATAAAGACTGAACAATTTTTAATTGGTATAAACATCCAATCATCCAACATGTTTCCACACTTCTACTTTTTAGCAAGTCATCTCAATTCAAGTAATGGTACAGTTACAGAAGTTTACCCTTGTCATGCCCATGAAATCTCTTCAACTATGCAGGAGAAGCAATGGATAATTTTTCAGCATAGAAAAAATAATTAATGAAAAAATAAAGACCATCCATCAATATGCTCATGAAACCTCATCAACATATGCTCATGAAACCATGATTTTGAAATATTTTAAAGGCATACTCCAATACCTGAACTATAGGTTGGTTCCTTTTCTTTTGAACCCAAAACAGGGGCAGGTAAGATGGACTCTGTCATGTAAAGAAATGTTTGTATTTATATAAAACAATAAATGATATTAGCTAGATTTAATCTTAAAGCTAAAATTTTCAAGAAAGTCATATGAATAAGAATGGCCATGTGTACATCTTTTTTAAATTGATTTTTCCGGTACTTGTTTTGATTTTTATTTCCCTTCAAATTAAAGGAAGAGGAATTGAAAATCCAAATACTAAGTAGTATTTAATATCAATGGGAAATATAAATAAGCATTTTTTATGTGCTCTCACCAGGGTATTTTATTGATGATGAACATAATCATGCAGATTTTTAAAAACTAATTCTTGAGTTTAATGTTAGGTACTACACAATACTCATAACCCCCTCAAAAACATGGATTAGAAGGCATATAAAAAAAAAATAAATCAAAATAACAAGCCAATTGATATTCAGAAAAAACATTGCTTCTGAATGGCTTGGTAAATTTGATTTTACTTCAAAAATTATAAAAAAGAAAGAGCTGAAAAGGATTGACAGATAGATATTGAGAGTTAGATGAATAGCTATGGTTTCATCATACATGTTTCTAATAAGTGACAATAATGTGATATGGTACCTGTATTGACTAAATCCTGATATTCCTGTGTAGTAGGAATGTGTAAAATCGGTTTTGGTGGCCCTTCTTTAACAGGAGTAGGTAGTGGAGTGGTTTTTTTAGTTTGGGTACTAGGAATATCCAAGGGTGGTATGGTGAAATCATGGAATTCCTCCTCCCCAAATCCTTCATCATCTTCTCCTTCCTCCTCTTCTTCCTCCTTCTCTCCTCCAGCCATCTCCTCTGTTTCCTCTAAAGTCTCAGACTTCTGCATGTCCTTGAGAACCTTTCCTGTCTGACTGTACAGGTACTCAACCCCAAGAAGTTCCCCTGTGTATAAAAAATTATGTAGAATACAATTACATGCTTTAATCAGTCCTTTGACCTATGAAAATATGACATGACCAATTTTTCTATCTATTATATATTCATTGTATATTTGTAATATTTTTTTTGACTAGGGGTTCAACAATACACCAATATAAAGAGAAACAAAAAAATTGTACAATATATCACAGTAAAAAGGCCATCTACCTCTGTACCGCAATATATAACATTTTACATCATTTCTTTTAAATTTAACTAAACAAAAGTGATTTTATTTATTTACATTAGCTGTTTTCCATATGTTTTACTTAACAAAATGATTTTCTTCATTTACATTTCTTATCATTTATTTATATTGTGTTCAGAGCTTTATTAAATATTTTCTAATGTATTTGTGAACTTAATGAAATAATCTACAAATTTTATTGCGTTCAGAGCTTATTACATGTTTAATAATGTATTTGTGAACTTCATGAAATAATCTACAACTTTTAGTGTTCAGAGCTTATTAAATGTTTTGTAAGGTATTTGTGAATTGATGAAATAATCTACCACCTTTTTGCTTTCAAATTTTAATAGGGTTTCCTAATTTTTAAGAACAGAGACATATAAATTTTATTAGAAATATGAAAGGTGAAATATCTCAGTATGTAACATGAGGTAGTCCCTGTGTATCAATTAAGATATGCCCTAATCATATTGTTACACTCCTATTTCTGACAATTAATTCAATGTTATCAAATATTGCTACATCATTTTCTACAACTAAAAATTAAAATTCTGAGAAGGAAATAACGAGCGAGATTCTAATCTTTACCTGTGTACTTTCTAGGTACTGTATAGGATGGCATAATCTTTTTCCCAAGAACAGCTTCTCCAAGACAGTTTATTGTGTGTCTCAGAAGACCACTATATGTCGGAGGTTCAGTCTTCTGGGTGGTAGTGGAAACTGACCTGTCTTCATTCCATCTGCTGAGGCCATCCAAAAGATAGGCTTGGAAAAGAGTGGCATTAGCCAAGGTACCTATACAAAGAGTAACCTTCATAACAACAAAGTAATTCAAGTGACAATGATAATTGTGTTAATAAAAATTGGCAAATGATTGTAACTTGCCTGGAATAAATCGGGCCAAATGCAGATGGAAGCACTCAAGGGAGGTTGATCCTCTTGCACACCGATAAACTGGAAGATGACATCCTCCTTTCTTTGATGTACCAGTTTGCAAGTACAACTGGACATCTGATGGATCCTGGATGCAAGCTACATGCTTCTGTTGCTGGTTCCATATTTCTGTCATTCTCTCACTGTTAAATAAAGGAACTCCCTGGGTATCTCTTCCACGATCACCATCAAGAGACTGAATCAGCTGGGTGATGAGGCGGGTGGTCTCCTCAACACCACGGGTAGTTCTTCTACAGTGAGCAACTAACTCACTACTTTTCACATGGTGGAGAACATCCTCATCTTTCAGATTTGTTATGTGGAGAGCCTCCAGTTCTGATCTCTTCGCAGCAACCAGTGCTGCAACATCTTCTGGATCCCATACATAAATGCACTGGCTCAGATGCGACATGAAAGTGGCATATAGTGCATGAGCATCTGTTGTGCAGCCAACAGAAAGACGACGCATAAAGTGCCAAATGTCCAGACGGATGGTGAGATTTGGCCATGGTGTGAGCATCCTTCTAAGCTGATTACTTCCACAACAGTCTCTATCAACATACAGTAGCTGTGGGGGTGGAACCTCTGCTTCTCTGTAGCGTCTCATGAGGCCATTTATCATAGGACCAAGACCAGATCCCTCTCCAGTTGTTAGTACTGACAAGATAACTTGGCCATACTCATTTCCAATATTAGTGGCCCACATAGCAGTCTTAGAGCTTGTACCTGCTAGCTTCTTTACAACCTTCTTCGTAGAATCAATTTTCAGTATGCTGCCAAACAGGGAGGTGATGTTGGCCTTAATTTCCTCTAATCTCTGCAGTACATCCTGGGCATATACTTGCATTAGCCAACGGTAATGGGGCACAGGAGGAGGGGTGGGTGGCTCTTCAAATGCAGATGGCATGACAAGACCCCTAGAGGCTGCATTTGAAAACCCTTGGCAGTCAGTCAGATAGTGGATAGACTTCTGAAGCCATGCATCACTGTGTTGTTCTTGTAGTTTTGACCTTATCTGACTTGCACTATTGCCGAGGCCACGTTGCCGAAGAAGACAGATAATCTTGAGGTCACAGGCAAGTCTGTACGTGAGGATGCAGGGAAACTGTGTCTGATGTCCTATATCTAACTGTGAGATGATGTGCTGGTTCCAGCTAACTATCTTTCTTTTGCATTGAGGACACTGTAGCCACTCCCCAGCTATGTTGTAACTTCCATCTACATCAATTACCTGTCTGACTTTTGTATATATCCCTCCAGATGTCAGCTCAGGTTTTACACAATCTTCATGGGTACAATAAAGTTTAACTCGCCAAAGCTTTCTTGGCATCCACAACAAAAGTGGCTGAGCAAAGTATCTGTCCATTCTAGGTTTATTATTGCATGACAATGAAGGCTGAGGTGGGTACCACCATATCTTGTCCACTTTGCTGGAATCAAATTCCACTCTTCCTGCTGGACTCCATCTAAACAGCACTTTGGAAACCCAGAGATGGTCAGGTTTAGGCAAAGTTAGCTTCCAGCCTGCAGGTAGACAAATATCTCCTAAAAAAGCAAACAATTTCATAAAAACAAAACTCCAGCAAACCTTTTTTTAAAACCTATGTCAAAATACCTTCTATAGGAAGTTTCACCAATTTCTAAAGGCATTTCTCACTTTCTAGAATCACCAAACCAGAAAATACAGTGCTAATTCACAGCAATTCATGTTTTTTTCCAAACCAAATTTACCGTAACCTTCATTGTAAATCTAACATCCCTATTCAAATTTAGATTTCTTTTACAATAATTTCTTTCAATTTTTATTGCTGTAAGAAAAAGAAAAAAAGTTACCCTCTGCTGAATCCTGTATATCTGGAACAGCCAAAATTGAATGATTGGCAGCAGCACCATAATTTGCAATATCTGTAATGCATAGATAAGTTTTTATACAGACATTTTTATAAAAGAGAATTTTTGACACTAACAAAACCTAACATGGTTCATTTTCTTCTATGTCAATAATACGAACATTCTTTTTTAAATTTTCAACTTTTTATTGGATACATTAAAACAGTACTTCTGCATCATGGCATAAAAACATGGACTGCTAAGGAAGCTCAACATATTTTAATTTAGTTAAAACACTGTTGTTTTGCTGAAAAACCCCACTTGAACTTAAAAAAATTCTTCTATAACTTTGATCCTCTTTTGTAAACCAATCGTGTTTCAAAAAGTCACGTCTTAATCCTAAGCCCTAACTACATCATGACAATTCAATTTAATAAGCTTGTTGGCAAACATACTTGAGACAATTACAATGTGAAAAGATTCCTTAGAAGTACTGTGACACCAAGAAGGGCAAACTTAATAAGGCTCATTTGAGACTAAAGACCTGGTGTGTAGCTTAAAACTGAAGAAGTAAATTAACAATAAAAAATATTTCTTTTTTGCTTATAGAAGATAGAATATTAGAATACTGTAGATCACTGTATTTTCACGACACCTTAATTCCACGATAAAAGTTATTTGGTATTTATTAACGAGGCAAAGTTTTACCAAGCTATAATTTCTATTGTATATCATCCTTACTAATACAAATACATGTATAGGCGAGAATAAAATTTTCATGAGCAGACAGACCTGCCTAATTACGCAAAAATAAAATAATCGCGAATAAAAGTTGATTTACAGTACCTGTAACAGGATGAGATTGGTGTTTCCTTGACCTAGGAGAAGGTGCAAGAAAAGAATCAGAGACTGCTCTGCATGGCAGAGTGGCAACAGTCGTGGGGCCTGCTGTGGGTGAAGTGGCAACAGTCATAGAGCCTGCTGTGGGTGGAGTGGCAACAGTCATAGAGCTTGCTGTGGGTGGAGTGGCAACAGTCATGAAGCCTGCTGTGGGTGGAGTGGCAACAGTCATGGAGCCTGCTGTGGGTGGAGTGGCAACAGTTAGGGATCCTGCTGTGGGTGAAGTTGCAACAGTCATGGACCCTGCTGTGGGTGGAGTGGCAACATTCATGGAGTCTGCTGGGGCAGGAGTGGCAACATTTGAGGGACCTGCTGTGGGTGAAGTGGCAACAGTCATGGGGCCTGCTGTGGGTGGAGTGGCAACATTCATGGAGCCTGCTGTGGGTGGAGTGGCAACAGTCATAGAGCTTGCTGTGGGTGGAGTGGCAACAGTCATGGAGCCTGCTGTGGGTGGAGTGGCAACAGTCATGGAGCCTGCTGTGGGTGGAGTGGCAACAGTCATAGAGCTTGCTGTGGGTGGAGTGGCAACAGTCATGGAGCCTGCTGTGGGTGGAGTGGCAACAGTTAGGGATCCTGCTGTTGGTGGAGTTGCAACAGTCATGGACCCTGCTGTGGGTGGTAAAGCTGGTATACTAGGAAGAGTTCTGGAACCTGCTGTTGGGGGATCAGCAGCAACAGTTCTGGAATCTTGTTTGGTTGGAACAACAGCTAAAAATATAAATTTAGAAAACACAATACATTTCAGTAAGAAAAACTGTAATGAGGGTTCCATAATACAAAGAGTTGATTCTTGTAGCTGAACACAAGATGACTAAAGATTTTTAAGCTTATTCTAGGTTTTTAATCATTTACTTAAAAAAATCTGAGTTTTGTAAGCCAGCCAATTTGTAGATCACCAAATTTTTGTGAGCTAAATAGCAGGAAAAAATTATCATGAATTTTGCCTATATTGGTCTATATAATCTTTAAGAATACAAATATATGCAAGAATGAAATTTATCTCAAGCAGAGTTCCTCTTGTAATTGTGTGAAAATAAAGATTTGTGAATAAAAAGTGATTTACATCGCAGTAATTTGAAAAGTGAATAATGTTAAGAAATGCAAAGGGTTTCATTCCAAGTTCAATACAGCATTTAATGTTTATTTTAATACAACTGCAAGCTTATTTTTCAGGTGGAGTAATTAGTTGCAATGTGATGCTGTAAGATAAATACATGAATAACAAACAGCTTTTTTTCTTTTCTGTCCAAATAAAGTTCTTTAGAAGAAGTTTTTTAAAAAGATATCTCCATAATTTCAACAATTCATATTTAATTTCTCATTTAAAGAGGATGTGGCTTTAAGCTGCTCTTCATTTGAACATTTAAATCCCATTCACCCAACAGGTTACAATTACAATTTGGCTGCAATTAATTTATCGTTATGTTCTTGTTAAAAGTGTACAGAAGGAGAAAATTACGAAAAATGCTCACTTAATTAAGACTTCATCTCAGATGAGCTTTAAAATAAAATCAAGAAATATAACTTGTAAATAGACTTGAGAAACAGCCTCTAGAGAGATTTGTTAATTTTTAAGCATTGCCAATGGAGTTTTGTACAAAGCAGATCAGGGAGATAATTCATTAATTTGATTCCCATTATTTACTGAGCATGATCAATCAAGTCATTTTCTTTCCACCACAAATGAATCAGGTGGTCGCAACTGTAGTGTGTGCAGAGACAACTCTTTGAATATTTGATTGACTATAAATGTCTCTGGTTTTGTCATATGTCTCTGGTTTTGTCATAAATTAAACAAATCTCTGGATGAAGACCTCTTGATTCATACACCATCGATATGCCAGATGTGTGTGATCAGTATTAGACACAAGAGATATATTGCATGTGAATTTAAATATATTTTCCATATATGTACATGCATGAGGTTAAATTAAGCAAATAAGCAATTAATTGATAAATATACTCTATATAGCAAAATAAATTTCAGCTATGCATGCATGTCCAATCACATCCACTAGGATTAGATTTGTGCACACTTACCAATGAATATCTTACAGCACCTTATAATTAAGAATTCAATTTAGATATATTGCTTTATTTTCAAAATTCACAGTTCAAAGTATATACAGGGCGTTTCAGAAAACATGCAACCATTTACTTTCCTCTTTTTACTGATATACAAAGAGAAATATGTATTATAAATGTTTTATTTAAAATTGTAGTAAATAGGCTCAAGATTTTATTGATAGCAAATATTTGGGAAATAATTATCATTTGAATTAATCATAGAGGATATTCAATGTTTTGTAGTTGAATATGGAATTTATTTCATGAGTGGGACAGGATTTTTGGATATTTTCAGAGTGCGAAGCACAATTTTACAATTCATGTTATGAATTAAGTTACGATTGACATTCAACAAGAAGACCCAAACATTCCTTTAAATTTTTTTTTACCATTTCAATGCACTTTCTTGTGCATCCTTTCATCCTATTGGACTAACCGTTTTATACCTCATTGTAATTATTCTATACAACGTGTTATCTGATTGGTTTAAGATTATCATGTGACAGGGCCATAAAACTAATGTATTTCCCAGCCGTCGCCATGCTTTTCATCATATTCAACCTTTTCTAAGACCTAGAGCACTTTCCCGCAATAGTTATTGTTCTAATTGAACATAAACTCCCGAAAGTAGTAGACGTCACAACAGCCTGGTTCACGTCACAAAATTGCTGATGGACTTCAGTAAATTGTTTCAGTAACACTTTGTTAAAATTGAATTTAAGAGAGCGGTGCCAAATTTCAAAGTTTATGCTTATTTTAACAGTTTTTTCTTGTTCCTGTGTAATAAACAATTTATTGCATGATCGTGAGGGAAACATGAAGATTTACTCAGCCAAGAAATATATTCCCCTCGGTCGAAATCCTCGGGTAATATGATTTTTCTTGGCTGAGTAAATCTTCATGTTTCCCTTACAATCATGCAATAAATGTATAATATCTCCAAATTTCTAACATCAAATACATCATTAAGCTTGTTTTCAGACTGATAGAACATTTTCATAGAATATACAATATAGCTCTGTGAACTGGCAACCAGCATCTATGGCCACCCTTACCAAACTGTTATGTTTGCTGCAGACCTGCAGCAAGTCTGCTGCAAGTTTACAGCAAATAAAATTGTTCGCAGGAAGAAAATTTTCTTGTTCACAGATGATTGCCGCTAGCTGTGATCTTGCGGCAAACATTGCAGCAATTGCTGTAAGCTTGCAGCAAATTCGCAGGAACTCAACATGTTTGCAGGAACATTGCAAGAAACATACACGCCAATCTGTTGTTCGCAGCAAGTTTAACAAATTGAATGTTTGCAGGAAGTTCGCAAGAACAGTAAACAAGTCAAATCAGCCAATGAAATGCAGATTGTACTGGAGTCAACACAGAATTCACCATTTTGAAATGTTAGAATTGAAGTGTAGATGTTTCAATATTTTGTTAGGAATATTTACCATTTTGAACATGTTGAATGATTACAAAAGCATAATTCTGGATGTAGGTGTACATTGGCATACACAAATCTAATTGGTAAGATCTGATTTTGTTTATTTTAATATGAAACAATTATCTCTTTAAAGCATGTTTAAGTAACATGTACTTGCTAGGTCAAATCTTAATCTATTTATGAACTTTAATCTTTATTTTAATATAATCTTTATTTTAATATTACATTTGTATGTTTATTCAAATGTATTTAAGGTTCCAAATCAATTATTATAAATGTTCAAATGTTTTCAAATAAATTGGAATAAACCGTACAATTTTATTGTTAAATAATGTGCAAAGGCTTTTAATTTTCTGTACATGTCAAAAAAAAATATTTTTATGAAGAATAGTTTGTGAAAATTGTCTAGAAACATAAAGAGATACTATCAACACTTCAGAAACTAGCTAGCATCATTTCAGACGTATGTGGTGGATTTTCTCTATAATTAACAGATTAAGGTCAGGGCAAAGGCTTTCTGCGAACTTGCTGCTTGTATGCAGGAATGTGCCAAAAACAATAATTATATTGCTTGCCGCTACTTAGCGGCAATGTTTGCCGCAAGCTTGCAGCAATGTTTGCTGCAAGTTTGCAGCAATGTTTGCCGCACGCTTGCAGCAATGTTTGCCGCAAGATTGCGGCAATGTTTGCAGCAAGCTTGCAGCAAGGTTTCCATATTTGGAAAATCCAGTGTTTGCTGCTGACTTGCAGCAAATTCATTTGCATGGTAAAATGTTTGCTGCAAGCTTGCTGCATACTTGCCGCAAACTTGCTGCAAGCACAAAGGCTTTGTATAGGCTGTCATGGTTTCTTTAGCTTCATTGCAGCAGGCTTGCAGCAATGTCCGCAGCAAGTTTGCAGCAATGTTTGCAGGTAGGCAATATTTTTGGTAAGGGTATTATAATTTTTTATCCATCCGTGGACAGATTAATTAAGGTTATAAAATTGAACACAAACACACACTTAAAATGAACATATACTGGTATACAAATATTTGCAACACAATTTACTCTTTTGGGACTAACATCAAATTTTCCAAATTGATACAAAAAAATTAAAGAACTAGTATTTTGTTTTTTTTTTACTTTGTTTGGCAAATTCCCAAAATGATGATGAAAAATTGTACATTTTCTTCAAAGTAAGGTTGTTTTCCCCAACTTGGTTTAAAAAGATAGGATTTTGATTTTAGGATGCAAGGATCCTAAACATAGGGAAAAAAAACTTGGATCCAATGGCCTAATATGCAAGTGTCTTACTTTTTATCAATTTAACAAAAATGTTTTAAAAGCCTGCTATTTATAAGATTGAGTGTGCAAGAGTTTTGAGTGATTACTATGAAATAGCAATACAGTACACTTATAAGGTGCTATTAATTAAAACTCAAAATTTAAAAAAAGGTACATTTTATGTTTTGAAAAATGTACGAGTTAATCATTTTTAAATGTTATGAACTGAAAAGTAGATTTAGAATATGCTTCATGATTAAAATAAACAATGTCAAATAATTCAATAATATATTTCTGGGAATATATATCCAAACATAAATGTAACCTAGATTTTTATAAAATGCTGTGAAAAGGGGAATAACTCTTGCATATTTTGCATTGTAAGAATAAGGATTTTATAATTATATCTTTAAATTAAATTGTACCTATGTTTTTATGCATATCATTTAAGAGTGATTTCCATTTTTTTCTTTTTTCATTTTCTTTAAATATTTAGTTCCCTGTGTTTTATTATTCATTCAAGTTCTTAAGAATAACTCTGCAACTCACATTGTTGTCAGTTCACTGATCAATACTAAAACTGACTGCTCATGTGAGGACCAAAAAAGAGTGTTTTGATGGTACTCCATAAGCAATCTCGATAATAAAATATGTGACAATCAAAGACATTTACCTGTTGAGGATCTCTCTAGCTCCAGCACATGTTGCAAAAGAGCCTCATCACTCATTTGGGTTGGTATTGCTAAAACAATGTTTTCACATAATCAGTATCTAAAACAATTACTAAAATAAAATACAATTATGGGCTGTTTGTAGGGATATATAAAAAATTATCAGATCAGACTGGGGTACATTGCAAAAATTTCAACTCATTTTGCTACTTCTCTTCAGAATTTCAGGTGATTATTACCGCTACATTTTATCAATACTAAACAGTCCTTAATAACTTTATTATACCAAAAAATCTAAATTTAATAACTGAAGTATTAAACATTAGTCAACCCCCTTTATGTTCTACTACCCATTGCTTTATTTCATACTACAGAGTAATGTTGACAAATTTGTATACTGATCCAGCATATATAATTATTAATTATACCAAAATTATTTCAAATATGAAATTTAATTGTAGTCAAAATGAAGATGACACAGTTGCATTTAAGGAGGGTATCACAAAATTGTCTCCATGCCAATGACATGCTTTAAACCAATAGGAATAACTGTAATTATTCTGATGAATAATAATAAATGCAAAAAAAAAAATTAATGCTTCTGAAATCTTTTTTATGAATACAAGGAATTAAACAAATTAATACACATATACTAATCGTAATATACTTACAAGGTTTTACACGTGTTGGAGACATTATCCTCCTGGCTCTCTCATGCAAAACCCTTGGTGATGTATGCCGGCTTAGGGCAAGAGATTTCATTGCCGAAACTGTTGCACTTGAAGATCTTGTGGAAGGTGCAGGAGTGGACAGCAGAGGCTCGGAAGCTAGTTGGGTAGACTGTTTCATTCACACAGCTTCTCTTCCCTCTGCAAACTGCAAAACATACTTCCGGAACTTTTCTTTATTTATGGCTTGTGCATCTTTGGGTGGAGCTTTTGATTCCTTGAATGCTGCAGCCTCACTATCCATTTTCATTATAAGCCAACCAGCATATCCAAGGGCATTCTCTAATACCCACTTAAAAGTCTGTCCTCGGAATTTACCAAACTGAAGTTCATGTTCCCCCAGCACATCAACTTCAATGTTCACATCTCCTTTCTGTTGACGGACAGTGCGGATGGCCATAGCTCTCACTTGGTTATCTGGTTTTGCAGGACCCCAATATCCCCTCCTCTGATTTCTGCGCTCAACATTCAGAGCATTTAAGGAATCCGTCATATCTATTCTTCCACTAGCTCCTTTCCTGAATTTTGGTGGCTCCATTCTAAAATAATCAAATTTGTTTTTTTAAATTAACTTCATGTATGTTATTTATAAGATTTAAAATATAAACCAGAACTGTCCAAAAGGGACAAATACCCTCCACTGGGTTTTTCAGAAAAGGTGCAAAATCACAAATATTTTACGGATCTAAGAGGTGTTCACAATTTGCTGAAACATTTAAGTAAAAATATAATTACTCATTATATTTTTAATGAATGAAACTAAGGTGCAGTCATTAAAACATTAATACAAAAGATATGGACTGGACACAAATTATGAACTCTCTCTGTTAATGACCTTGAACTTGCACAATTGACCTTATGTCAAGGTCATGACACACACTCAGGTCATAAGTAAACTTTGTGTAAAATGGGAACTCACCAAGTTTATCCATAAGAAAGAAAGAGACAGGACACGGATTATGAACTTTCTCAGTGAACTTGAACTTGTCAAATGAGCTTGGGTCAAGGTCATGACACACCCAACGTCATGACACATACTTAGGTCATGAACAATCTTTGTGTGGAGTATTAGTTTCTAATGTTCCTCCATAAGAAGGATATGGACCACGAATTATGAGCTTTTTCTGTCAGTGACCTTGAACTTGCACAAATGACCTTGGGTCAAGGTCATGACACACTTTTAGATCATAAGCAATCTTTGTGAAAAATGGGAACTCACCAAGTTTATCCATAAGAAAGATATGGACCGGACACAAATTATGAACCTTTTCTTTCAGTGATCTTGAACTTGACCAAATGACCTTGGGTCAAAGTTATGACACACCCTCAGGTCATGAACAATCTTTTTATGAAGTAGTAGATTCTAATGTTCCTCCGTAATAAAAATATGGACATTACACATTTGCATATATATATATATATATATATATATATATATATATATATATATATATATATATATATATATATATATATATATATATATATATATATATATATATATAAACAAAGAAAAATAAGCACCAATGCTTCTTGTGCTTTCTATTCTTTTTAAAATTTACCATCTTTAAAGAGTAATCTAAAATAAAGTGTATCATTTCTGTTTTCACCTGTTATATTGTGCAAGGGGATGACAATTCAATTCTCAAGGGAGTTGGAAGATTTTGGAAATGATATGTCATTGATAATTATGAAAATACAAACATTCTGTCCTTTATTGACAAGCAAGAAAATGAATAATCTGTCCTTGTCTGTTGCCACTATCTCCTCCCCTTTACGAAATAGTTTTGGGAGTTCGGGTGTTTCCCAATGTTTTTGCTTGTCAAACTTTTTTTCAGTGAAGAAGAATTAAACTAGTTATAATTGTAACGGGGATTATTAAAGATGTTCCCCAAATGCTCTGCAACTCCCTTTTTGTGTCTTAAATATTTCCAGTAAGCTTCATTAAAAAAGGCAATGAAGTATATATTGGTCAATTAATGCATTACATGTGGGCAGAGCGCACAGGCATGCATGTGCAGGATGTTCATATCATCTCGTCTATCTATAAAGCATCTTAATTCTGAGTATCAAAACCATACAAGCTACAGCTATATCAAGTATATATTTGTCATTTCAGTATTGCACACAAGCCCACATGCAAGCATGTTCATGATGACCATGTCATCTTGTCCACACCATTAAAATATTTTAATATACTAAGTATCCAATAATTTCATCAAAAAGTATAACAGGTTATACCATTTATATTGGTCACTTAAGTACTGCATGCAAGCGCAGGTGCATGCATGTGCATGATGACCATATCATCTTGTCTACACTTTTAATATGTTTCTATATTTTGAGTTTGAAAGCATTTCATCAAAAAGTATAAAAGTTACAGGTATATCAGGTATATTGTTCCTTTAATGCATTGCAAATGCATGTATGTTCAAGATGACCATATCATCTTGTCTACACTTTAATTAATATTTATATACATTCTGAGTATGAAAGAATTTCATCAAACAGTATAAAAATTAAAAGTTACGGCTATATCATTTATATTAGTCACTTAAGCATTGCACGCACGCACAGGTGCATGCATGTACATGATTACTAAATCATCTTGTCTACACTTTTAACATGTTTCTATATTCTAAGTAAGAAAGCATTTCATCAAAAAGTATAAAAATTGTAGCTATATCAAGTCTCCTGATCACTGCAGCGTTGCACATACATATGTACATGCATGTGCATAATGACCATATCATCTTGTCTACACCTTTAATTTATTTTTATGTTCTGAGTTTCAAAGCATTTTATCAACAAGAGGCCCAAGGGCCTTAACGGTCACCTGAGTAGAACAATTTAGAGGATCCATAAACTGATATATGAAACTTTGTTGCCCAAAAGCAAGAAAAATAGTATGATTAGGATCAACAAAATAATTGGTCTACTATGTATCTGTCCCCCATTTATCACTATTATCATGAAACTCTCAACAATTTAGTATCTATTATTTAATCCCCTATTATTACCTCTCACAATGGCACATCTTGGCCTTTGAAGAACATTTAAAAAGATAAGTTATTTTTGTCTCATTTTTATTCATCTATTATTTACAAGTCTACCTTAATCATTAAAACTATGAAAGTACTTTTTGTGTTATAAAATAAATGTTCTTGCATAATTCTCTTATTCTATAAACCTTTCAAATACATTATTTACAGTGATCAATTATCAAAGGTGAATGGCAAAGGGGAATAACTTCGCTCAGTAGAATAAAATAAAATAGAGCCCTGCAGCTGGCCAGGACCAGAACACTGACTTAATGATCCAGATGTTCAAAATTCTGGTAAAAATATCCTTGCTTATTAAAGCTTTTACTCTGTTTGCCTCCAATATGCCCAGGAGCAGAGAAGATTTTCAAAGAAAAAAGGCATTTTCACTACAGATTTAACACAGCCCTACCCAACACCAGAAACTATGACCCAGGGTCATGAAATTTACAGATTTGGAAGAGGTACCCTCATCATGATAACTATGCAATAAGTTGAAGATTTTCAAAGAATTCACACATTTTACTATATTATCAATAGACTCCTCCCCCCCCCCCCCCATTCTGAGAAACACCACTGGGACCACAAGTTTTAAAAATTTTTATAAAAGCACCCTTGCTTATCAAATCTATACACTTGCTTCTTTACTTTATAACCAGGAGTAGAAAAAAATATCTTGAAAGAAATTATGCATTTTCACTATATTATCAATAGAGCCCCCCCCCCCCCCCATCAGAACCACTGACCCTGGGGCCATGAATTTCAAAATTTAGAAAGAGGCATTCTTGCTTGAATCATAACCATGCACTTCCTTTAATTAAATAATAACCCAGAGCAGAGAAGAAGATTTTCAAGGAATTAATGCATTTCCACTATATAATCAATAGAGTTCCGCCCTAACACCAGAACCCCTGACCCTTGGGCCATCAATTTCACAATTTTGGAAGAGGCACTCTTGCTCTTTATAACTATATACTTGGTTAGTTTATTTAATACCCAGGAACAGAGAGAAAGATTTTCAAAGAATTAATGCATTTTCACAATATAATCAATAGAGCCCCCCCCCCCCTTTTCACCAGAACCCCTGACCCTGGGGCCATGAAATTCAAAATTTTGGAAGAGACAATCTTGCATATCAGAACAATGTACTTAGTTTGTTTAAATAATACCCAGAGGCAGAGAAGAAGATTTTTTAAGAATTAATGCACTCTCACTATATATTCAATAGAGCCCCGCCCTAACACCAGAACCCCTGACCCTGGGGCCATGAAATTCACAATTTTGGAAGAAGCACTCTTGCTCTTTATAACTACGTACTTAGTTAATTTATTTGATACCCAGGAACAGAGAAGAAGATTTTCAAAATAATAATGCACTTTAACTATATGAACTATATAGCCCCGCCCTAGCACCAGAACCCCTGACACTGGGGCCATGAATTTCACAATTTTGGTAGAGGGCTCAAAGCTTATTACAATCACGCCAACAGTTTGACTGCTTGATGTTCAGGAGTAAAGAAGAAGATTTTTAAAGATTGCATTAATTTTGGTGGTTTTAGCCCCACCCCTCAGGCCCCCCGGGGGGGAGGGACCATGAAATTCACAATTTTTGTTCCCCATTTACCCATAGATGCTTTACGCCAAATTTGGTTGAAATTGGTTAAGCGGTTTCAGAGAAGAAGCTAAAAATGTTCAAATGTTAACGCACGTCGCACGACGACGGACGAAAACGGATAGCAATAGGTCACCTGAGTGACTCAGGTGACCTAAAAATGGGTCTATCATCGACAAGAAACTTGAACTTGATCTAAGTCATCAATATCAAGGATATACCAAAAAATTAGTGCATATTTACATGTAAGCAATACAAGAATTAGTTTCAGAACAGTTCATTACTGGAATTTTTCAAAGACTATGGGCTATATACATAAAATAAGTCACTCAAAATGTAACTTGAACTTTGTTTGTAAGTTCTCATTATCAAGAATTTACATACCAAAATTCAACTCATTATCTAGTAACAAGCAAAGAAAAGTTAAAGAAGAGGCCCTTGGGCCACAATGCTCATCTGAGTCAATATGGCCCTTCTGTTCTTCAATAGCAGATACGTATTATTAATATGTAATACTTTGATCCATGTTGTGACTCCACCCTATTCCCAGGTGTCTTGAATTTTAGAGATATAGCCAATCCCTATCCCCTCATTTCCCTGGGGTCAATATTTGAACAAACTTGAATCTACACTACATGATGATGCTTCTACCTCAATATGACTAACATGGCTTTTCTTTTCTGGAGAAAAATATTTTTAACCTATACATACACTTATATAAAACTTGAATCTACACTACCTGAGGATGCTTATACATCAATAAAACTAAACAAGGCTTTCTTTTCTTTTCTTGAGAAAAATATTTTTAACCTATATACACTTAAATAAACTTGAATCTGGCTTATACATCAAGGAGACTAAACATGGTTATGCTGTTCTTGAGAAGATTTTGTAAGACATCTTCTAAAATATTTCTTAATCCTATGATAAACTGATCCCCACTGTGGCCCCACCCTACCCCCAGGAGTTCATGATTTGAACAAATGTGAATTTAATCTACCAGCAGATGTTCCATTTTAATTTGACTAAATCTGGCTTAAATTTCTTCATCAGAAGATATTTAAAGATTTCTTTTTTATATTTTCCTTTGTTAAACTTTGATCCCAACTATGACTCCACCCTACCCCTATGGTACATGGTGTTCAAATCTGAACTTTTGCTATGTAATGAAATTTTCACACAAGTTCACCTGAACATGTTGAATTAAATTGTTTTTAGGTCAGTTCAAACTAAGATGGAATAACAGAATAATGGTCAGAAATAGTAAACAATATCATTGCAGGGGCTTATATAATATAATTCTCTTAACATTTGATGCAGGGTTTATGCTACTTACATGGTACTTGCAATAAAATTGGCCAAGACTTCTCTAAAAGAGACTTTTACTGGTACAGTCTGTATGTCAGGAACAGCACTGGTTCAAACCCTGAAGTGGAAAAACAAAACTGTTATTAGTTATAAAACAATGATTCGCATCACTCAGCCATTGCAAGCAAGTAAATATGAGGCCCAAGGACCACAATACTCACCTGAGTAACCTAACTGAAAGAAGGAGAAAAATAAACAAAGAAGTCAGCAAATTGAATCAAAACTCTACTGAAGACTGCATTCAATCAAGTACATGTACATGCTTGATTTATGTGTTTGCATATTATAAACCAAATCAGAATAATGTTCAATGTTTCAAAGTTTCATCTGTGTTCTTTATTGCTTTACTCTAATTCTTAAACACATTTATACCCTTTATCATTTCAAACTTTATATACAAAATTTTACAGTAAACAATTAAGTTTTAGATAATATCCTTTGAAAACATGGCTTTGACAATATTCAAACATATGATAAGGAAGAATAGTACCTTGTACTAATCAGGTTACCTTCTCTAAATAAAGCATTATTATATTATTATTATTATTATTATAAATCATAGACATTGATAATTAAATAAACTCCACATATGAGGCATAATTATGTCTCAAACATTCATGAAATTCTGTCCATAAAGAAGCATGTTTTTACCATTGATGTAATGACAGCCAATTCAGCTCTGTTAAGACAGTGTTAGATTATTCAGTTTGAGTGATTATTCAATATAACTAATTAATATGTACTTCAGTGTAGGGTCAATTTTTTGTTATATGAGCCCATGTCAATTGATATTGACTAAAGACATAAAATGAGCTACTTCATATTTTAGCTGGGTCTTTTTCTGTGTCTTCAGTCATTATCACTTTACATGTACAAGGGTCCTTATAACCACTTAGTGACCTACAGTGGTCCATAATTAATTGTATATTATTGCAGGGTTGTGTTTAACTTTTGAAACCTTAGGGGCCATGTGGGCACCTAACTTTACAATTGTTAAGGGCCCACAATGTGTTCCACGGGCCCACATTTAATGTGACATTATATTTTAAGTAAAAATAACAACCAAATTCTAAATTTATTTAACTGAGTTTTTTTTTATTCCTGGTATCAATATGTTCGCAGTATTTGAATTTTCCTCATGTTTTCTCTTTTCTAAAAACTGAGATCCGAGAATACATTCATTACATTTTGTAGTGTTTAATCATACAACTGAAGCATCTGTGGTTTATCAAGGGGGGCATATTAAATAATAAATTGCATACAACCCCTGATGAAGTTTTATTCCGATCTTTTTTTGTGCGCAATTGACACGATAATTCAAATTCTATCTATGAATAACGAGTCCGGATTGAGTATCCGACAACCATAGCCGATTGTTACAATAGTTCTATAAGAACAATCTCAAACGTTTGCCTCATATCAACAAATTTAACCGAGATTGCAAATTTAACCGCTTCGATAAATAGCCCTGTTTGATCAAAGTCACGTACATGTTTGACTAATATGCTTGCATGCGACACAAGTAGTCTAGGTTAGTAGAGCGTTTTCTTAAAACTGAAAGGACATACTATATAAATCTGATATGTAATTATGTTCCGGAAAAAAAATCGTTCGCCATGCGGGCGACCAGATTTTAATATCTAATCGCCCACAGCAAATTTCACTCGCATTTGCAAGTGGTTATCCACAACCCTGTTGTTTTTCTCCATTGTTGCCAGCTATCTTATTGGCTCAAACTAAATCAGTTGACAATTTATAAAACATCTTCTAAACTTGGTGTTTCTATTTTAAGCTTATGTACCTCATGTCATGTTCTTCTTTGATGCAACAATTGATGACAAAGTAAGTCTTTATAAACAAGATGTTTCTAATAACAAACACTGTGGAATCATTTTAATTAGTGGGGGTCTATGTTCATGGGCAATCAAAATTTTGTTGGTTTGTGTGGATGTAATTCATTGGGTAAGTTCGCACTTAGTGCTCTGTCAATATCCTCTCTCTATGGGGTTTATATATATTGTAGCCTCCTTACCAATAAGGTCATGATTTGGACAAATTTGAACTTACACTATGTAATGAAGCTATTACATTTCATTCTTTCTGACCCATTGTCGAGAAGATTTTTAAAAGATGACATTAAATTTACACTAATTCTTCATTATCTTACCTGGCAGAGGGCATGGACCTTCTGATAAACAATCTTGAATCCCTTATCCAAGGATGCTTTTTAGGTATAAGTGTTTGACTTATATTAACCCAGTGTTTCTGGAAAAGAGGATGAAAATGTGAAAAGTTTAGGCCAACAATAGCAATGATTACAAACATGCCAAATAAAAAGAATGGACAAATTCTGAACAGAAAAGGTTACTTAACAAGAGGCCAATCGGCCACATTGCTCACCTGAGCACACTGGCTAGGAAAAAGACACAAATCAGTTCAGTATTGTAAAGTGTACATGGGGGGATGGAATTTTAAACTACCTAAAAATGCTTCCATATCAATATAACAAGTGGCTTTGTTGTTCTTGAGCAGAAAATTTTTAAAGATATATTCCTTTGTAAAAATTTGATCCTTCATTGTGGCCCCTCCCTACCCCAAGCATTCATGATTTGAAAAACCTTGAATCTACACTACTTGAGGATGCTTCCATATCAATATGACTAATCATGGCTTTTCTGTTCTTGAAAAGAAGATTTTTTCCTATATATTCCTATGCAAAACTTTTATCCTCCATTGTGACCCCACCTACCCCCAAGGTGTTATGATCTGGACAAACTTGAATCTACACTACCTGCGGATGCTTCCATTTCAAATTGATTAATCTTGGATTTGCTATTCTCTAGGAGAAGATTTTTACAAAATTTTTCTTATATATTCTTATGTACTTTTAAATTTGATACCCCATTGTGGACCCACCCTACCCCTGGGGGTGATGATTTGTACAAACTTGAAACTACACTACCTGAGAATGCTTCCATATCAATATGACTAAACATTGCTGTGCTGTTCTTTAGAAGATTTTCAAGATATTTTCCTATATATATTCCTATGTACAACTTGTATCCCCCATTGTGATCCCACTCTACCCCCAAAAGTTAAGAATTGGACAAACTTTAATCTACACTACCTGAGGATGCTTCCATTTCAAAATGACTAATCATGGATTTGCTATTCTCAAGAAGATTTTTACAAAATTTTTCTTATATATTCTTATGTACTTTTAAATTTGATACCCCATTGTGGACCCACCCTACCCCTGGGGGTGATGATTTCAACAAACTTGAATCTACACTACCTGAGAATGTTTCCATATCAATATGACTAAACATTGCTGTGCTGTTCTTGAGAAGATTTTTTAAGATTTTTTCCTATATTTTCCTATGTACAACTTTGATCCCCCCATTGTGGCCCCACCCTACCCCCGGAGTGATGATTTGAACAAACTTGAATCTACACTACCTGAGAATGCTTCCAAGTCCCATATCAATATGACTAAACATTGCTGTGCTGTTCTTGAGAAGATTTTTCAAGATTTTTTCCTATATATTCTTATGTACAACTTTGATCCCCCATTGTTGCCCCATCCTACCCCCGGGGGTCATGATTTGAACAAACTTGAATCTTTACTACCTGAGGATGCTTCAACATCAATATGATAAGACATGGTTGTTCTGTTCTTGAGAAGAAGATTTTTCAAGTTTTTTTTCTCTAGTTATTCTTTTGTAAAACTTTGATCCCCCATTGTGGCCCTTCCCTACTCCCGGGGGTCATGATTTGAACAAATTTGAATCTATACAACTTGAGGATGCTTCCATAACAATATGACTAAACATGGCTTTGTTGTTCTCGAATGAGAAGATTTTTAAAAAAATTTCCCTATATATTCTTATGTAAAACTTTGATTCCCCATTGTGACCCCCCCCCAACCCCGGGGGTCATGATTTGAACAAATTTGAATCTACACTATGTAAAGAAGGTTTCCTATAAGTTTCAACTTTTTTGGCACAGTGGTTCTTGAGAAGAAGATTTTTAAAACATGCTACCAAATTTTCACTGTTTCTTAATTACCGGTATCTCCCCTTGTATCAGGGAGTGGTCCTTCATTTGAATAAACTTGAATCCCTTTTACCCAAGAATGCATTGTGGCAAGTTTGTTTGAAATTGACCTAGAGGTTCTGGAGAAGAAGTTGAAAATGTGAAAAGTTTACAGACGGACGGACAGACTGACGGACTATAGACAAAATATGATCAGAAAAGCTCACTTGAGCTTTCAGCTCAGGTGAAAGCTCAGGTGAGCTAAAAATGCTATAATTTTTTCATTTCTGATCTTTTCTGCACAGCAGTTTATTACAGGGTTACATTTTAATGAAACAAAAAGATTATGATTCACTTTAATACAAGGGTACACCAAATGTATTACATATTTGTTTTTTTTAACCTGTATTAATTGACTTCACAGTCTTTAGTTAGTAAATTTTACATACTGACCTCTATAAAAATTGACAAATTAAAATATATTACAATTTGTCATATACAAATTTAAACTGAAAAATGTTTAAACTTTTATAAGACAACAACATACCACACAGTTCATTTACATCTATCTGCTATGTTTATCTTAATTATAATCTATGTGTTGGAAAAAAGATGATGCAACAATATTGCAAATAAGGCCATCTTTAAAAAATTGTTTGGTTGCCCCATCCAGATGTACTGGCTAAAAATGGAGTGACTAAAAACTTTTTATAACATCCAGGAAGCAACAACTTTTTATGCATTCCAGAAAATAGATTTTGAAAATCAGCATTGTTGAAATTTTCTGGGGGAAAAAAATTTGTCACCTACCTATACCAACCAATTTCTAACATTGTGAGTAGGGAGAGGGCAGACAAACATTATTTTAAAGTTGGTCTAATACTGAAAAGAATTTAAAGCTTATAATTAATTTGAATAAAATTTAAGAATGAGTTTACGCCATTACTACACAATTAGACAATATTGATGAATTTGATATCCAATGTATGCATAAAATTACTATAAGAATGCTCATTTATTAACCTAATTTATATTCCTAGATATCTATAACTGGATGAGATTCCAACATTCTTGAAATGATACATAGTTATACCCTTTTTTGACTCCGGGAATATTGTACTCCTTGGGTGGCTATAGGAGAATATTACATATGATAATTCATATCACTTCAATAACCCAAGTGGCCCCATGATCAACAAGAGGGCCAATAGTGGGCCCAAAGATTTTCACATATACTAACCTTATGCTTAAAATATCTAACAAGTACAAATATTTTTATAACATTAAGTCGGTAAACTTTCTTCATGCTTGTATACCGTCACTTTATGCATTTTTTCTTAGAAGAGCCTATTTCAGGTCATTTTGAATCTGATTCAGTCAACAAATCTTAGTACAATAATTGTTTCTTAGTTTATTTCAATAAAATAAAGTAAATTCACTTTAAAAGTTTATAATAACATTGCTTCCTCAATCCTGTTTGATACACGTTATATGAATTTCTACATGCTGCTTTGACGTATGATATTGTTTTTTGTACAGATCATTAAGAATTATTTACATTTGCAAATATTTTTCTTAGATGAACCTATTGAAAAGAAAATATGTTCAATTCTGTATGAACTTATTAGGGGGTCAGAGGTCATGGCGTGACCGAATCACACAGCGAGATAATATCTTGTCTACATATTTCCGTCACGGTGACACTGGTTTCGGAACTTCTAGTTCTAAGCCGTTAAAGCGATGAAAAAGATAAAATTATTGAAACATATATGTTTTTTTCGTTCAACAAATGATCATTAGTTCTTTCTTCGGTGTGAAGAATGTGTTTAATTAGCAAAAAATCACGCTTACCTTTTTAACCCGAATTCCTCTGAAGGTATGTAAACTGAAGACGATACCACCGCTTTTGACTTCATATATTTAGAACTCATACAATAAAAGTAAGATTATTCTCAGTAGCGATCATGGTTTTTTTCATTATGAACAGATATTTCCTGAACTGGACTGCTGAACATCAATGTAAGTATTCAAATCTTGGAGCGAGGCGAACTCTCACGACCAAACAGCTTCTAGGTCATTGCGCGTCACAACATAGCAATACGGCGGGCCGTTCGTGTAATAAATGCAGTTCTTTTCAGAATTTTCGTCTCAAATGTAAATAAAAGTAATAAACAACAATGTTAAAAAGTTCACTGGGAAATGAATTTGGTTGGTACGTGATCAAATCTTCTGAGAAGCCCTTCGGGCTTCACAGGATTTGATCACGTGACCAACCAAGTTCATTTCCCAGAGAACTTTTTAACATTGTTGTTTATTTCTTAAATAACTCTCAAATTTTTAAACTTCTATATAGGGTGAGTTAACCATGCATCGGACACATACCTTGCTTCGGACAACTTTAATCAATAAACTTTCTGCGTTTTTATTTGTTTCTGTCTTGAAGGTGAAGATTTAAACTTTTTAATGATGACGACTTTTATTTTCATGTTGTGATAAAAATACAAGAACGGCCTTGAAATTACGTCATATTTTGCATCATCAAAGGGGAGTAACCAGAATTTTACGATTTTGCAATTTTTTAGAGTTGTTGTTCTTTTAATTAGACTTCAATGGAGTGAGTCGGACCTAGGTAAAATTTGTCAATGATTGATAATTTTAAGAAATTTTTCAAAAGTTTAACTTCAATGTAAATCTACTTCAGCTTCTCTTTGATGTTTGCAATAACCGTAATAGAATATGGGGTATTGTGCGTTCAGCAATATAACACAGTGTGGAATCAGAGTATTATATGATAAATATAAAAAGTTCAAGTATATCATTGAGGGAGTCATCAAACTATCCAGCTTCCCAAGAGCAAGCCTATTTCTCAAATTGCAGCCGATATACTTTGTTTTAATTGTTACATCAATAAAAAAAATTTGACCAAACAACTTGTGAAGTTTTGCAAATCATACTTTGCAAAGTGCAAATATTGTTTATCCAGAATGTTATGTAGATAAAATAAATGAATAAATTCGATAGAAAAGCATTGCATTTGAATTACTTGTTTATAGAATACATTAATCTGCAACCAATAATCTGTGAATTAGGCCCTGCCTCCTTATGTGTAACTTTAATTAAGCAGCATAATATAACTATTCATGATTATATTTGGAACTTGCGCCCGAGGGTGACAACCCTACTCAGGGCTGATAATTGGTGATGTCTCCCTTCTAAACAGTCCATAATAGTTTTATTATTCTGAAGAATCAAAATTATTAGAAAGAGTAGAAAATAGTAGTCAAACCTCTTGTATTCTCCTATTCTGCTCTGATTCCATACTTTTAAAATATGTCAACAGACAACTTTGACGTCACCGTTAGAATCTATTTTTTACCGATCCCGCATATATAGCAATTGTATAATTATGAGTTATCTCGCTTAAGCCACTTTATTTTTATTTAATTTGACAGCACGGTTGTCACCCTGCAGGCTCGCTTGTACTATTTCATTCTTATCTGAAGGGTGACAACAGTTGTCATCCTGCGCGTGAAGGAGACATCACGAATTGTCTCCTCTCACGTGACATGCTCTAAACCAATCAGATTGACTGTATAATTATGAAGGATAATAATAGCTTTTGCATGAAAGTGAGGAAATAAACTAATGTAAATTCATATATAACAAGAAGTCTGTGATCCAATGCTCACTAGTTATAACCCCACTAATATGAATATATTATGTGAATATATCGGTAGGGACCGATGCATGGATAAACAGGAAGTTGACATCGGATTCATATAAAAATGATACCCACCATATGGCATGCCAAAAGAAAGACCCATGTTAAAATTTCAAGCATCTGCAATGAGTAGTTGCTGAGAAAACTGCGGAAAAATTTTTGTTATGGACAGACACAGAGACCGACACACAACGATAAAACAGTAAACCCCATCTCCTTCGGAGCAGGGGTATTAAATACAGTGTAAAACATTAGAAGTGATGTATAACAAACACATGATTAAAAGAATCTCCCAGATTTGTAGTTGGATGTTATCAAACTTGTGTGTTTTTCTCCCCTTGCCAAGGCTCAGGGATAAAAAACACATAACTCATTGGATAAAAAATCATATCCAACCACAAATCATGGGAGTCGAGATCCTATAAATATGTATTGCTTCTTGATTGTCATATAGAATACTATTATAGCTGCATGTTGGATGTAGTCTTCAGTATTTATCATACATGTATTGAAAAAAAAATCATTATGAAATTCATTTTTTCTTCACAAGGTCTTTCTTTTATTTTTCAATAATAATTTTAAGGGATTTTGTGTATGCCCCTATCAAAATTAAATCACTGTCACTGTCAATTAGTAGTCTGAGAGCAGGGTTAAAAGCAATATTGTTTGTTAGATAATCTTATTACTGTAACAATGATCACTAGAACTAATGAGAAATTTAATGTTTTATGGTTATTGAGTGGTGAGGTGTGGATACAGAAATATTTTGCAAGGGGGGTCCACCCCAGTCAAATAAAAAAAAAAAAAAAAAACAACCTGGAAATTTCTTGACAAGCAAAAAAAACAAAAAAACAAAAACAAAAAAACAAACCTTTTTTCCAAAATGTGATAAACCTATTTCGGGGGAGGGGGGATCGCTCACTTCTAAAGCTTCATATCTATGACTTTTCATACCAACTTAACACGGTTACAGTTTTTTAGGGGGAGGGGGTCTGTGTTTTCCGGGCGGGGGGGGGGGTGTCCAAGGTAACTCTCAGTTGGTTTAGTATATACATGTAATAACTGCAAATTCCAGGGGGGGGGGGTGGATTCCAAGGCTTAGGGATAAAAAACACATAACTCATTGGATAAAAAATCATATCCAACTACAAATCATGGGAGTCGAGATCCTATAAATATGTATTGCTTCTTGATTGTCATATAGAATACTATTATAGCTGCATGTTGGATGTAGTCTTCAGTATTTATCATACATGTATTGAAAAAAAAATCATTATGAAATTCATTTTTTCTTCACAAGGTCTTTCTTTTATTTTTCAATAATAATTTTAAGGGATTTTGTGTATGCCCCTATCAAAATTAAATCACTGTCACTGTCAATTAGTAGTCTGAGAGCAGGGTTAAAAGCAATATTGTTTGTTAGATAATCTTATTACTGTAACAATGATCACTAGAACTAATGAGAAATTTAATGTTTTATGGTTATTGAGTGGTGAGGTGTGGATACAGAAATATTTTGCAAGGGGGGTCCACCCCAGTCAAATAAAAAAAAAAAAACAACCTGGAAATTTCTTGACAAGCAAAAAAAAAAAAAAAAACAAAAACAAAAAAACAAACCTTTTTTCCAAAATGTGATAAACCTATTTCGGGGGAGGGGGGATCGCTCACTTCTAAAGCTTCATATCTATGACTTTTCATACCAACTTAACACGGTTACAGTTTTTTAGGGGGAGGGGGTCTGTGTTTTCCGGGCGGGGGGGGGGGTGTCCAAGGTAACTCTCAGTTGGTTTAGTATATACATGTAATAACTGCAAATTCCAGGGGGGGGGGTGGATTCCGGACCCCCCTCCCCTTCTAGATCTGTGCATGAATGGTTTCGTTCATGTTTTCCGACATTGTTTTAAAAGAATAAAAGTGAAATTAACAAAGGTTGGACAGAGTATATGCCTTATTTAGCAAAGAAACAATACTTTTTCATGTGCCTTTCCTTGTTATCAAGTTTGAATATTTTTACCTTAAAATTGTGTTAAAATAAATTTTAATTTCACTATTAAATAAATATAAATATTCTTGTTTGACTTAGGCCTACTTTATTAAAATACTATATCCTGAATGAGAAATAGCATAAAACTATTTAATTATGCATTTGTCATGACAAAATAAATATTCAATTCTGAATGCTACAATAAATATGGTAAAGAAATATTATTATTTCAATATGAATAAAAATATTAATTAGAAAATAGGAATAATGTAGTTTTTTTTTTTTTTAAATCAATGTACAAGTTCCTACACCATCACTAGACTAGGTGCGGGGGAGTTCGGATATGGGGATCTAGAAACTTCGGCGGTCTGTGAATTAGGATCGTTTGAGTCACTTCTTGAAATTTTAGAGTAGAGAATATCTCAAACAAAACTTTTAGGGGGTAATTCATACTATGTCTAACAGTGTTAAACGGAAATTTCTTTAGTATTCTATAATATTTTGCCATAAAAAGACCGTGGGAATAAATTCACTGATCAGTCTGGTCGAACCCCCGAACGGGGGTAAACGGAAATGGGAAATCCATACCCCCAAACGGGGGTACGAGCATGCGCAGATGCTTAAAAATGTGCGTATTTCACGCAAAAAGTAGGGGTTTACAAAAATCGCCGGTGCAAAGTAACGGATTATTTGGCAAATGTAAAACCACTCGGAAATGATAGATTAAAGGTGTTTTTAGAGTTTGTATTTTACAAAAATACAACTTTATTGTACAAATCGGGATTTATTCACTGGCAAAGTTGGCGATCTTTTGCTCCTTGACATGCAGGTATTTAAGATAAAACATTCGATAAACAGACATAAGCAACTAATACTAAATTGAAATTATATAAAAAAAGGATTATTCTACATTATATCTTTTATTTTCATAATAAAATGCAAGAAAAAATGTTGCTAATATCGAATTTTTTATGATCGTGGGTTTCAGTCCGCGTTTCCTCTGACTAGCAATCAACGGTCTTTATTATCGATAATCATGCCCAGGAAGTGGAACAAAAATACATATAAAAATAAAATTCAAATGAAATCTATCGTATTTATTGTCTTTTATATCTTATAAGAATTAAATAAAATGTTTGGCAACATGTTGTTGTAGTTTGTTTTTTTTTTTATATTAATAAATATGATTGTTTGAGAAAACACGATTGTATTTTATTTTATTTAAATCTAGGTTCTAAATGAATATTTTCCTCATTCTTAGAATATTTTTCCTTGTGTTTTAAATTCCACAATCTTAATTGAGACGTTCTACAAAATAATAAATAATTTCATGAAATGACGGAAAATATTTCGTTATTCCTACAGTATAAATTCAAACTATGGAAAACTTAAACTGTTAATTTTTTTCTGTTGAAATTTTACCAATTTCATAGCAGAAATAACATTATTATCGATCTTTTTCCTTAGATAAATGATATATAGGCAAGTTTGTTTATATTGGATACGGCAAGAGTTACTGTTCTTGCGCATTGCATGACGGGACGGAAAACCCTCGTTTGGGGGTATACCCCCGTTCGGGGGTTCGACTAGACTGCTGATGGGCGCTAGTTTTCATACACACTTTCAAGAGTTAACATAATTTAATTACTTTCAAGCGGATTGCATTGGATACTACTAATAAATTAAACAGTATGCCATATTTGTTTAAATAAACCTAGTTATTATCTATTTCGATACAAAAATTGGTAGTTTTAACGAACAACAAATCGTGGGAATTTTCCCGATTTCCTACTTTCGGCAATATGCGCACATACTCAAAGGTCAATTTTTGCACGTATAAAATAAGTAATGCATTCTCATGGCTCTTACCTATTTAACTCTCTTTCTTTCCACTATCTAAAAAACTTTTTACTGGCAATAATAAGTTGTGTCTGGTGACATGCGACATGCAGCCGACAGCTCGCTTGCTGAAAATGAGGTCACTGACGTCAGAGGGTTTATGCTAATCATGGAAGAATCTTGGAAGAAGGCTACATTCTGATTGGTTGATTCTTGGAAGGACTTTAGGTAGCGATTGGTTACTGCTTCCAAGTTTTAATCGTAAACATTGCTTGGAATGTAGCGCTACCGTGAACGGTGTTTATACCGTATAAAATGTGTAGCTATTAAATTCATTCCTTAATTAAAACACAGTTTCAGTGCAAAAAGGTCATATCAAATGTACCGTAGCTCCAAAAGAAGCATATTAAACCCCATTTTTTGTTTTGATTTTTAATTAAGCTATGTGTGTAGATTTAAGGAATGTTTTTAAGTTTTGTGTGAGTTATTGGTGTGTAAATCACACAGACTTGTCACGTAGGCATATTTCATGAAGCGCTAAATATGCCTATGTGCAAGTCTGTGTGATTTACACACCAATAATTCACACTAAACTTAAAAACATTCCTCATATTTACTTTTTACATGTTCAAAAGCACCAAAAATATACTAAATGTTTGAAGTATTCGCTGCCCTATACCGTTACATTTTAACTAACGTCTCTGTAGCTCATTGTGACATCATTTTAGCGCGAGTTTCTCCGTGCATATTTATACGTGTGGGTATACACAAAAATGGCATTCAAATCAATTTCACAGTTGGGTTAGCAGAAAAACACAGCAAATGTAAATATAATGAAAATGTACTTAAAAAATTCTGAAGGATCTAATCTCGTTAAAGACACGAAGTGAGCGCCATACACTATTCAATGAAACGAAAACGAAAGTAAACACAAAACGTGTTTATAACTTGGAAGGTAAGTATTATCATCTTTTAAATAAGTTATTATTTACATTTTCTTTTCATGTTCCTCGGATTGCAATAGATAATGACGATTATTTAACCGAGCAAAAGGTGAACTACTTAAACATGACTCCCAATATATGTCAAGTTTCTGATGAGTCGATGACCGTTCAAAGAGGAGTAGTAATTTGCGTATAACTGAAAGCTTTATAATTTTGGACTAAATCTCCCACGTGTAAAATTTTGATTGTGTTTTTGGTGGCAAGATATTCAGATAAAGAACAAGCCAGTAATACCCCCCCCCCCCCAAATGTACAGTGTATTACGGTACGAAAGCAGGTAGTTGCCATATGTGAAAAAAAAAATTGCCGCCATGAAATGGTGGCCGCCAAATAAATACTTGGCGGTCACCATCAAATTTCTGGTGATCACCACAGAATTATTTAGCTACTATCACTCATATTTACAATTTCAAACGAAATTCTGGATGTTTACACACTCAGTCGTTGCTCGTGTTACCACAGGCATCTGACGAATGGTTGATGTAACCCCCCCCCCCCCCTTTTTCACTGTCCTTCAGAGAATTTTCCTTTGAATGAAAAAAGGTGAAGATAACAAACAGTGATCGATAACTTAATATAAAAAGTACAAGTACATGAATTCCTAGCATATCATTATATTCTTATATCTGATATCATTTTCCGTTTTTGTTAAGTTTTAAAGATTCATTTGCCCCTCTACGGTATATAAAAATACCAAAGGTGAAAAATCTGAAAAACAATGTCTTATAAACAAACAGGGTGCCCCGCTTCCAGGATATTTTCAACATTAATGCAGCATTACCGATAGAATTTATGCAAGACGCGGATCATGGACCGGAAAGATTGTTTTATAAGTCTCTTACGTTCACACCTTGTCACAATGGTTTATTTGTCCTTAATTCGCGTGTATTTACCCATTTTCCTTTCATTTCTACCATTAATATAAAAAGAGAATTGTATTTGTAGGGATTTAAAAAAAAATTAAGTCAATAATAAACATTGATTATTGATATATTAAAATGATTTAATTTTGGTTATAACGCAGTATTTGATTGCATGGATAAAAAATTTACTTTATATCGTATAAATTGGGTTGCCTAGGTCACATTGACTTGCGTCAAAACGCAGGGATTTATCAGCTTATTTTGGGAAATGCCATTTTTTGGGAATTGGGAAAAAATTATCGGCTATTTGATGAAATTGGGAAAAATTAAAAATGTTGCTTAAATCATGTATTGAAGTGTAATTCATTTTTTAAACATTTCAGCATGAACTCTAATTTGGGCAACCAAACAGACAATTAAATATGACCCAACTTCATCATACAAGATCAATTATGAATAATAGACTAATAAAAGTAAAATTTACTTCAATGAGTATAAAGTATTTATACAACTTAGGGTAGTACATGTGTGTATGAGATTTCAATTTAGGTCATTATAGAATCTGTTTCTGGAAAATATAAACCTCCTGCAAAAAATTATACTAAAGTACACATTTTCTCAAAATCCTCTTTTAACAATGTTTAATATGTATTAAAACATTGAAAAAATATTTTTCTATCTGAAATAATGCCTACAGTCCTTACCATTCATTCGTAGATCAATTGAGTAGGTGGAAATAACTTGATAAATCTATATAATTACACAATATCACCATTTTCAGAAAAACGGAGGAAATTCGGGTTAAAAGTTGGCGATGTTTTTACAGTGTTTTTAAACATGTGTTATGACTTTAGCTTTGCTAAATGAGTTAAATAGATGAAAATTACGGACAATCTGACAATTTTACTCTTTGTTTTTCCAAGAAAATTGAATATAAAAGCATTGTTCACCAATTGGGAAAAAATACAACCAAATTGGGAAAAAATGAGCTCATTTTCAATTGGGAATGGGGCCGAATTTCGGCCCTTGAGAAGGTACTGATAAATCCCTGAAACGTATCGATCCGTCTGATGTTACATTTAGATTTTGTACAATTTGAAGACATTTTTTAAAAAAACGGAAGTTATCTTTATTTCTTACACTAAATGAATGAAAATTAAATTATAAGGAATCAAATTAATAGCTTCACTGTTTATATAGCGAAAACTGCCCAACCCATTTTATACCGTATAAATTGGGTAGCTATTAAATTCATTCCTTAAATAAAAATGAATTAGAAGGGATATCTGTTCAAATAAAATAAAGTTTTAAATATTATGTAAGTGCAGCAGCTATTGTCAAGTAATAAATAATAATTATAACAATGATAAATCAAATAAATAAAAAATAATACTTCAATTATAAATCTCAGAAGTATGACTGAGCTTCTGGACCGGATATACAGGGATCAGTTGGCGACATGGATAGGCAAGACTTGTCACTTTCGGTTACTGTACAAGATCAGCAGAGATGGTTGTTCAGCCACAACATTTCACCAACAGTGTAACGGTCAGGGACCAACAGTAACAGTTCTATACAACACTAACAACACTATCTACGGGGGGTACCTGTCACAAAGCTGGAACTCTAGTGGAGGTTATATCAACGATCCAAATGCATTTCTGTTTCGTCTGCAGTATAACGGGTCTTCAAACCCGTTAAAGTGTCCTGTCACTAATGCAACTTCTGCTGGATATGGTGGGGGCAACTATGGGCCGACATTTGGTGGCGGGCATGATATTCACACGTTTAGTGGAACCATCACCAAGTCTGGAAATTATTTTCCATTAAACGGATATCTCCACGCTGTGGGGAATTCCTACAATTTAAATGGTCAAAACGCTAATACTATGTTTAACAATTCTCTTCAAGTGACGGATCTAGAAGTGTTTCTTGTAAAAGGTGATTCTTTGTAATGAAATTTTCATACAAAATGTTTTACACCATAAACCAGCAGTGATACCATAATAAACATTATAATGTTACATGTAATAAGATATGTGTATCTTGGGAAGTTTGTTTTATGTCGTTAACTTTAGAAAGCAACATTTTTGTATCATGAATGTACAAAATATATACTTTGAAATTTGTATTTTTGCATTAGTAAAATGAACAAACATGAGTTATATTTTCTTTTGAAGACGGACCTGATCCAAACAAGGCAACCATGGATTCAGAACTTCTGGACAACCCTTGGAGAAAATTTCCAGACTTTGATGTAAAGGTATAACATTCATTTGTAATCAATTTCTTTTTAAAAAGAAATTTATAAATTGAATATCATACTCAGGTTAAAATTTTAAGGAGCGAATTTTGGATAACATATCAAAATCTATTGCGATTTTGTGGAAAGGTGCTCTACTCTACGACTAGAAAAATGAACTAGGTTTTTTTGTGTCGTCGACATGTAACTAGAAACGCATAAATTTTGAACTGATATATGCTATGGATATCTGGTGTATTTGTTATCTCAAATTGTCTTTTCTTTAATTCTGTTGCATTATAATTGATTATCGTTACATTTTATAAAGGGTTTGAGAATGGGGACTTTAAAAGAAGGGTTTGAATTCCGTTGATAATGCAATGAATAAAAAAAAATATACTGAAACGCAAAAGAAAAGTAACAAGCAGTAATCTACAAATATCTGAACCTTTAAACTAATGATTTTCAAAACTGATTACAGTTGAGTTAAACTCGATTTAAAAACATCAGAGATTTGATAACAATGTTAAATGATTATCTTTTAACTTTAGAAAGTAACACATGACTGTTAAAACACCCCCCTTCTCAGCCATTCAATTATAGCGTGGAAGACTGCCATGCACAACAATTGCAGCTTGATTTCCTCGATGCAATAGGTTCAACAATCTTGAGATCTGAGCGAAAAAAATATCCTTTGCCATTTTTAAATGTCCGTTTTTCAGATGACAAAGTCGAATTTTCTGTAACCTAGCGCATTGTAGTAACACTAGGACTTTCGGTCCACGGACTATCATTCATGCTAATGATACGTATGAGCCTGTTGAAGCATGTTGTCGTGCATTTTTGCATCTGCAATTCTCCATCACCTTTATTTTCAGATTTTCCAGCTAGAGCATTTGAAATGCGTACTTGAGTCATTTTCAGGAAGCCTTGGCATCTCTTCCGGAACGAAAGAAGAATTTATTTTGCGGAATATTGCTGCATTAAACCCCTGTCACACCGGGACTGCGTCCTCACGGCGTCCATAAAAAATGCACAACGCCTAGGTGAGCGCAGTAGAGTCTCCTACAGCACCGTGACAACGCGGCGAGATCTCCACTGAACGCGGTAGGGTCGCGTAGGGTCTTTTAGAACGCCAGGGGAAGGTGCGCGCTTTGGGCATGCACAAAGCACGCGCCATGTGATCGCCGTCTGATAAGAACGCAGTAGAAACGCAGTATGATTGCCGTAGCAGCGCGGTGAGATCTCCAACAACGCAGTGGGAGCTCCATACGCACGCCATGAAGACGCACATGATCGCAGCATGAACGCAGTGATAGTAGACTACGCGCTTCCACGGAGACCTCGCGGAGTCCTTGGAATATCACGGCGTTTCTATCGCGCTTTTACGGCGCTTCTAATGAGATAAATTGTCTTGTGAGTTTTTTGACTGCGATTACACAGCGACAACAAGGAGTTGTCACTGCGATCATTGCGCTTCCTTGGCGTTTCTACCGCGTACGTTGGCGATCACAATGCGCCTTCACGGCGTTGTTAGAGCGTTTTCAGCCAGCTCACAAAACAAGAGAAATGGCCTCATATTTGATCAGCAATAATTCTAACGTATTTGTTGCACTCCTGGCCAGGAGCATGGGAGTAGAATTGAGAAGTAAAGTTACACCAGAACCTGTTCTGTTGCTTCAGTGGAGTTGCGATGGAATTACTTAAATTTTATAACAACTTTTCAGTGTGTTTATTTTTTACATTCATAATAAAATCAAAGAAAAAACACATCTGAATTGATATAATTGAAAAAAGAAGGATTTTGATTATAAAACTAACATCATTTTTGAAGTCTTTGCGTTATGTGACTCGAATCTTTAAAAAAAATGTGTTACACTTCTTCTGATTATATATCCATAGTGAAGAACGCATCGTGGACGTATTGTGAACGCAGCAAGCGCAGTGAGAACGCCGTAAACGCGAGGTGACAACTCCTAACACGCCGTAAAAGCTCCGCGGAAGCGCAGTCAATCACAGAGAGATCTCCGTTGGGAACGCAGTAGTACGCCGCGAGAACGCCGTAGAAACGCGTGGGTCGCCTTAGGGACGCCGTGACATCTTCACATTGTAAAAATTTTACAGAAATTTGTGCGATTTCCCTGCTATTCCACTGCGATTTTAACATTTTTACAACGCCGTAATGACTCCGTGTGGACGCAGCTTGGTGTGACAGGGCCCTTACTTATGATAAACAGATACAAACCCTTAAAACCTAATATTTTTGTCAAATGTTTTGTTAAACATCCAATTTTTGATTTCTGTTCAGCGCGCTCAAACTTAACTTCCGGTTATGGCATGAAAATCATTCAACCGTTAAATTATCGATACTTACAAAGTTGAAGATATCCGTACTTTTTAGATACAAAATTATATCCTTTATATAATTTTCCCCTCTAAAATAGGATGTTGCGTTTCTTTTGCGTTTCAGTATAAATCAGTGAATTTCAAGTAAAACATGACCTACAATGTATGGTAGATCTTATTCCCGCATCATTTTATATGTAGGTATTTACATTTAATAAAATTTAAAGGAAAACTTCGTGTTAATATAAAATCATGATGGGCAGGGGCTGAAGCGAGGGATGGGGTTGTTTTCCGTAGATGAGGAGGTAGGAATATACTGTTGTTTAAAAGCACCTCAAAGGCTTTGACGCCCAACAGGTTTTATTTTGAAGGGGAGGTGTTGGGGTTGGTCATTTCAGCTTAATTGTTGGTCATTCCAAAAAGGTGTTGGGAGCTTTTCTGTTCTACGTTTTTCTTCCCTCTGTATGTTAAGTTTTCTAGTTTTTGACTTTTTCTAAACTAGTGTGTCAAGACAGAAAAAAAATCCTTAAACATTGATAACGTTCAAATGAAGATCTCTTCAAAGTGAGAATCAGTGTAAGTAACAATGGTAAATTAGCTTGGGATCATTTAATAATCCTCCGAAGAAGAACCACAAGACCATCCAGTTTATGAGTCAGGCAAAGTTTTGTAAAGCAATATATTTTTTAAGAAAATCGAAAGTGCTTACTTTTCCAAAACAGCAAGACTTGTAATTAGAGTGTTCCTGCATCTTCATTTTATGCATTTGTGCCATTGTCTGTTACAATATACTTATTGGAACATTATTTTCCCCAGTTTTCATTTTTATATGATTATTTGTAGTACTGTAATATAATTCTATACGTCTAATTTTCCTCGGTTCATTTTACCAAACCTGTTCATCCTAGATTATGGTTGCTTACTTACATTCATCAAAACTTTATCGTGATGCACGGCACCACGAGTGTCAGGCAATTTAAGGATAATTTTTTCCACGGTGCGAAACTAAGGGCTAAATTTTGTGCAAGCAGATTTACATCGAAATTTGCTACCTGCAACAACTGTTTAAGAAGAAAAAATCATATTACTGGTGCAAAATATTGATGTGTTTGCGCCCCTTTTTTTGTATGCAACTGTTTATTCCATGCGATTCCCTATACGGACAAACCCGTGTAACCTTTTTTGTGCGTTTCAGTTCATTAGTGTGCACTTTTTTTTATCCTGATAATCTTTTGTCAACATTTGGTTAAATTTTTTTGGGTGTGATACATTTTGCCATGCACCTTATACACAGCTTTTCTTTACATTTAACTGAACCATGTTCATCAATATATTTCCTTACTCCTAGTATTATTTTTTTGAAAACGTTGTTATTTCTATGTATTTTAAACTAATATATTATATTAGTTAATTATTAACCTTTACACAGCTACATCTGCCCAGCATAATATATCAAATAAATTAACTAATTTTTTTTCTTTACTTACTTCATTTTGATTTTAAACCATTTAAAGAATCTTCAATTATATCATGTCATATTAACTTCTTTCAAAGGATGACTGCACTTAAGGACATGCGGAATTTACGACAAAATAAATTTTCAAAACAAACATTTTTCTTTTCATTGCAAGAATGGTCAACATCCAATCTACAACTTTATGTAATTACGTTTAATAAAAGTGTGTATTTACGAAGTTCGAATCTGTTTTCAAAGGCGGGGGTCATCACAATTTCTTGAATCTCCGTTCGATAATGAGGAAGCCCACTTTTTTACTGACTTTATACATAGTCAGCGCATGTTTGTCTATTGTTTTACGTTTAACAGTAGTTGTATATTTGCATAAATAAAAATGTGTCAAAAGGAGATTAATAGACAAACATGCGCTCATGAATAAAAAGAGAAAAAAGAGAAAAACTGCTTCTTCTTACATTTGCTCTCCGTGTCGTAACCAAGGATTGTGACATGTTGAATATTATAATTCATCACGTAATTTCTTACCTCAGGTAACTTTGTGAATACTAAATTCCGTCACGTGACTTGTAAGGTAGCATACAATGTTAGCTCCACCTCTCATGCATATCTAATGTTCAATCAAGGGCAGGTAAGTGTAAATTCTCTATATTTGGAAAGCAGTAAGGACAAAAAACATTGAACCATTTTATTGTATCACAGTCTAAAATCATTTTAAGATTTAAATGTGGTTCCAAATTGACAGTATTTTTTCATAAACATACAAAAGGGAGATAAGGTTTAGATATAAAAGCAACAGAAACAACCGAAAAAGACCCAAAAACAGGCGTTAACTGCAGTCATCCTTTTATCCATATGCATGTGCATTGTACTTGTACATAATTGAGATACAAACAATATATATCTTCACATAAATTTTGTTTACTTTCCATTCATTTGATGAGTCATAAACAAGTTTAACTTAAAAAAATCACGTTGTTTTGTAGAAGTCTTCAAATTGAATGAAATATTTTGAGCCCCCCCCCCCCCCAAAAAAAAAAAAAATGGACAAAATGTTTATTACTAATCATATGCATGCTTATATGTTTTATAGATATTGATTGCTTTAGCCAGACAAGCTTTTTGAAAAGCTATTACTTGTTTGATCTATAGACAATGCAGCAGCTTAAAGAATCAGTTGTGGAATATGAACCTGAAAGCGAGGCTAATGTGACTGCAGCAAACATCCTTTTGATTGGACAGATTGGCGCTGGTAAATCCAGCTTCTTTAACTCAGTCAACTCAATTTTTCGCGGGAAAATCACCAGTAAGGCTCGGAGTGGGAGCTTTGAACACAGCCTCACAACAGTGGTAAGATTCCTTGTAATTCTACTTGATAGACAAGACTTTGTTGTCTACAGTTACATGTAACACACGAAACTGAAACTTTGTCGAACATCTATATATACACAAGAAATTACTGAGATTTAAATATTCAAGTCCATATTTACATCTATTAGGCATATTGCCCGCTCCCCCATCCCCAAGGAGAAGAGGGGTTGACGATTTTAGAAAGTTATATAGGTTGGCACATATGTTCCTTACAGTCCTAGTGTGAGAGACAACAGGTAAAAAAAAAAATCACCTTTTTTTTATTTGAAGTTCCGGAAATACACCATCAAGGACCAGAACTCAGGTCATAACCTGAAGATTCGCCTGTGTGACACTCGGGGTCTGGAGGAGGATTTTACAATAGACGCTCAGGAGATAGCTTATATACTGGACGGTAACGTACCGGACAGATACCAGGTATGGCCACTATCACAAAGGCGAATACTAGCTTTGCCCGCGCCTTTTTTGTTTATATACAGTAAATAGAATATATAATCCGTTGAAACACATATCGTGATAACCAAAGAATGGATTTTTAGATATCCTTTCCAAGGGCCAGAATTTCGTTTTGTTGTGCCTGATGTCTTTACTAATCTTGGAACTGAGTATGAAAATTTATCGTGCAACTTAATTAGCCTTTGCATCATACCAATCATAAATTTAGAGTAAACTACCACATTTTAAAGATTAATTGAAATCAATGCATTCCATATACATTCTCAATGATTGAGTTCTTCTTGAATAAATTTTGACACATTTGATTGTTTAATTATTTCCGTGTGTGTATGATCTAAGAAAGCCTCCGAGAAATAAACCATCATTTGAATAGTCAGACGAACTGGATAAATAATGGAAGGCATTTTAGATAGTTAATTTTTTTTTAATAAACGATGATAAGAATGACTATTTTGTCTTCAGTTTAATCCATCAGCACCGTTTACAACCGAGACCTTTGGCTTCATTCGGAACCCTCGACTTGGTGATAAAATCCACTGTGTGGCGTTTGTAGTGGACGGAAGTACAATTGACGTCATGCCCGAAAAAATCCTCAAACAACTAAAGGAACTTCAGGGCAGGATGAATCAGAGAAGTACGAGTATTCTTATACAAAGCTTACATGATAAAAAATAAACACTTAAAATATTAAGCGTATTAGTTTCTTTTCTTCTCACAATTATTTGTTGTAAAATTGAGATGCAGATTGAACTTTATCTGGAGGGGAAAAAATCAAATATGCATAGTATAAGAAAGTTTTGTTAGATATTTTCTTTCCCCTTTTTTATGAAAATTTCTGAAAACAGCTAAGAACAAAGAATAATTGCACTTGTCTACAGAAATACAAATGATAATGGTTAAATTTTGATGAATTTAGTGTATCCGATATGTTTTTGCCCTGAAAGTTTTTTAACAGTAAACGACTGCTCACAAAAGCAAAACAGGACTGTCTGTGAAATATACACAGTGATGGTTAAAAAAAGTCATGGAGAAAATACAGAAAGAGGCTATGGGAAACTGCATTAAACGACGGTGGGGGTAGCATTTATAAACACTCAGATATGAATGAAGCATCGTTTTTTGAAAAAAAATTCTACTGACAACATTAAGATTTCTTGAAATAAAGGAAAGCATTTTTGAGAAATATAGAAGGAAAAGTTCTGAGTAAAAATTAGCATGTTTATAAATACTGTCTTGAACCAAGCACAGAAGGAACTTCAAGGAAACACTATCTTTTTGATTTACTTGGTCTTAGTAGTAGACGTAGATGCTCATATATGGTGCATACATCTTCCAACTTATTCAATACGCAGGAACTTGCTCTGAGCATGTTTAATTTTACCAAGGCAGGTTACTGACAAATAAGTTGGGCGAACAAAGCATGCAGAATACCTCTAGCTTCAGATGTATGAAAATCATATTCATTTTTTCTTTGTAACTAACACACTACCCACTACTCTATACAAGTCCTGAAAAATATTGGCATTTAAATCTTGTTTATGACATGACCCTTGTTTAACTGGACTTCAGTATTTTCGGAAAAATGTTGAATAAATGTTGTGTCATAAAAAGTTATTTTTTAAGATACAGTGAATCATTGCTCCATGTTTCTGTTAACCAAAAATGTATATTTTTACTTTTAAAAAATGGAGCGAAGACCAACCCATACAGAAGTACGAGAAAATTACTTAGTATCCTTTTTGCCCTCATTAGTAGGTGTATGCCATTTCATAGGCAAATAATTTCAATCTTTGTAAAATTTTTGCAAATTGTAGATATACTTTAATTTTAGATGACGTATCAAAGAAATTTTTTTGATATAATTGAGATTTAATTTTTCACCTTAATGTTTGTCGCACTATAAGCTTTCTGTCTGCCTTGTTCACCCTTCTTCTCTGAGTAACTTCGTTTAAAGTCAACAATTTGAAAATTTTATGGTCGTTATAATGACCTTGTTTGCTTATACAACCCATCGTTGGGTCGTATTTTGAGTGTCGTACTTTATACCAATGGTAACGTCATTGTTTTAATTATAAATTTTATTCCGGATTAATTGGTTTATCTGAGCAATAAATAGGGCTCATGGCGGGCAGGGCCGGTCTACAGGAGATGCCTGCTACTCCTAGGCACTGTTCCAACTCTGGAGTTTTTCAGGTCCGTGTTATTTGTCCTGTTCACAATTTGTATTGTTTATGTTTAAGTTTTATGAAATAGATCACTGCGTGAACCTCTCTGATTTGTACTCAAATAACACCAGCAGTAATACTGTAACTCCATTTCATAAATTTTTCATTTTAATGAAGACACTTACGTACAAAGTAGCAATCATGAAAAATGTGGAGATCACCAATTTCTATAGTAAAATATTACTATACTTTTTTTATTTGATTTTTCAGATTTCTCCCGAAGTTATTCAGCTACTTGTAAACTTGTCCTATTGTTTCATTGAACAGATATTCCCCAGGTTGTGTATTTGACTAAGCTGGACAAAGTCTGCGCAAAGGTCAATGAGGACGCATCCAATATGTTTTACAGCCAAGCCGTTCGTGACACAGTCGACAAGGTTGCTGACGTCATGGGACTACCACGTGGCTACATTATGCCAATCAAAAACTACGAGAGTGAAACTAGTTTGGAACCCAATATTGACATCTTGATCCTGAAAGCTTTGAAGCAGACGGCAGATTTCGCAGACGACTACTTAGAGGAACAAGTGGATAAAATGGCTGCCGAAGGAAGAAGAGAGGAAAAAGACTAAAAGTGATTTTTGGGGAAGTCGAACGATTGGATAAAAATTAAGACAACTTATAAATATTACACGAGAGGAAAGATGTAGATCTAATACGTAAAGGAGGTTGGTGGTAAAATTCCTGTTGAACAGTATTAAGTTTAAGAATGTTTGCAAAGGCTTTGACAAAACTTCTTCATATTTTTAAAGGATATGTGCAGGACATCAGCGAGCAGCTCAGTGATAAGGAAGTTGACAATTTTATAAATCCGTTAAAGTAGCTCAAATATGAATAGGGTGCTAGTTATACATGTACAGTCATGTATTTATTACGCACGGTGGATTCTGTGCTGAATTTCGTCACTTTATGATTGCAATCGCATGATGATATTAAAAAACGCAAATAAAAAAGGTGCTACATGTATATTATTTTTTTGTGTTGTAATCTGTATATTAATTGAATCATAAAGAAGTTTGAAAAGGCATTCAAGCTTTTCAGAATGAAGTTGGATTATATTGATGAATAATTTGGTATCCATCCACATTTATGTCTCTGTATTATTGTAACAAGTGTATTTACTCCGTTAACCAGCTTGCAAGGTATTGTTTTTACCGTGTTACAGATGGGTTTTCTTTGGTATTGATTTTTAAATTTTGAAAGCATCGCTCTTTTGAGTGTGTATAGAAATAACAACATTGGCTCCCAAGCTACGCACCTGGTTGAAGATGGGACAAAAGACACAACGTTACACGAAATACAAGATGCAAAGCATCAAATTGGCTGCCAAGGTATATTTAACATTTAAAAGAATTTCCACAAGAAAAAAATCAAAGAAAACATTAAAGTAGAAAAAATTATTTGATACATTATTCAGTTATCAAATGTTAATTAAAAATATTAATCAAAATAAGCAAATTTAATGATATTAAAATTGGACTAACATAACGAATAGAAATCATTTTTATGTATTAAAACAAATTATTTGATTCAAAGACAATTGCAAGAAAAAATTATAAATTATAAATGTCTGAACACTGACAAAATGGACGTACAAACTTCAGACGATTTTTGTCACTTGATAATACGTCGATTGACATAACTTGGGCAAGGGGTATTAAAAATAAAGGTAGGGAACTATTTTATTCTTTATTTTTCTTATGCCATATGGCACATCAGATAGTATGACACAAAATATACAAAATGGAAGTAAATAAATGCATGATAATTTCAGTAGACCTGCTACATTATATACATTGTATATACATGTATACATATATAGACCTACATATATGAAACTATTCGATTCTTTCATTGTTATAATATATTATGTTTTAAATATGTACATACATATTATATGCTACAAACAATTTAGTAGTTTTAATCTTCGTTGTGAAGCGCTTAACAAAAATCTTCCCAATTTTGACATTTCTTTGACATTTTAAACACTTAACAATTGTATTAATTTAAAGACACTTTTTAACATAATATTGTTTGATATATTGTATTCTAAGAACATGATATTCAGGACATTTTAAGATAAAATTAAATTCATCTAAATCATTCATGTCACATAATAAACATATTCTGTTATTTTTATTTTCATTAACATATTTACCTTCTTCAACCTGTAATTTATGACTAGACAATCTAAAGCATGCGATACGTTTTTGGTATAGATCTACATGTTTAATAGGTTTTGATAAATAATACTGTAAACAAAAATGGTCCAATATGTATTGATACAACTTTCCCTTAGTGGATATCTTAATATTGTAAAGAATTTCTTGGCATGCACATCAAAGAATCTTTGCTTAACTATAACATACGCTCTATGAGTATCAAAGTTTTGGAACAGGAGATAACTTAAATCAAACTTATCAAATTCATTCTTAATTTTAGTAAACCATTTGTTCCCAGGTAGCACAAAACATTTTCAAAACATTTTACTGCAGTTATAAAAAGGTTTTTTCAAAACATTTCAGAGTAAACATTTTTAAAATGTTTTAAAAACATTTTTCTTTCCCATTGTAACATTTTAAAAACATTTTAAAAATGTTTTCAAAATGGTTAAGGTAAAATCTTTAAGGAACATTTCTATAAAATGTTTTTGAAACGTTTTAAAAATGATTCGAAAGGTATGTTTTGTTTGCATATATTAAACAGTTTCATATTACGTTATAAAAATGTTTTTAAAACATAATATAAAACATTCCTCTTCTATATATCTGTAACATTGTAATGTTACTTTTCTAAAACATTTTGAAGGAACGTCGTCAAAATGTTTTTAAAACATTCTACATACTGCTTATAGTATAATATTTAAATATTTTCAAGTGTTGGTCGTGAGAATGTTTTTAAAACATTTAACAAAACGTTTTCTCCTCCTACAACTGAAACATTTTATTTATGATTTATGCAACATTTTATAGAAACATTTTCAAAATGTTTTTAAAACATTTATATCATTTTCAATATTAATGCATTTATTTATTTTCAAAGTATGTTGTAAAAATGTTTTTAGAACATTGACTTTAACGTTTATTCTTCTAAAGACTATAATATTTTATTTAGCATTAATGCAACATTTTGTAATGTAATTTTCAAAATGTTTTGAAAATATTCACGACTAACCCAATTGTCTGAGAAAAAAATGCATAGAATATCCAGAGAAGATTGGGATTAAATGAATAATTGCTTTTAAAAATTTTCCGAAGACATTAATATTACTGCAACTCGATCACTTGCGTATCCCGGTATTTTCTTTCTTTTTTCAATAATACATTTTTTTTTTAAAAAGTCTTATTGAGTTCACAGACTTGTAATCAATACAAAGTTCATTGAATAAATTTAAGATATTTTAATTTTAAAAAGAAAACAAAATAATAAACAAACTTTACAATAATTAACACAGCCTGATTTATGACGGTCTCGCCTGTTTGCATCATATTTCTTAAACTCCAAGGCAGCAGATTAGGAGTGGCTTCACTGGTCAGTTTCAGGTCAAGATAACCTTGTTATGCAATTCTCCTTCTGGGCAGCGCGTTATAGAGTATAGTGGTTTGCAGCTTATCTAGGCCAAAATTTGAATTCTGGTAAACAGGATGTGCGCGTTTTCTTGTCGCTGATTTTCAAACAAGATTTTTGCATCATATAAGCCTGGAGAATGAGCGCCGGATTATTAACATCTGCATTGTGAGTATACTTTAATCAGAGATTTCAAAAGATAATTTTTAAAAATGACCTTTATGTTACCAGTACATCATTGTATTTTTGTATGCATATGTGTAGCAAAGACAAAGCTATTATGTGTTTGAATTAAATACTTTAGGCAACAACAAATATACCTCCTTACCTTATGTTGATCATAATTCAAAATATCTTATAATTGAAACATTAAATCATATTGCAGTTAGATGACAGTTCCAGCAACAGACTTGAATTCCATTCAAATTGCCATATTTGAAAGAACTGCCTCTAGCTGACAAAGACAAAGGCAATTTTTTGTACGTAAATATCATTGCTCTTCAATAATATTATTGTGTTATAGTTATGAACAAGCAACAATTCTAATTCTTTTCATAATGCAAATGGGAAAAGTTCTTGTGATTTTATGATTTAATTAAAAAATGTTCTTGTATATTTTCATCATTTAAAGATCTGAAGTAAATGACTTAAACACTGTTGTCTCCATGTTTACAGGTTCTGCTTTACTGAAAAGATCGAGCGACTTGTTCAATTCTTTCCGAGGACAGACTTCTTGTGAAGTTTATGTGTGCGATTCCATTTATATAAAGCTAGATCCGCCGCTCTGTGGAACCTACACATATACATGTAGATACATGCATTTTGCGGGATCGTAATTGATAACAGTGATCTAGGCCTGGTTATTCTTTTTATGGGAAGGATTTGTTAAATTCAGTGAATGGATTTTTTTCTTTAAAAATACCTGTTGGGTTAAAACAATATAACTCAGAACTTGTACTGGAAATGGAACTAAAACGTGTTTTGCATATTGCATAAGGGTTTGTATTAAAATTTGTAAAAAAAAAAAAAAAAAAAAAATTAATTCATTCAGTTGTGATTTATTCTTTGAGAGTTATAATTAAGATGAAATGTATTATAAGCGCTCTTAAAATCATACAAAATGATGTTCTCATGTCATTATTGAAAATGTCTATTGACATTTCAGGAAAGAGATGTCATTACGACATTTGGGTAAAATGTTTTTAAAACGTTTTAAAAACCATACAAAATCACGTGAATAAAACATTTGCAAAAATGTTCTTGTAACATTTTCGGAAAATGTTCTGATAACATTTGCTGAAACATTTGGGTAAAATGTTTTAAAAACGTTTAAAAAACCATACAAAATCACGTGATTAAAACATTTTTGGAAAATGTTTTTGTAACATTTTAGGAAAATGTTCTGATAACATTTGCTGAAACATTTGGGTAAAATGTTTTAAAAACGTTTAAAAACCATACAAAATCACGTGATTAAAACATTTTTTGAAAAATGTTTTTGTAACATTTAATTAAATGTTCTGATAACATTTGCTGAAACATTTGGGTAAAATGTTTTAAATACGTTTAAAAAACCATACAAAATCACGTGATTAAAACATTTTTCAAAATGTTTTTGTAACATTTTGAAAATGTTTAAAAACATTTTAAAAATGTTTTTGTGCTAGCTGGGTTATTATTCCTTATTCTTTACTTTCACTCCTTACATAGAGTGCACACTTTAGCCAATGAAATACTTATAAATCAAATGCTTTTAAATTTTAATATCTATTCATATCGATTCAAACATACATTATTTACTTTTCTACATGTACATAAAAGTTTATTCCGAAAATCCGTATACTTCCCTAGATACTAGTGTGCTGAAATCAATTCCAAAATCGACCCCGCCCCTCTTGAGCTTGTATACAGACTGTATTTGAACTGCAGCGAACTGCTTCAAAATATTTGTACAATCTACATGTATCAACCTTTCAACGTAGATTTTTATGACGTCGAGCTCTTGGAGCAAGCGCCCAGTTGAAATCGCGACCGGATATGTACGCGACCGAATGTGTCAGTCGATGCATCCACAATAGAAAATAGCAATAGGTATAAACCAATTTCTTTGAAAACGCTCAAAATGAATAATAGCTTGAAAATAAAATTGCATCAATTATATCTGCAATTAATTCTATTGCAAAACAACAATATTATGTTTTATTCTCACACAAGAAAAACGTGATGGTTGTTGCGGATGAATTTCTACAGAAAGGGTGCGTTGAATGACATGAATAACATTTCGGAACGATAACCGTGTAACATAAACAACACAACGTACAGGAGGTAAAATAATTACAAAATTACATAAACACGAATACTAAAAAGATTGAATTTCTAAATCTTAGCTTTACTTATACAATCTTCTAACCAACTCTATCCTAAAAACCGATGATATTGACCAGCATTACTGTATTTCTCTATTTCCTCCATTTCCCAGTATACCGTATACCACGCCCGATCGTAACTCGATCGTAATTGTAACAGAACAGTCTTGGTTGTAGTTTAGATGCAATCACTAATACAACGCTTTGACATTGGCAATTAGAAAAAATATTATATAAATTCATGAAATCCTTCATAGTTCTTCAACTGACTGAAAAGAATTAAGCATGAAACATGTTCGACGGTGTCTGGTCAATTCGAACCCTGCTCCATTCGGACCATGACATAAGGCCCCAGACTGTAATTGTGATATTTTGTTTAAAACTATTTTTAGCTCACCTGAGCTGAAAGCTCAAATGAGCTTTTTACGATCACATTTTGTCTATAGTCCGTCTGTCTGTCCGTGTTTACGAGAGTGCATTTATTGGGTTCTTTTTATACACAGTTGGTACTTATTGGGTACTTTTTGCTAATTGGGTATACCCAATAAGAAGTGTCGCTAAATTTACTTAAAATGCCTTAATTGGGTATTTGCCGGTTAGTACCCAACACGACTTGGACACGATGACTTGTCCAAAAAAATGTCTGAAAAAGTTGTTTCTACGGACTCACCGTATTTCGATCTCGGTTTTACACTCGGAACGCTAAATTTAACATAAGTAACTCCCGAGAGTTCCGAAAATCAACTTCCGTTAGTCTTGATCTTTGCGGCGTTTTGTTTTGACCAAAAAATATGGCGACTTAGAAGCGCTCGAGGTCAACTCAACAAGAGCAAAAGTAAGTTTCTTCGATTTATTTACCCATTGATAGATGTCTTGCTTAGGTAAATTTGATTTAAATGTAAAATTGATTAAAATGTACTATTTTTTACGTAAATGTGTACAACAGTAGGATAAGTATCGGAACAATTAATTTAAATGATACTTGTATGTATTTGGAATTTCCTCTGTCTTCATCGACTTGATATGGCGCGAGCTGCATTTAGAAAACTATCGTATACATAATCTTTGATAAATCAGAAGTGTTAATTATTAAATTTTATATAATAATAAACTTTTGTATGTTTTGGCGAGGTATATAGGAGAAGGTAATAAAAATTTTGACAATCGTTTGTCCATAAATTGTTGGGCATCATTTCATGTAGTGTAAAGATAGCAGAGATGGTGATAGATGGGGGTAATTGACAATAACTAGATAACTGTATATAAGTTAATCACATCTGATATGTAAGGAAATCAAAATTGCTGTATAATTAGTGAAGATCTGGCACACAGCCTCTCTACATTTCACAACATACAGGGGTGTGCAATTAGCATCGCCCGACGCCCGGGGCTACCATTTTTTGGGGTCGGGCTAGTAGTTTTCTGCACATAGGTAGCCCCTTGGGCTAGTAAAAATTAAAACTACCAATGTGACACATGAAAATTACTATCGGTATTTTCACTCGTTATTTGCCATTAAATTCTCAAAATATGAAAAAATATATTCGGCAGCATGTTCCTACTGTTCGTTAATCTCCATAATCTTATCCATTTTGCAGTGCTACCTGACTTATTTACTTCCAAAAACGATCGTTTTTATCTTATCCGAATTTCCTCTATTCCTCTGTTTATGGTAAATACACATGCAGATATCTCATTAAATTATTTACGATCACTCAATCAACTGAAAGATAAGTGTAATGTGGTTTACATAAAATATATTTCCAGCGTATTTAATGATTTAAGATGAAAAAAAAAAAGATTTTCATTTCATTGTAGATAATTTATTTGAATTTATTTTTATTTTCTATCATAATTATTAATTTATACATGATTTAATTTTACTAGTGAGAATTAAACTTTAATTTTAAAAAGAATGACATTAAAACCCTGACTTTTTCAACAATAAACTATTTTCTGTTAACCCCCCCCCCCCTTTACATTTGGGCTAGTAACTTTTTACTTGGGGCTAGTAACTTTATTGCTGCCACTAGCCCGTGGGCTAGTATTTAATTTTTTTAACTGCACACCCCTGACATACCTAACATATTCCCAACATGCAATCACAGGCACCTGACTGGCTGAAGTTATTACTTTTCTTTTAGTGAAGAAAAAATATACCCCTACCTATTAAGGTAGGGGTATATTTTTCTTAAAAGGAAAATAATGACAGGGCTTCTGCATGTTATGTAGTAAGGTTTATCTAAAAATATAGAGATAAATTTCTTATTTTACCATTGCACAGGTGGATCAATTACCAAATGATGTAGAGATATGCCAAGGTAAGAGCACTTAATGTGTTGCACATAAAATTCACAATATTAATTTTAAAATGAACAATGACATGACAGAATACCCCTATCAATTACATTCTCTTACCATTTTTTTCAGTCTCAAAAAATTCTTTCTGTTAGATTTTTACAGTATTGAATTTTTTATCAATTCAAGAAATCTATTTGGGATAAGAAAGGAATGAACATTTTCCAATTTTAGGTTATGAAAAGATATTCAGGATATTCATTCATGTAATTGCACAAATGTGGATGAGTGTATCCTAGTCTACTTGGAACCCTTGGCTTTTTTTCCGAACTTGACATAGAATTGTGACTGAGGGGATTTAAAAAAGTCTGAAAATAGAAATGGTAAAAATTTAAAACGGTAATAAACATTCATGAGGTTGCATACAATTTTTTTTAAAAATAAACTAATGTTTTCTATAGTCATTATTAATGTTCTGTCAAGTTTTTAAATAAAGCAGTAGCCATCTTCATAGCAAAATTTGAGTACATAGACTATTTATAAAAATGAAATTTACCATAAATGGAAGTTAAAACAGAACAAAACACAAGACATATTTCAGAGTGCTTACATGTAATGTATTTAATAACATGTACTTTATTAGACTTGTGTATGAAGAATACTGTGCATGTAGCTTTTTCAATCTGGTTCATCATTTTGCTTTATCTGACTGTGGTAAAAAAAAAAACTGCCAACTTCCGTAGAAATAATTGAAAATCAACTAAATTGCTCAGTGTTCTTGAAAAAAAAAAATAACACTGGACATTTGGACTGACAGTCTGATGCATTTCACAGGGCCAAATGAATTTCTGCCGGACCGGAATTTTTTATCAACAAAAAGCCATTTATTTTTATCAGCTGTTTTCCTAGACTTTCAGAAATTTAGTTGCGTTATGTGCATTATGGTTTGGCGACCTATTGCTGTGTTTATTTTAGTAAACAGGACAAACAATAGTAAAGCAACAAAATAAAATAACAATATCAAATACACTATTTATTAAGTTGTATTACTGAGAAACTTAACCTAATGAATAAAATTTAATGTACACCATGGTCCACCTTGTCTGTAAACTTTAACTTTTCAATCCTATTGTGAGCCATTGGGCAAATTGAACCAAACTGGACAGGAACTTGACAAGAATGTTTCTTTGTGGATTCTACACAGTAATTTTTTTTTTTTTTTTGTTGATTTAAAAGTCAACTTGGCTGACCAGTACAGACTAGTATATTTATTTATAGCTTGATACACTTCAGTCTACATAATAAACATATAGCTCAGGAATTCAAATAGTTGTTTGACTTCGATAAATTTCTTTACTTGAAAATATAGGATGTACAATAGTTTCTAGAATCTTGATGAGACTGCTTTTGTGTTTTCAGGTATTTGACATATCACCCCAACAACAACAATGGCTGACAAATCACTTGGGTCATACAGTAGACGTCCATAAAATACATTATAGGCAGATCTCGGGGGTCATTGAGCCTGTGGACATTTCCAAACTTGTGCTGTTAACAGTGTATGGCTTGACTGTGAAAAATGCTTGCAGAAAATTGACAGATATCACACTGGAAGGTAATGATGTTGAATTTTTTAAGAGCTTATTAGCTCACCTGAGCCAAAGGCTCAAGTGAGCTTTTCTGATTAAAATTTGTCCGTTGTCTGTCGTCGTTGTTGTCGTTGTTGATTTAAACTTTTCACATTTTCATCTTCTTCTCAAGAACCACTGGGCCAATTTCAACCAAACTTGCCACAAAGTATCCTTGGGTAAAGGGGATTCAAGTTTGTTCAAATGAAGGGCCAGGCCTTCTTCCAAGGGGAGATAATTAAGAATTTGTGAAAAATTAATGGCATCATTAAAAAATCTTCTTCTCAAGAACCACTGTGCTTGAACATATGAAACTTATGTGGAAGCATCCTCAGGTAGTGTAGATTCAAGTTTGTTCAAATGATGACCCCTGGGGGTCGGGTGGGGCCACAATGGGCGATCAAAGTTTTACATAGGAATATATAGGAAAAATCTTTAAAAATCTTCTTCTCAAGAACAGCAAAGCCATGATTGGTCATATTTAAATGGAAGCATCCTCAAATAATGTAGATTCAAATTAGTTCAATTCATGACCCCCCCCCCCCCACTTTTATATTTAAACTTTTCAACCTTTCAAGACTGAACTAATTTCTGCTTTTTTTCTAGTCATAGTGCTCAGGTGAGCGATGTGGCCCCTGGGCCTCTTGTTATGAATTGAATTGCCTGTAAATCTGAAATGTTATGAATACTCCTATTTAATTATATATCTGTCTTTGGATGGGGATGAAAATGTCATTTATTTAAAACTTTGTATTATATAAATCTTGATTGATTACATTTATTGAGTGAAAATTTCCATTTTATTCCACTTGAATAGAATATGTAATTAAGTCTAATTGGTCCCCTTCATTTTTGCGTAAGTTTACTGTTTTTTAGGTCACTTGACTCACCTAGGTGACCTATAGCTATTTGGTTCCCGTCCAGTGTCTGATAACACTTTGAAATTGAATCAAGAGTCAAATACAAATGTGTACTGATAATCTAATTGCAGCATGAATAAAGTGGATGGAGGCAAAACTGAAGGAGGTGCATGAATATTTCAGAGAATGTCTGAACACAAACACCACTCCAGGAAGGAAAGATTGCAATATGGCAATAGAGAAGAACAGGGCCAATGAAGGTGCCATACAGTATAGGCCATGGGAGTCCCTGAAGAAGAAAGTATGGAGCATAATCCAGAAACAAAAAATAAACCATTTTGACATTTTTTATTATATAGGATTAAAGCCCTACCTTTGAAATTTTGTCATGGAATGATGTTTGACTCTTCCCCTGCTCTAATTACAGTGGATATTTGATTGAATATTTTGATGCAGATTTGTAGAAAAAATTTGACATAGGGCATAAGTTTTTAGTTTTTAAACAAAGTAGTTTATTAATTGTACTTCATACTTGCTGAATTTGAGTTAATGGTGAATATCACAAGTCATTTCTTTTATTACAGGGAATATATGCATTGTATCTGTATTGTACAGGAAGCTGTATGATTTATTTTACAGTAGCATGTAATCAGTTTGAGATTTTTTTTTCTATGACAGAAGAGAATTTTCATTAACTTGAAGAATGTTTGGTTTAGGAAGATGCATGTATATAAACTTTTTTATGGATTTTCTGTACATTTGATGAGAATTTTTTGTTTTATCAGAGCAACTGATAGAAAATATGCACTCAAGGGTGCAATCTATTTAGCAATGTGGCACTAGAGAATATATAGCAATTTCATGGATTTTCTTCTGTTGATGAGAATCCGTTTAATCATAGCAACTGATAGCAAATATTTACAATTAAGGGATCTTATTTATTTAGGGCTACTTGGGCCTTTTGTCATTAAAGAGGCATTGGTACAGATTTGAAGCTAATATTTTTCAAAATTGTCAGTATAATATCATAACTTTAATAGCATTTCAGACTGACATTGTTAAAGCGTGTTATGAAACTTCATTTATCATAAAATTATAAAAGAATGAATTTTGGGTGTGTATGATTGCTGTACATTCTTGCATTTTCTCAAACTGAAATTCATCCTTAGTATTTAAAAAAAGTGGAAATTCTGTGGCATATCAATAGAACATATTAAAAGTGTAATCAAGAAAAAGTGATAATAAAAATGTAGAAAGCAAAAACCGATTCACCAGTGTTGTCAGTAAGTGTGCAGTGATGTGTGCAAAGTTAGCAAATCTAACAAGTCCAGTAAAAAGTAAACAAAAACAATAACAGACCTTGTGCCATGTTTACAAATGCAGGTGTTTGATGTAATGTTATGAAGAATATTGTTGTCGCTGAATTTTAAGAATTCCTGCACGTTCAAACCATTAAACTGATTTTTTTAAATTAAATCAGAAATTTAAAATAAGAAACAAAACTGCAATTTGAACTGTTGGTTGTATTCTGATGAAGGGATTCAAGTAACCCAAGAAGAATTGGAAAAGTGTCCATTACCTGTTGGGTTGTATTCTAAGAGAAGGGATGCAGATAACCAAGAGGAGTTGGACAATTGTCCAATACCTGTTGAGTTATATTCTTATGAAGGGATTCAAGTAACCCAAGAAGAATTGGACAAGTGTCCATTACCCTGTTGGGTGGAAAGTAAATATCCAAGAGGAGTTGGACAGGTGTCCAATACCTGTTGGGTTATATTGTGATGAAAGGATTCAAGTAACCCAAGAAGAATTGGACAAGTGTCCATTACCCTGTTGGGTGGAAAGTAGGTATCCAAGAGGAGTTGGACAGGTGTCCAATACCTGTTGGGTTATATTGTGATGAAAGGATTTAATTAACCCAAGAAGAATTGGACAAGTGTCTATTACCTGTTGGGTTGTATTCTAAGGAAGGGATGCAGGTAACCAAGAGGAGTTGGACAAGTGTCCAATACCTGTTGGGTGGAATGAAGGTATCCAAGAGGAGTTTGACAGGTGTCCAATACCTGTTGGGTTGTATTGTGATGAAAGGATTTCATTAACCCAAGAAGAATTGGACAAGTGTCCAATACCTGTTGGGTGGAATGTAGGTATCCAAGAGGAGTTGGACAGGTGTCCAATGCCTGTTGGGTTGCATTCTGATGAAGGGATTCAAGTAACCCAAGAAAAATTGGACAAGTGTCATTTCCTTGTTGGATGGAATGTAGGTATCCAAGAGGAGTTGGACAGGTGTCCAATACCTGTTGGGTTATATTCTGAAGAAGGGATTCAAGTAACCCAAGAAGAATTAGACAAGTGTCCATTACCTGTTTGGTTGTATTCTAAGAGAAGGGATACAGATAACCAAGAGGAGTTGGACAAGTGTCAAATACCTGTTGGGTGGAATATAGGTATCCAAGAGGAGTTTGACAGGTGTCCAATACCTGTTGGGTTGTATTGTGATGAAAGGATTTCATTAACCCAAGAAGAATTGGACAAGTGTACTTTACCTGTTGGGTTGAATGTAGGTATCCAAGAGGTGTTGGACAGGTGTCCAACACCTGTTGGGTTGTATTCTGATGAAGGGATTCAAGAAACCCAAGAAGAATTGGACAAGTGTCCATTACCTGTTGAGTGGAATGTAGATATCCAAGAGGAGATGGACAGGTGTCCAATACCTGTTGGGTTGTATTCTGATGAGGGAATTTAATTAACCCAATAAGAATTGGACAAGTGTCCAATACCTGTTGGGTAGAATGTAGGTATCCAAGAGATGGACAGGTGTCCATTACGTGTTGGGTTGGATTCTGATGAAGGGATGCAGGTATCCAAGAGGAGTTGGACAGGTGTCCAATACCTGTTGGCTTGTATTCAGATGTAGTGATGTAGATATCCAAGAGGAATTGGACAGATCCATACCTGTAGGGTTGTATCTGTTTTAAGGGATGTAGGTATCCAAGAGGAGTTGGACAGGTGTCCAATACCTGTTGGCTTATATTCTAATACAAGTTTATATGTATCCAGTAGGAATTGGACATGATTCAATAGACTTGTTGGGTTTCTCATCAAATGCTTGTTTTAAGTATCCAAGAAGGGTTAAACAGGTGTCTGAGATGTGTTGGGTTGTCTTCGTATGTGTATTGCATTTAGGTAAACACATTCCAGTATGAGGTATTTTTAAATATATATCCTAATTTGCCAGGAATAATGTGGATGGTAACAATATTTACTTCTCAAAAAAGCTATATTACAGAAAGTGTGAAAAAAGTGTGTTCCAAATCAAAGGTTTACAGTCTTGTCTAAATTTACCTGCAAACAATTAAACAGCCACAAATTTGGTATGAATCAAGAATTATAAGAAAAATCTCAATAAAGTTTTGGACATAAGCATTTATACCCAATAAGATTTAAACAGTTACTACCCAAAGAATGCTCTCTCGTATGTACACTTTTTTTATATCCAATAAGCAATATCCAAGAAGACTTGGACTTGACGTACCCAATATATAACCTAATGTATGTCCGTCTGTCTGTCCGTCCGTCTGTAAACTTTTCACATTTTTGACTTCTTCTCAAGAACCACTGGGCCAATTTCAACCAAACTTGCCACAAAGCATCCTTGCGTGAAGGGGGTTCAAGTTTGTTCAAATGAAGGGCCACGCCCTATTCCAAGGGGAGATAATTAAGAATTGGTGAAAATTTGGTGTCATCTTTTAAAAATCTTCTTCTCAAGAACCATTGGGCCAGAAAAGTTGAAACTTACGTGAAACCTTCATTACATAGTGTAGATTCAAGTTTGTTCAAATCATGACCCCCGGGGGTAGGATGGGGCCACAATGGGGTATCAAAGTTTTACATAGGAATATATAGGAAAATTTTTCAATAATCTTCTTCTCAAAAACAACAAAGCCACAATTAGTCATATTGATATGGAATCATCCTCAGGTAGTGTTGATTTAATTTTGTTCAAATCATGACCCCCGGGGGTAGGGAGGGGCCACAATGGAGGATCAAATTTTTACATAGGAATATATAGGAAAATTCTTTGAAAATCTTCTTGTTAAGAACAACAAAGCCACAATTAGTCATATTGATATGGAATCATCCTCAGGTAGTGTACATTCAAGTTTGTTCAAATAATGACCCCCAGGGGTAGGGCAGGGCCACAATGGTGGATCAAAGTTTTACATAGGAATATATATAGAAAAAATTCTGAAAAATCTTCTTCTAAAGAACAACAAAGCCAGAATTAGTCATATTGATATGGAATCATCCTCAGGTAGTGTAGATTCAAGTTTTTTCAAATCATGACCCCCGGGGGTAGGGTGGGGCTACAATGGGGGATCAAATTTTTACATAGGAATATATAGGAAAAATTTTTAAAGATCTTTTTAAGAACAGGAAAGCCATGATTAGTCATATTGATATGGAAGCATCCCTCAGTATTGCAGATTCAAGTTTGTTCAATGCATCCTCCAGTAGTAGGGTAGGGTCATAATGGTGGATCAAAGTTTTATGAAAGAAAATATATAGGAAATATCTTTAAAAATATTCTTCTTAAGAACAACAAAGTCTTAATTAGTCATATTGATTTGGAAGCATCCTCAGGTAGTGTACATTCAAGTTTGTTCAAATCATGACCCCACCCCACCCCCCAACCCCAACCCCCAGGGTAGGGTGTCAGACATCTTTAAAATTCCGTTTTAAAGAACAGCAAAACCATGATTAGTTATCTGAATATAGCAGCATCCTCAGAAGGTTTATATTCAATTTCATTCAAAATATGGCACCTGGGGGTAGGGTATGCTTAGAACAGGCCATCAAAGCTTTATATGAATATATAAGAGAAGAAATCTGCTGACGAAGAACAACAGGGCCATATTGACTCAGGTGAGCGTTGTGGCCCATGGGCCTCTTGTTTATTATTTCTCCTGAGTCACTCACTTGACTTATTGCTATCTTCAAATTCAAAATGATCTTTTGAAATTGTTTTTCTTCTTCGACGTCATTGAAGCCTTTCAGGCTTTTGATTGTTTTACTCCAGATCGCAAGATTATGTTTGTAACAATTCCTCCCGAAAAGAAAATAAATAAAATTATAAAAACATCTGCTTGGACAGCCATATTGTTTACTAATAAAAGTGAGGAGTTCAACACTGAGTTCAACACTTTTACCAAAGTTTATATACTGGGTGAATTAAAAAAAAAAAGACCACCAAACTGAAAAATTTTGGAAAAATTCAACTATTTCTTACATATTTTTCATTTATATCATCATATTGCACAATGCATTCTAGCTTAAAATCCTGAAGTGGCAATAGGAATAGACAATTGGATTAAAAAGTTTCAGAATTTTTATTAGTAAAATTTCTTTTGAAAAAAGAAAATATCATTACACCTTAAAAGACTTTCTAAAATACACAATCACAAGAAATTATAGTTTTTATGCTTCAAAATGGTGCAAGGGGTATAAATGATTAAATCTAGACCTTGATTGAGTATCTTCTCTTGTATGTGTGACAAAAAATTGACGTTTTGATTGTCATTTTTCATTATTTTTTCAATTCTGGTTTGAAAACTTTTAATATGAAAAAAATATGAAGCAATAAAATTGAAGCACTTTTTTGTCAGTTCAAGCCAATTCTTTAAATCTAAGCCAAATTTTTTTTTTATATACGAGTTCTCTTACAAAAAATACTGGATTTTGAAGTGACCCTATGTTACATTGTTGTGTTGCACTCCTGATATCTGACATGTATTTCATTTCACATTGTTTTAAAAATTATAACACACAATAGCCCATTCTTACTTTGTAAATTAATTTGTCGTTTTGATATTTTTGATCGTTTACGGCAGGTTTTTCATATTTTGAGGACCTTAACACATGATTATTTGCAAAGTGTAATATATATAAATTGTATATAAAACTATATGTGAAATGATGAAAACTATTCCCTGAATTGACTAGAACTTTTTTGTAATTTGTTGATAGACATAGTGTTTTGGACATCAAATAGTATCAAACATTTTTTTTCAACTCATTTTTTAGTAAAGATAGTTAAAAAGCATTGGTAATTATAAAGCAGTTTTGTTGCACTCCTGACTGCAGTAAAATTTAATATTAAAACCGTAGAACACAAAAATTCATAAAGTGTTGGCAACATCAAGTGGTAATGAAATCCTGCAATATTTATAGTCCAATATTTTATAATTAAAACAGATGAAAGTATTTGAAATTCGCATTTTATCTCGAATTATTCCCTATTTATGCCAAAAAACTAACTTAAATGTATATTTAGAAGATAAAATATATTTTATAGCATATTTTTCTTTAGAGGACAAACACAGTAACCCACCAGAAAAATTCTACTCATCATTTTTTCTTTATTTTTATTCTTATTGGATGATCTATAATTCTAACATATTTGTTGCACTCCTGACCAAAAGCATTGGGACCTTTAAAGTAGAATTGTGAAGTGAAAATTACATAAGAACTTGTTCTGTTGTTTCAGTGAAGTCGAGGAGGAATTACTTGAATTTTATGACAATTTTTTAGTGTGTTTATTTTTAACATTCATTTAAAAAATCACAAAAAAGATAAAAACACATCTGAATTGATAAAATTGAAAAAGGAAGGATTTTAATAATAAAACTATCAATAATTTAGTATTAAATTATACAAAAAGATCATTATTAATTAATGAATACGTTTAAGCATGAATAGAAGTGTTTTCGTCACACAATTTGAATCTTTAAAAAAATGTGTTGCACTCCTGACCATAGAAATATAGATCTGAAGCACAGACAGATCCAGTAATTAATAAATCTATTTGGTAAAAAATGTTCTTTGTGTCTTTCTTTTCCAAAATAAAAATCAGAAAATCATATAATGATAATAGTTTTTTCATGATTGGGAGCAAAAATCAAATGTTGCACTCATGACATTATTGGGTATGCACATATACTTGACTCTCATTAATGCTGCTTGTGATTTATATAACATTTTTAAGTTTTAAAATGTATATCAGTTATTGTTTTACACTTTGAAAATTCTTTTTTGTCTTAATTTTCTTTCAGAATTTTACAATTGATGTTTTTTTGGCAACACTACATTTTTTCTGTTGCACTCCTGACATGGTATAATATTTTTTTAAACATCAGCCATAACCACAACTTGATTAAACAAAAGTTACTACAGCCCATATTTAAAGCTCAATACTTTGAATATTATCAGGAAAGTCTTTATTTTCAACATAATGCATTATTATTTATTTCACAGATCTCCAAAAAATATTGAAATTTCAAAATGTCACAAAAAGGTGTTGCACTCCTGACAATTTTAGCATCATTTTTGGGCATAACTTTTTTGTTAATTGAGATATCAACGAGATATTTGGCAGGTATTTAAACACTATCTAAAGACATATGCTGAGACATAGAAATCTATTTTCATTGCCTGTATTTTTAGTGTGGGTTGATAAATATGCGTTTGGTCATTTTTTTTGAATTCACCCTACTCAATTTTTTGTATGTCAAATTAAAGCGATCTAAATGCTTATTAGTACCTGTTGTGAGATATGTTCCTCATTAGATATAAAGTGCAGAAAAAAAATCATTATGCCATTTGCAATTGTAGTGTAATCAAGACAAAATTTACTTTTATAATTAACTTTTTTATTTTAGGCACTGTAGTTAATATCCGGAAACTCAGTTCCTTTTATTCTTATAGATTATGCACAAACATGTTGAGGAGCAGTTTATTGAATAACTTTTCATAAAATCAGAAATAAATAAATACCTATTGAATGAAAAACAAGTTGAAAAGATGACAATCATTTAGACTTAGTATTAAGCAAATTAAAAGTTTTACTTAGCATTGAGCAAATTTTTAAAACTCCTATTCATGACTTTTTAATGTATTTTATGAGACGTAAGGATTTTTTTCATTTAAAAAAAAAAAACAAAAAAAAAAAAAAAAAAAAAAAAAAAAAAAACCCTCATTTCTCCCTATGCACATTCTGAGACATCAACAAATATAGACCAGCCGCTCCTGCGACCAACGATAAAATTCAAAGAAATGAAAAAGAAAGTAGAGTATATACTGAATTTGTGCGTTTTGTGAAAATTAGTTTTGTTTTCTAAGTTTCCGTGAATTGTGATTAACAAATGTGGAATTTAACAAATGACAGAGGAAGTGCAGTAAAGCTACTGCATCTTTAAACATATTGAGTTCTTCTGAAGAGAAGCTACTGCACACGTGGACAAAAAAATAAGGTAAGCTCATGTGTCCCAGTCTATGAGTGAAAATGATAAAAGGGGCGTAAAACAAGCAAATTGGAAGCAAAGAAGAATCAGTTGACGTATATTTGTATCGTCGGATTCCCACGATTGATTTCGTCGTTTGAATCATTAGATCTACCTGTGGGCAAACTTGCTGAAATATGGTCGTTAAATATGCAAATTTGTTGATTACTCTAAAGACAATTATAATCAGATAGGTGAAACTCTTCAGTTTAAAAAATATTAAAGTTTAACGTTCAATATATACATTTGTGGTATCTCTCTATTATATAAACATGCAGAGAGCAAATATCTTCATACCTGTATGAAGTTTTTCGAAGGTCATAGGTCATTACGTGACCTAATCACACAGCGCAGTAATATCTACATAAAAAGACTTTCTCCACTAAGCAATATAGCATGTTTTTCATGCATAAAAATGAACAAAATACGCAAGTAAAATAATAATCATTTTATTTACAATGTAAACGAGTATTTAATACAGTTCTTGATCGATTTTACATAGAGAATAGAAAACTACGTGTTATAAGTTTCATGTCTCTACGTTTACCCTTATTTTTCTCGCAGACCTCTGAATGCTATATTTTTTTTCATTAAACTTTACTCACAATAAATTTGAAAATCTGTTGAAAAATATCAATGTAATGCAATCACGCCACAAACAGCTGACAAACACTGCACTGTGAAAGTTCGGTAGGCACACCTCCATCATCGAGATCGTTGTGACGTTGTCTTAACAATGTAAGCTGTCGCCAGTGTCTCCATGTCAACATCATAAATTAATAAATATGCCTTATTGAAATCGTAGATTTTATGTTTTTGATCAAATTTTGTACTTGATTTCAAGTTATCTGGTCCGGACAAGTGTCTCCATCCATCCCTTTCCGACCGAAATTCCTCCAACTTTTTATTATCAAACATCGGACGTGTTTCTCGTGTTTTTAAACATCGAATATGGGTTCTCATGAATACAAAAATTCCAAGACACTAATATGCTCACTATAATTGATCACAAGTAGCCTTTCACAGAATATTCCCTTCAAAACAGAATCCTTTGCCAGATGAATTTGAAGCGTAACCGCTTTTCAAGCCGATTTACACCTGGCGTAATTATTCAAAATCTACGACGTGCAGTTAGTGTGATATTTAAATTCGATTACATTCAATTGTCCGTCTCAAATGTATATATAAGTAATAAATAACAAGTTTAAAAACTTCAATGGGAAATATATACATTTGTGGTATCTCTCTTTTATATAAACATGCAGAGAGCAAATACCTTCATACCTGTATGAAGTTTTTCGAAGGTCATAGGCCATTACGTGACCTAATCACACAGCGCAGTAATATTTACATAAAAAGACTTACTTAGCAATATAATTACCATGTTTTTCATGCATAAAAATGTACAAAAAACGCAAGTAAACTAATAATCATTTTATTTACAATGTAAACGAATATCTAATACAGTTCTTGATCGATTTTACATACAGAATAGAAAACTACGTGTTATAAGTTTCATGTCTGAGCTGCATAGTCTCAACGTTTACCCTTATTTTTCTCGCAGACCTCTGAATGCAATAATTTTTTTTCCATGAAACTTTACTCACAATAAATTTGAAAATCTGTTGAAAAACATCAATGTAATGCAACAAACATACTGCAACGACACAAACAGCTGACAAACACTGCACTTTGGAAGTTCGGTAGGCACACCTCCATCATCGAGATCGTTGTGACGTTGTCTTAACAATGTAAGCTGTCGCCAGTGTCTCCATGTCAACATCATAAATTAATAAATATGCCTGACTGAAATCGTAGATTTTATGTTTTTGATCAATTTTTATACTTGATTTCAAGTTATCTGGTCCGGACATGTCTCCATCCATCCTTTTCCGACCGAAATTCCTCCAACTTTTTATTATCAAACATTGGACGTGTTTCTTGTGTTTTTTAACATCGAATATGGGTTCTCATGAATACAAAAATTCCCAGACACCAATATGCTCACTATAATTGATCACAAGTAGCCTTTCACAGAATATTCCCTTCAAAACAGAATCCTTTGCCAGATGAATTTGATGCGTAACCGCTTTTCAAGCCGATTTACACCTAGCGTAATTTGTCAAAATCTACGACGTACAGTTAGTGCAATATTTATATTCGATTACATTCGATTGTCCGTCTCAAATGTATATATAAGTAATAAATAACAAGTTTAAAAACTCCAATGGGAATTGAAGTGGGTCGGTATGTGATCAAATCTTCTGAGAAGGCCTTCGGCCTTCACAGGATTTGATCACGTGACCGACTCACTTCAATTCCCATTGAAGTTTTTAAACTTGTTATTTATTTCTTAATTGAAGTGGGTCGGTACGTGATCAAATCTTCTGAGAAGGCCTTCGGCCTTCACAGGATTTGATCACGTGACCGACCCACTTCAATTCCCATTGAAGTTTTTAAGCTTGTTATTTATTTCTTAATTATAGTTTGCTATTGATAATAATATTGTAACACAGGCCCATGGATTTCTATCAGTAAATCGGTATATAATTGATCAAAATGTTATTAATTCACATATGTATATCTAAATACAACAGGAATGCGAAGACGTTTTAACTCCCTCGCCGCGATTCGGAGCCGAATTTTAAGGGAAAAAGAAAGTGCCTAACCTATAGCGTGTAGAACTGCGGTTAAAATTGGTCGTTCTTGTATTCCACCACTTTTCATGTTTCAGATGCACCGAAAAAATAGACGCAGTCAACCATTACTTTCCTCTTTTAATTTTTTTTTCTGCCCTTCGGGCTCGGTGAATATTCTACTCCCCAGATGTCTAAATCGTCATATTGACCTCGAAACAGCAATAATTGTATAATATATAAATAATTCTAAACTTGATTTTATTTTTGGCACAAGTGTTTTTGGTTAGCTCCCCACTGAACATCATAATGTGCATTCAGGGCTTTTCAACTTAATAATCCATTGTCATACACAAAAATATGTTCAAATATTCATTAAATAGCTTCAACAAGTAGAACAAGACTCTAATGTCTAAGATAGACTTGGAGTTCAAACCATATATATACACTGTACCCTTAAGTTATTAATATACTGAAAACTTGGAGCATAAGTTCATGGATACGGTAAAGAAATCTTCCATCTACATATAATGGTTCATCTCCTTATTACCTATTCTCACATAATCCGTCCATATGCGCTACTTGGATGTCGCAAGCAATTAAAATTACATTATTATTAAAATAATTGGTAAATTTTGTAGTATTTTGTTTGTGATACGTTCTTGTTACCAAACCAACATTGTTAAGTGTTAATACACAGGTTAAAACTTCCCTTGGATCCAAGTATATAGTCTAATAAATGGCTTTTCGATCTGTCGCTTAGTCAAAAGGCAAAGTTTGGACCATTGAATAAAACAAAACAATTACATTTTATGCTAAAAGTTACAACTTTTACATATAACAATGCATGAATATATTGAATTTTCACACTTTTAGATATTTGTCTAAAGTGAAACTTTTTAAAAAATATAACTTTGTCGCTAAATTTCTGTAATTTACGTTATCAAAATCTTAGTATTTGTGTAAACAGCATAAAAGGTATCTAAAAACATAAAATATCTACTAGAATATCCAAAAAAGTCCATAAAATGCAACCAGAAACAAAGAAAAGTTGTATGACAAAATACTTACAGAAACACATTGGTCTTTTAACCAGAGGTGAGTGGTTCTTTTTAAGGATGTATTTTACGTTATCAACGTTTCTTAAAGAATACAAGTAAAATTGTCTTTGCATATTAATTTATTTCTTCTTCCTGACCTACCAAACACGTAAAATATTAAAACGAACATGATCTGTGCGAGTAGACATTTTACACCAATTAATCTGATGGAAAGTAATTTACGTTATGTAATTTACGTTATCAGTATAATACATATATGGTACCTATCTTGCAAATAAGACGTCGGGACAATACGGAACCATGCAGGAAACGTTATTGGTTTTTTCTCGAAAGCATCTTAACATTACCTAACTTCCGATGTAGATCTGATGCAGGAAGCGCCATCAGATAACGTAAATTACGTGTTACCTTTAACAACTTTCAAATAATTCGTCAAAGATGTAATTTTGGCGTGAATTTCAATTGATTTACAAACAAGGTGTACTTCTATTTATTTGTAGCAATATTTCACGCATAAATCTCTCTTCATTGATTACTTAATGAAGCAAAATATTCATAACGTAAATTACAGTAGAAATACCATAAATTGAATATATTTTAGTTGCCTTTCTCCATAATTATATTTCATAGATTTCATTTAACAGAGATGGTAAAGTCAAAAGCAGAAATTTAAAAAGCATAAGGGGAATGAAAGAAGATAAAATAGGGAGAGGCATAAGTAGAGAAAGATAGGAAAAAAATACATACCAACAGCAGCTCTTACATTGTCATTATATTTAACAGTGAATCTCTCAAAAGAATGAAAAATAATCAGTGTTTGTGACATTTTATGGGTAATTGAAAATACTGCATGTCATTTAGATGGGTGAAAATAAGTTCAAGAAATTATTAATTTTTGGTTTGAATAGCAATAAAACTGTAATTTACGTTATCAATATATTTCATTGAGAAAATCGATTTAGAATTTTCACAGTCTCTTCCCAAATTAAATTTTAAAAATCCTCTTCTCTTCAGGATTCATAAACATAAAATTAAGTCGCACAGGAATTCAGTTTAAACATTTCTAGCAAAAGGGAACAGACTTGTTTCAGTTGAAAAATAAGATTAAAGCATACGAAATTTGTTAATTACAAATTAAGAGGAAAACACTGGCACAAAAACAAAATTTTCGAAAAAAAATTTTGAGTACAGACATAGTGCTAAAAAAACAAGTGAAACTGAATATTCGTTCTGGCAATAAAACGATTTTTTTGACGGGGTCATTTCGACTTCAGACAATAACGTAAATTACGAAGGTAAATACACTACCTATATTGCTTATTGAATATTTTTGTCATCATGCATGGTTGAGTCATGGTATTTTGAAAAAAATAATTCTCCCATGTTTTGTTTGCTTAAAAACATCGACTTCTCCCCCAAATAACGAATTTATTTTTTTATGAAAGTTAGGCTGCATGTGAACGGATTATGTGAGAATAGGTGTATATAATTAGACAGAGAGGTAATTATTGGGGCTTTTAGCTCTCGCTTAAGATTTTGTTTTAACTAATTACAAAATCTTAAATTTTTTAAAATTTTATGTTTGAATTATAAAATTGATATTTTCTTTTACTTTTTGCGACTGTTACCTCTTCCCTCCTACAAATCTTAGAATAATGACGGAACTTCTGGATCAGAAGTACAGAGAGCAGTTGGTCTCCTGGATAGGAAAGACTTGTCACTTCCGGTTGTTGTACAAGATCAGCAGAGACGGATGTTCAGCAACAACATTTCACCAAAAGTGCAATTGACAAGGAGCAACAGTGACGGTTTTCTACAACACAAACAATACGATATACGGGGGATACCTGGCACAGAGCTGGCACTCTAACGGCACATACATCAATGATCCTAATGCGTTCTTGTTTCGACTGCAGTATAATGGGTCATCAAATCCACTTAAGTTTCCCATTTCCAACACAACTTATGCTGGGTATGGACAATCAAATTATGGGCCAACATTTGGTAGTGGAAATGACATTTATTCTTTTAGTGGAAACATCAACAAGTCTGGAAATTACTTTCCTTTAAATGGATCTTTTAATATGGGAAACTCCTACAATCTAAATGGACAAAACGTGAATTCCATAGCAAATGGTCATCTTCAAGTGACTGATCTAGAAGTATACCAAGTTAAAGGTATGTTTTAATTATAATTGTGCAAACTATTACGTGTACCAGATGTAATCAGCATATTTAGGCAAATTTCATATTTTAGATGGCCCTGACCCAAACAAATCTACAGGAATGGCAGTGGGTTCTGTAATTCTTGACAACCCTTGGAGAAAGTTTCCAGAGTTTAATGAAGAGGTTTATGTATTTCTGGATACTAGTATTTCTGTATTTAAGATATAAAAACAATAAAGAGCAAGACTTGTTTAATGTGTGTATACTAAGTAAACTTAATATTAGGAAGAAGTGCTTTGGATAACTTTGTAAATCAATAATCCACATGTATTCTGCATATACATGTAAATCAACTCAAATACGAAAGAATTTAACAAATTAATTTTATAGAGAAAAGGGATATAAATCTACCGTGAATAGATACAATGTCATACATGTGTATTTTTTCATATTTCCTACCATAAATCATTTGTGTAGGATTTTGATGAAGTTCATTTGGTCAATATAAACGTCATCTTTACATATTTGTTCTCCATCATTTTCCTTCACTGCATTCATTGTAATACATATATATTGATAAGGTTTTTTGCAAATATAAGGCAGTGCAACAACTGAAAGAATCTATTGTTGATTTCGAACCTGAAAGTGAGGCTAACTTGTCTGCCGTCAACGTCCTTCTGATTGGCCAAATTGGGGCGGGAAAATCCAGCTTCTTTAACTCGGTCAACTCCATTTTCCGGGGAAAAATCACGAGTAAGGCTCGGAGTGGGAGTTTTGAACACAGTCTCACAACAGTGGTAAGAAACGGATTTGTATTTGATAACTTTGAGAAAGGCAAATCTTTTATACCAGTGTAAGTTATGCCTGATTGTAGGTTGGTGATACAGAAACAAATACATGTACATATATATTTAACTAATTATAAGTTATGGTGATGTGAAGCCATTCCGGTGCTTGAAATGATATTATAGTCTTGCGAATTGAATTGAATATTGTGATATAATTTTCAGTGGAATTCTATAATATGTGTGGTATATACATGTAACTTCCGAATTTAATTGAAACATTTATTATACACATTTTCTTAGTTTCGGAAATACACCATCAAGGACCAGAACTCGGGTCATAACCTAAAGATTCGCTTGTGTGACACTCGGGGTCTAGAGGAGGATTTTACATTAGACGCTCAGGAGATTGCTTACGTATTGGACGGAAACGTACCAGACAGATACCAGGTATGTTGCACCCTATTGAAATAACGACCACTATTGAAATAATTATTTCAATAGTGGTTGAGAGTGCAATTCAAAACCAAACATAGGTTGTAACTACTATTAAAACAAAGTTCACTATTAAAATAATTATTTCAATAATTGTTGAAAGTGCATTTCAAAACCAAACACAGGTTGCAACCACTAATGAAATAACATTCACTATTGAAACAATGATTTCAACAGAGGTTTTGAAAGCATTTCAAAACCTAAACCAATTTGCAACCACTATTGAAGTAAATGTTCACTATTTAAATACAAATTTCAATAGTGATTGAAATAATTATTTCAATACAATGTAGTTGATGACAATGATTGCAATATCACATTGCATGCCTTATTGAAATAACCCCACTATTGAAAAAGATATATAAGGATGAAATATATGAATGAAAATGAATTGTTCCTTAAGTTTTCCAACATTTAAGAAATAAATAACAAGATTAAAAACTTCAATGGGAATTGAAGTGGGTCGGTCACGTGATCAAATCCTGTGAAGGCCGAAGGCCTTCTCAGAAGATTTGATCACGTACGGACTCACTTCAATTCCCATTGAAGTTTTTAAACTTGTTATTTATTACTTATATATACATTTGAGACGGACAATCGAATGTAATCGAATATAAATATTGCACTAACTGTACGTCGTAGATTTTGACAAATCACGCTAGGTGTAAATCGGCTTGAAAAGCGGTTACGCTTCAAATTCATCTGGCAAAGGATTCTGTTTTGAAGGGAATATTCTGTGAAAGGCTACTTGTGATCAATTATAGTGAGCATATTGGAGCATGGGAATTTTTGTATTCATGAGAACCCATATTCGATGTTTAAAAAACACAAGAAACACGTCCGATGTTTGATAATAAAAAGTTGGAGGAATTTCGGTCGGAAAGGGATGGATGGAGACATTTGTCCGGACCAGATAACTTGAACTCAAGTACAGAATTTGATCAAAAACATAAAATCTACGATTTCAGTCAGGCATATTTATTAATTTATGATGTTGACATGGAGACACTGGCGACAGCTTAAATTGTTAAGACAACGATCTCGATGATGGAGGTGTGCCTATCGAACTTCCAAAGTGCAGTGTTTGTCAGCTGTATGTGGCGTGATTGCATTACATTGATGTTTTTCAACAGATTTTCAAATTTATTGTGAGTAAAGTTTAATGAAAAAAAAAAAATTATAGCATTCAGAGGTCTGCGAGAAAAATAAGCCAGGGTAAACGTTGAGACTATGCAGCTCAGACATGAAACTTATAGCCTAGGCCTAACACGTAGTTTTCTATTCTGTATGTAAAATCGATCAAGAACTGTATTAAATACTCGTTTACATTGTAAATAAAATGATTATTATTTTACTTGCGTATTTTGTACATTTTTATGCATGAAAAACACGCTAGGCTATATTGCTAAGTAAGTCTTTTGATGTAGATATTACTGCGCTGTGTGATTAGGTCACGTTATGACCTATGACCTTCGAAAAACTTCATACAGGTATGAAGATATTTGGTCTCTGCATGTTTATATAATAGAGAGATATCACAAATGTATATATAATAAATTGATTCATTGAGTTTCAAATATGATGTGTATATTAATGTTTTCCTTCTTTTCTAGAAATTACCATTAATAAACGGACATCTTTAACTGACGTACCTTAAATTCAAACAAACTAATTTTATATGCAAGCTTAAGCTGAATCTGGCCGACTTGGTGAAATCCAAAAGGCAATCAATCAATATATGCAAGTTTTAAGTAATTTGTTATATAAGGTTCATCTTTGCCATTAATTTGGAAAGGAAAGGATCGTAAATACAGATAGCTGTAGAAATTAGAATTTCTACATGAAAAAGAACAAAGAAGACTGATATCTATGTGTACGAACTTTCTGTTGAAACTATGATTATTTTTAACAAAAAGAATAAAGAATAAATTCTCGCTTATATTCATGGACTTGCCTACACTTCTAATATGAATAATCCAACGTCTACTCGTTAATACATTGAAAATCAAAACTTAAAGGGAAGTTTCACAGTAGTATAAGCAATATTACAATAGTGGGTGTTATTTTAATAGTGGTCACACGTATAAAACAGCTACTGAAATAATGTTCGCTACTGAAATGATTATTTCATTAGTGATCGTTATTTCAATAGTGGTTGCATTCATACTACCACTATTGAAATAGTATCTACTATTGAAATATATTTTTCAATAGTGGTCGTTATTTCAATATTGGTAGCAACAATGCACCCACTACTGAAATAACGATCACTACTGAAATAATTATTTCAATAGTGGATATTATTACAATAGCGGTTTTATACGTGTAACCACTATTGAATTTACAACCTCCAATGTTATAGAACTTGTACTTATGTTTCCCAAATAGTTGATTTTCATGTATTGACGAGTAGAAACGTTGGATTTACTATTCATATTAGTAGTGTAGGCAAGCCCATGAATATAAGTGAGAATTTACTTCTATTCTATATTCTTTTGATTAAAAATAACCATATTTTCATGAGAAAGTTTGCAGAAATATTAGATATCACATAGATGTCTTCTTTCTTCTTTTTAATGTAGATATTCAATATTTACAGCTATCTGTGTATATAATCTTTTACTTTCCCCAATTAATTAAAAAAAAGATGAAACTTATATAACAAAATTACTTGAAATTACTAGATCAGTTAAAACACAGATATCCGAGTATTAATAGCATTTCTAGACAGAAAATGAAACATAAAATTACATACCGGTATCATATTTGAAACTCACTAAATTAATTTTTTATGTTGGAAAACATAATGAAGAATTTATCCTTATATTGTTTTCCAATACAATAGGGGTTATTTCAATGAGGCTTGCTATGTGGTTTTGATATTGAAATCATTGTCAGCAACTATTGAAATAATTATTTCAATCACTATTGAAATCATTATTTCAATCACGATTGAAATCTTTTTTTCAATAGTGAACATTATTTCAATTGTGGTTGCAACCTGGTTTAGGTTTGGAAAAGCATTCAAAACCTCTATTGAAATCATTGTTTCTTTAGTGAACATTATTAATTTTCATTAGTGGTTGCAACCTGGGATGGGGCAATTGAAAAAAGTAATTGTAATTGAGTGTAATTAATTACATTGTTCAAAGTAATTGGAAGTAATTAGTAATTGACCATTTTTTCAATTACTTGTAATTGAATGTAATTAATTACATTGAAAAAAATCCCCTGTATTTTCAATTACTTTTCAATTACATTTCAATAACTTTACATAATGCATATAATATGTATTTAATAGGAAAATATTTCCAACACAGTCACATTTTACAGTTATTTTAAATTTATTCAAAGAAGCCCTTTTGTTTTTCAAAATCTCAAACTTTTTTTAGCTCAATAAATGAATTTTATATATTGGCTTGTTTATAGAAATGTTAATTTGTTTTATAATTATAATGCACATAAAGAATTAATACTAGTTTATAATGTTTATAAAAAATTTCGTTCTACCTCGGATTGGTATAGACATGAAAACATTTCAATTTTTTGTTGCTTGATTTTCAAAAAAACAATAGAAAAAAATTTAAATTGTCATTAAGACCTGCCTTGTTGCCGCTTCAACTCCCAACTGTAATCAAAACAACCCTCCAAAGTTTTATATAATTTATACCATGCTTTGTTCAAATTCAAAGATATGACCAATAGAGGTGATTTATTAAATACTATTAAGAAAGCTCTACTATTTATATACTTCGGAAAAGAATTCAATATTGAATCACTATTTTAACATTTAAACAGATCTTAATATACATGTATGCATTTGCTATCTGAAATATTTATTACATAAAACAAGTATTATTTGTCAACATTTGCAATTTAAGGTGTTTAGCTTTCCTACCTGTAGCTGAAATAATTTGAGAGTATTTTATGGTTCATTCATAAACTCTTGAAAACTCGCTTTTAATCACATTTCATAAAGGCAGTCAATTGATAAATGTACATGTAGGACTAGGTCTCAATTATGTTCATGAAACACACAAACATGACAGGCACCTGACATTATTTATTTTGAATATTCCCCTACCTTAAATTTACATGAATTAGTTCTTCAAGATTTTTGAAAGTGAAACAAAAGTAATTTAAAAATGTATTTAATTACATTCTTCAAAGTAATTGAGAGTAATTAATTACATGTTTAAAAATCAATGTAAATGTAATTGAAGTAATTGACAAAATTTTCAATGTATTTGAAAGTGTTTAATTAAATGTCAAAGTAATTGACCACAGCCATGCAACTTGCATCCTGTGTTTTGTTTTGAAATGTACTTTTAACCACTATTGAAACAATTATAATAGTGAACGTTATTTCAGTAATGGTTGCAACCTGTGTTGGGTTTTGAAATGCACTCTCAACCAGTATTGAAATAATTATTTCAATAGTGAACGTTATTTCAATAGTGGATGCAACATATAATAAAAATTTAATACATTTAAGATATTATTCTGCAATTTTTTATTTCTTATAGGCCTTATTTATGTAATCTAAGTTAAGTTTGCAGGTTAATTATCTGTAACTGATTGTCCTGTAATATGTCATTATGCTGAAAACGTTTGGGCTGGTGCAATGATCTTTGTTGATACTATAATATGCGAATTCAAGAAGTGATGTCTACCGCTTAAGGAAAGAAAGAGCTAGGTTCGCTTTATGCCTAAAATGGCCCTGTCCTTATATCAATTAGTTGACTATCACCCTCTATCCCATTTCATATATCAAAATAAAGTGGAGACTTAGTGCTTTCATTTCCTATAACAAAATTTCTTTTTGAGAATCCAGGTATTGGAAAACAGGCTTTGAGAAAATGCAATGTTCTGAGTTTTGCAGAAAACGTGCGTATTTGACTACCATCAGCAAAGAATTAAAATATGAGCACAGCCCACGATCCAAAAATTAAAGCATGTTTTGTGATCTCCAGAAACAGATCTTTCAATATGTAATTGCATATTTTTGGATCAGAGGTTGTGCTCTATATGTAATATTGAAAAAATACCTCAACTTTTGGCCATTTTTAAGGGAATTTACAGGGTAAAGGAAAAATGACGCATTTTATGACGTCATAATGCATTGACTAGAGAAAAAAAAAACTTCATGTTCAATAGATACACGGTCACCAAGGGTCCAAGTTATGAATACTGCATTTTCAACCAAAACTGAACAGTTTCGATTTTTCAGAAATTCTCAGGGCCAAAAAAGGCCCTATGTGGCTCTTGCTCTTTGTGGAGATATTATTCAGAAACTTTATATTCTCCAAAAACCTTGGCATTTGACATTTGGCACCAAAATCAGTAGGGGTTTTGCTTTGAATTATTGGAGGTTCACTCTAAAAGCCTAATGTATATTTAGAGATATCGTCCTTGAACTAAAATGTATTATTTCATAATTTGTATACATAAGAGAGCTTTGAGTTTTTGACGTCAAAATAAATAGGGATCTTTTTAGAGTGTAATAAATTTATGGATAGATTTTCACTGTAAATTAAAGGGTCAGTACTTTTAAAGATTTCATTCGGAAATGATATTGTGAAACACCTACAGTCAGTAAAGGATGACTACATGGGGTAAAAAAATCCCGTATTTTTGCCATTTTTTGTAGAGTTTTTATATAACTCTTGTTTAACTCTGTGGTAAGTTATTGCTATGCAATTAATGTAAATAGTGACTGTTTTTTTATCCATGAACTCTTCAAAATATTCTTGATCAAAATACAGCGTTTATTTTACCTCTGTTTTCCCTGTCCATGAACACTGTCAATAGAAATCGTTACGTTTTGCACAAGTTGCTAGTCTAAAAAAGTGGTCTCCTGTGTTGTAAAAAAGCATTGGACTTACTTGCATGTAAGTTCGTAAGATAACTGAAAATAATCTAAACTCATAGATCTGTTAAACCTGAGATTTAAATGATTTGTTTCTGTAAAATAGTTAACTGCATAAAGGGTGGATTATCTTTAGTTTACTAAAAGTATTGTATACAATTCTTTGTTTTTTGGCTCCAGGATGACAATAAAAGTGCAATCTACTGCTTACAGAAATATGTAAACATACAAATATTCAAAGATAAAGACAATGTGAAGTAATAGATCAAACAGAAATTAGATAAAATATATATTTTCTCGACGTGAGATTTGTTCGAAAGGGAATGTTGATCTTTAAGATTGTTAAGTGTCACATTAGCAGACGTGTAAAAAAATTACTTTGTAAAGTTTACGAAATTTTGATTACATTATGCAATTTAATTTGTGTCCAGTTTAATCCGTCGTCACCGTTTACATCAGAGACCTTTGGTTTTATTCGGAACCCAAGACTTGGAGACAGAATTCACTGTGTGGCGTTTGTAGTTGACGGAAGTACAATTGATGTTATGTCCCAAAAAATTCTCAAACAGCTTAAAGATTTACAGGGGAGGATGAATCAGAGAAGTAAGTGTGTTCAGAATTTCTAAATCATGAATGCCATGCTACTGTTATAGCCATTTTTTGAACAAATCACGGAAGTAAATTTGCATTTCTTGTAAAGTAAATAATATCATGGTTGAAGTTATCCTGTCGATTTCTTTCCCCAGATTATTCACTTTACTGTAAACCTGCAAACTATTTGTTTCACTGAACAGATATACCTCAGGTCGTGTATTTGACTAAGCTGGACAAAGTCTGCCCAAAGGTCAATGAAGATGCATCAAATATGTTCTACAGTCCAGCGGTCTGTGACACCGTCAACAAGGTTGCTGACGTCATGGGACTTCCACGTGGCCATATCCTGCCTATCAAAAACTACGAGAATGAAACAGGTCTGGATCCTAGTATTGATGTTTTGATCTTGAAAGCCTTGAAGCAAACGGCAGATTTCGCAGACGACTACTTGGAGGAACAAGTAGATAAAATGGCTGCTGAAGGAAGAAGACAGGAAAAAGATTAAAATAAATGACTGGACAGAGAAGGCGGGGGTGAAATTTAACGAAAGTTGTCAATCATATTTTGTAGAGGATCTGTGCAGAGAATAAGTAACTAAAACTTAAGTGATAAGAAAGGAGAGTTTCTTTTTACATATATTTTCAAATAACGTGTATCTGGGAGAATGATAATTCTATTTTATGTACAGTAGGCTAAATTCAATTCAGAAGTACATGATTAAAATCTACTTGTGACGTCACTCGTTTGTTTTAGCGCTCCATTATTTTTCAGGAATGGAGAATTGCAAATTACAATGAAAACAGTATTTGTTATGTTCAAATTCTCCTTCCCGTGCCTCTACCGAAGAAAGAACTTAGAAAATTTCATTAACTAAAGTTTATTTTCATATTAAGAAAAAATCATTCTAGTACCACTGAGAATCGTTCCCGGTACCCTCACCATGGTAGTCAGGCCCTCATCTCACTATGCTATCGAAACTGTTGACAGACTACGGATTTAAATTACTTTGTAACACTTTACTCGCCTTACTCTCTCTCTATATATATTAAATACTACTTATATGTTAAATAAAAATTTACTGTGTATCTTATATATTTTTTATTTTTTATTGACAAACAATAATTACAAGCATTTAAAACATTGGATTTTTAAGCGGGTTAATATACTCGTAGCGCTCAATTCCTTAAAAGCAATGGGCCTCGGGTCCTTAGGGGCCTCCGCTCCATTACTTTTAAGGAATGGAGCGCTACTCGTACATTAACCTTAACTTAATATGCAGACTTCTGTTACCTTGCAGTTACTAATTACTAATAAGCACGTGTAAAGGAACAGAATTTATACATCAAGTGCTCTTTTAAAATGTTTTAATATTTGTATACTTAAAAATCCATAAAAAGTGATGACTAATGCAAAGGTTTTGGACTATAAAGGTCGAAATTGCAAGACCATAATTATATTCTTGTAAAATGCTTATGATTAGCCCCCCCCCCCCCCCAAAAAAAAAAAAAAAAAATCAATAGTTTCTCAGGCACCGCTGCATCTGGTCAAACACTGCCGCATTGATTAAATTTATTGACATATTGAAAAGGAAAATAACTCAATTTTCTATTTTTCCAAGTTGAAAAAGAAAATTCAGTTATTCCATTTTTCATAAATGCTAATAGATAGACGTTTTTATTAGATAAATAGAACATTTCTTATTAATATAGTATTTTATGAATAAACTTGTTTGGAATAACATTATCTAAAGTTAAATACATATTATAATTAATGTAAGAGAACAAAAAAGTAAGAATTAGTTGTTATCATTATTTTGTTGAATGAATGACATGAAAAAAAGGTATAACACCTGCTAAAAAAATGTTTGGCCTGAGAAACTATTAATTAATTTTTTTATGGCCTTATACACTCATACTTTTCTTTTTATAAATCAATTGTAATACTCCCATAACGAAGTTGTGTGGTATTATTTATAATTACAATCGATGGACTGGTGCCTCTTTGCTATTAATTTATTTCTTTTAAGAATGATGCATTTCTCCTTTGAGTTTATAAAATAACTGAGGAAGCCTGTATTTATTGAAAGTCAATGGTCAATGTAAATAAAAAATGCATATCCATTTACAATTTATACAATTTGAGAAATGTAAATAAATATAAATATATTTTCAGTTATGAATTATTAATTTCGTAATGTTGTACTTTATTGATATTCAAGGCAAAATCTAAAGTTTAAGGTCGATCACAATCGCAGAATGATGGAAAATATTTCAAAGTCAAAAGTGTCAAATGCATAACATAATAATTTTTTAATCAATATTATAATTTCAAATCTTATAAAATGTATTCGATTTTGTAGTTTGACATATAAAGGTCAAGGTCACCTTAATTTTGACTTATTTTTCTATTTTTACTTGTTTAGTATACACAGTTAAATTTTTCATCAATGATTTCAAGAAATTTAGGGTTATTACTTTAGGATAACCCCAGCCCCTTCACATAAATGAACTTTTCCTCATTGGGATATTTGCAGCTTTGCAAATGGGAAAATTTGTTATGGATAGTAGAATGTAAATGTCCCTTTGCAAAAACTTTATTTTGGCACACTCTGTCTTCCTTTGAACTTACTTACTCATATGAAGAGTATAAAACCTGTGTCACAAAAACTTCGTTCTCTTACTTCATCATATAAAGGGAATCACGTGAGAGAGCATTGCGTTTGCCTTAAGGATCGGTGCGTTGCTTCTTTTTGAAGTGATAGGGCGCATAAAATTTAAGAGCTCATTACCTTTGTGAATGGTGAATTTTATAAAGGAGTTCGCTTTTCACCAAATTTGTCGTGGACAAATAATTTTTTGGTGAAGTATATTTATCTGTCGAGGGCAGACTTTATTTGTGAATATGTTTAGATAGTCCTCATACACCTCGTACAATCAATGCATCCGCCATGTTGAAAAAAATGGCAGATCGGGGGGGAAGTACAGATCGTGAATCAATGTCAGTACCAGTTAAATTCCACTGAATAACATTTTTCAAGCAAAAATGTTTTTGACCGTATACGTGCGGCAACTATTACAAAAAAATTCTGCCTGTGCCCAAGAAAAACAAGACACGCCACGTGCAAGTAGTTGTAATAGTATAGCCACGAATATCACGCATCCATGAAATGAAGTTACCTGTGGAAAATGGAAATTCTCAGCAGAACTTTGATAATTTAGCCAAGTGTTTTGATATGTTAACAAACAGCAGGATTTCGAGGACTGAAATCGAGCACAGTCGAACTGATTTCTGATCAAAATCAGAACAACCCATTTAACGACTATGAATCAGAAGGCTATTCAGATCATGACTCTGTGATTGGCAATAGTGTCATAAACTCAAAAGCAGAAATGACTAAGAGTGTGAATGATTCATTATCGAAAACAAAAAAAATATCGGGTTCGATATCCGGGAAAAAAACAAGATTCCGGGAAAAGTGTAAACCAAAGTGGGTCAAAATCGCAATTTCTGAAAGTTGTTGCTGAACAAATTACTTCACAAGACATTTCAACAGATCCAATATTAATACACAAAGACTTGGCAAAGCTTGTTGGTGATCTGATGTTCAAAGTTAAAGTTGACACAAAGTTAACATACCAAGCTAAAGACTCTGCTGAATAAATCAAAGGACCGGAAAATTGTGAGAGTTTGATCTGTACAAAAGTTGACGAATTAATCTGGACCAGATTGCAAGTAGCTACCAAATCATTTGAAAGCAGGTTTTACCATGCTTAATTATTTTTGGTTAAAAGTGTTACAGTTCTGGTGAGCATTTTGGAAAAAAAATATATTGTGTCGAACAAAGATCTAGAATAAGAAGACTTAGTCAGAGAACTGATAAAATCTATCGAATTATGCTTAGTTTTTCAAATTATGAACTTAACATGTGAAGAAGAGAATGCTTGAAAGGTGATATAGACAGTGTTAACTACCTATCTCTTTTCTCTTTTGGTGTACCGATAAACCAGTATTTGTTTGGTCGAGAACTGGGAAAGTGACTGGATGAAATAGAAAAATAACAAGCAGTCAACAAAGTCATGACTAGCAAAACTGCAAACAAAGATGAAGTTATCAAGGAAACCGAGATCGGCGTTTTCATCCGTATTCCCGAAAAATGTTTCAGGGTAATTACAGAGGTAGAAATGTACCTTTTTAGACCAGATTCCCAGGAAAGGAGATTACAACAGGAAGTTCTCAAAAGGAAACAGGAACTTCAAACAAGAAGGAATATTTCAAGTTCAATGAGGTAAGAACTATGAAAGTCAATTTTCATACAGAGTCAATTGATGTTTTAATGCCAGAAAATGTAAGAGCCCGCAGACTGAAACAATTTTCAAAGGAATGGAAAGAAATTAATATTATAAATCTGTTGATTTAAAAGATGTTTATTATTCAGCACCTCTGGTAGAAGAACAAAGAAAGTACATGTGATTTACTAGAATATCGGAAGGAGAATTGTTTCATATACTTCTCTTGTTATGGGAATAGCTTGTAGTCAAAAAAAAAAAAAAAAAAAAAAAAAAAAAAAAAAAAAAAAAAAAAAAAATTACCAACATGATACTTGTGTTATCAGACATTAAAACTAGGTTTCGCTAATGTCCCTTACATAGATGATGTATATTTGCAAGAAAGTAGTATGATGTATATTTGCAAGGAAGTAGTCAGTATGATTGTTGGAAGAATGTCGAGGGATTATACTGAACATTGATAAATCAGTTTTTATTCCCAAACAAGAAATAGTGTTTTTAGGTTTCATTTTGAATTCAGTGAACATGACTGTGAGATTAACTAAAATAAAATTTCAACATAAACAAGTGTTGTAAGAAAATTTTGAACATGTATGAAGTTGAAATTTTACAGGTTTCACAATTATTTTGGGTTTATGGTAGCTAGTTTTCAAGGAATTGAATATGGTCCTTTGTTTTATCGCATTTCAGAGAATAACAAAATTGATGCATTGAGACATTGTCGCGTAGATTACAAAGGGAAAATGAAAATTACATTGGATGCAAAAAATGATATAAAATGGTGGATAAAAAATGTACAATATTCAGTACGAAAGATTTCACATGGTGAACCTAGTTTTGTGTTGAGGACTGATGCTTCTAACATTGGCTAAGGAGCTGAATTTAATGGTACAACCACTGGTGGTAGGTGGAATGAGCATGAATTTCTTCTACATATTAATGAACAAGAATTATTAGCAGTGATATTTGCACTTAAATCACTTTGTAAAGAGATGATTCAAGCTCATATCCAAATATTATCTCATAACACAACAACAGTTTGCTATATAAATGCTATGGGAGGTAGAAAATCAAGATCGTGCAAAAAGATAGCGAGAGAAATTTTATGTGGTGCATGGATAGAGTCAGCCACTCATATTCCTGGTTAAAAAAATACAGTAGCGAATATATGTTCAAGAGTTTTAATGATCATACAGGAGGGGGGCAATACTTGTCCCAGTATGGCCTACACAATCATGGTACACAAGTCTCACAGAACTTCTAGCAGATGTATCCCAGATAATGCGGAAAACTCCCAATTGGTTAAAGTTGCCACATTCAGCAAAGATGCATTCGTTTAAAAAGTGACACTGATGGCATGTAGTGTATGGATCAAGTTTCAGGAACAAGGAATTTCTAGAGAAGTAAGACAGATCATTAAAGAATCATGGAGAGGATCCACTAGACGTCAATATGCAGGATTCATTAAGAAATGGACAAGCTTCTGTGGTGAAAGGTGTATTTGTTTCTTTCAACCAACTGTGAATGATGTGTTAGAATTTTTATTATCTTACGTAACAGAAATTTAGGTTACATTGTATTAATACTACCAGGTCAGCATTATCTTGTTCTGTGAAGATTGATGGAATAGATGTTGGTAAACATCCATTAGTCTCACGTTTCATGAAAGGTATTTTTCAGATTAAACCTACAAAATCTCTTTATAGTGAGGTTTGGGATGCGAATGTTGTTTTCGAATATATATGGAATATGGAGAGTAATGAATTATTATCATTGAAACAATTGATATTGAAAACAGTAACTTTAACGGCAATGATTTCCTCTCAACGAGTTCAATCTATTCATGGTCGTTCTATGGTCGATTCAATGACCTTGTCAGTAAATACAATTTATCATTAGTCATATGCTGACTGACGTTTTTCATACTAATTGTTAGGCCATTATTTACACACTGAATTGAAGACGGATTTTTCAGTTATTTCCCGATCATGACAAGGAGCACACGGCAGGTGTGACCGGTCGGCAGGGGATGCTCACTCCTCTATGGCACCTGATCCCACCTCTGACGTGGTAGAGGTCCGTGTTTGCTCTGCTCCAAAATTTGTATTATTTAATGGACTTTTGAGCTTGAATACTGTTCGTTATCTCCATACATTTTATTCATAATATATGTTTGTCAAATATGAATGTTGAAGATTCAAAATATGTTTTTATTTAGGGAAGATAAAGCAATCTATACAAAGTTGTAAATCATTTTATATGAATATAAAAAAAATTAAGATGAAGAAAAAATATGGATTTTTCAATCACTGACAGAATATTTGAAACGCACAGAACTTATTAGAAATGAGTGTGACATAGTTGTTATTAGATATTTGAAACGTCATAAACAAGTAAGAGCACAATTAATTGCAAGATCAAAACGTTTCTGTGATCAGCTGGAATAGACATAAAGAAATTCTCAGCACATAGTACCAGGGCTGCTTCCTCTTCTACGGCCAAGTTCAGTGGTGTACCCGTCGGGTTCTTGAATGGTTCTTTTGGGTGGAGTTTTTGAAAAAAAAACTTTTCTCAGATTTTATAATCTAGAAATCGTGAAAAAAGCTAGAAAATTTCTTGAATTGCCAAGGGTTTGTATAATACATTTAATACATTTTCTGACAGTGAAAAACTTCATTGCTGGAGTTTTAAAGAATTTATGTAATAAATTATTTACATATGAATACTAGTCATCATATTTTAGTAAATGATTAAAAATTACATAATGTAAATGCTGTAAGAGGAAGTTTGATGTGTTCTGGTTTAATTGACACATCAAGGCTTTTAAATCTCACGTGATTCCCTTGGTACGATGACGTAACAGAATCAGGAAATTGAACGAGACTTAGCTGTAAGTTGAAGTTTGATTAAACTTCTGTTTCGTCATTAGGATACATAGGGGATTACGTGCACACCCGATTAGTCCCACCCAGTTTTGGGGCTGTGGGTGTGGGTTTTGATGAGCCAGCAGACGCAATGCTATCTCACGTAATCCCCCTGGTTTTCTGATGACGAAACAGAACTCCGATCAAACTTACATTTAAGTCTCGTTTTATTTCTTAATTGTTTAATATATTTTCACCAAAAATTTTCAAATTAAATATGAAACGTTGCCTCAGCTTTAGTATACAACGTTATTTCAACGTTTACTATAATAAATAGCTGCGGTTTTTATAAAACACAGTTGAGAACCTTTAATCTTTTCATACATGTATACATTATTGCCTGATGCCATGAGCGTCAGGCAGATTAGAAATCACGTTTTCCATGGTGCAAAACTAAGGGTTGACAGCTAGCCAGCTTAATTTTGTGCATTCTATAGTTATAGAATTTTTATTTATCTCATTTAAAAAAAACACTTCTTAAGAGGAAGAACTGGCCAAATATACATAATAATTCTTAACTCTCTCGCTATTTATGTCTTCTTGTGCAGTATAATGTGTAAACATAGTCCGCATATCTGTCATAACAAATAACAATTTCTTGTAAATATTTTCAGTATTCTTTTTTCTAAAGATGAAGCATTATTCAAATATAAAGTTTTTTTATTCCAAGACAAAAAACGGAAATTTTGTCTTCAAACAGACTGTATTTTATCAATATAGACATCCACTACAACAACAGAAATTGTGTACACTTTCCTTTATCATGATAATCTTTTTGTCAATATATGATTAACTTTTCTGGTGTTTTGCCATGCATCAAATACACATCATTATGATTACCTTTACCAATGAATCCTCATTTACTTGATGAATTAAAACACATTTAATACTTCTGAATAGAATAAAACAGTAGGTCAGGCCACTTTGAGAGGGACAGATTGGTAGGGGAATCTAAAAAAAAATTCTATCTGGTCTTATCAACTATTCAGATTTTTTTTTGGCCTTTAGCGAATTTTCAATCTATAAAGCAACTTGCTAGATCGGGAAAGTAAAATAGCGAATAGAACCTGAAGTTAACAGCATCCTCAGCCCATTCTGAGTTCTGTAATATGTCCCTCAGAATTTTTTTCCTTTATACTTCCTAGTACCTGAGCAGCTTTTCATTTGTGATATAGATATATTTTAAAAATGACGTAATGCGAAAATTTGATTTAAACTGTAAAGTGCATTTGTCGTTACTTTTAAATAAAACACGTCAAAGAGAAAAAATTAATAAGTTTTTGCATATCGTTTCTTGCTACCGATGTGGTCACAATGTGATGACACATAAACGCTTTCGACTATTCAAATCGTAAAAAGCTTTCATTTTTTTCTCCAGTTGTGTAAGTAATACAACATTGAACTTCTTGTTCCATTAAAAGTTATCTATATTGAAGAGTTTTCTCTTTCTCTCATAATCAAATGTGCACAAGAAAGCCGTCCAAATCATATGAATTGCGTGTCCAGTTTTCACAACATCAGCACACCCGCGACCTACGTTAAGAAGCTATAATAATGAAAATTTAAGCATATTTTGCTTAACAAAATCTTACATTTCTTTTTAATATATTTTTCACTATTTCTTGCATTTTTATTTAATAAGAACGTTAGAAATATATCCAAAGATTTCTTCATTAGGCAAATCTATGCAAAGATTAATCGAATCTTAAACCCCCTTTTGATTTGTTGACTTAGATCTTGAAGAGATCTCGAAATTCGAATTTCGTACTTTCAAACTCTAATCTTCTCGGCTTTCGTACAATCCTTCTATTCTGTGTACAAATTCCCAAAACGAACTTACTCAATAAAGTGTTTGGTATAATTTTCAGTCATTTCGAACCCCAAGAATCACAGTCAAAGCCGATACCCCAAAATTTATAAATGAAACACGTACATCTCAAACCAAAGTCGTTCTCAACCAAGCGTTACTGGCCCTTGGGAATTCCCTAATGATTATAAAGGTTATATTAGAATTCGTGAAAAGTATCCAGATACAAGAGTAGCGGCTGAATTTTAAACGTATGGTCTTTGAAAGGTTTAGGAGTTACAGTATTCTAGGTCTCGCAACTCCGTTTTCTTAAAAAAAATAGTGAGTGGTTCATTTTCACAGCCACCTATGCACAACTTACATATATCTCCCATTGGTGTTGTTCCAAATATGATGGCAGTTGGAGAATGATTGTGCATCTATCTTACCCACAGACCAACAGCATCAATGTTAATAGAGATGCAGCTTATACTGTATGTAGTAAATTACATACATTTTGACTCGGTAGTCAAGATGATAATCTTGTTGGACAGAGTTGATGTAAAAAAAAACTCATTCTTTCTAATTCCTGTATATTTACAGGATTTGGGGATTATATTATTTGGGGATTTTAAGCAGGGTTCTCCATGGGCCGTTTAACGTGGCGGCCCCGCCACAGTTAAATTCCTTAGCGCCACAGTTCAAAATTCAGCGCCATAGTTCCGCCACAGTTAAAATATTAGCACCACAGTAAGATCGTCGTCGTCAATAAGATAAATATATAAATTTATAAACCAAATGAACCTCCAAATTATGTACAGGTTTTCAGTTTCTTATGCTAAACCGTTAATTTACTCTAATTAGGGCCCATTGTTTGGCTTGCACAAGCAATTATCTTCTAGACCTCGCTGAACACTTAAATGAAAAGAAACAAGCCATTTTTTTCCACACTTCACGATAACTGCAAATGAATTTTTTTAAGATATCAATTAATTCATGCTTTAATAGTTCTACAGATAACCATGTCTCTAAAATTGCATTGGCACTGCGAGTCAAACATCGTACGCGTGTACTATCGTAATCATGTATTTTTTTAATGTTGAAAATTAACGATAGATCCACCAAAATATTATTTTATGACTCTAAACTGCTTATATATTTTTTTTAATTTACGTTTTAAGCTATTTCAGTCTTCAGACCGATAATTGCAAATATATATAGATGTAAGCTTGATCGTGTGACTTACCAGAATTTCCTCTGTCCTTTAATGTACAACAGTTACTGTATAATTGACCTTTTGTTAACATTTTTTTTAAATAGGGATTAATGCTTAAAACTTGTTGTTACTCGTACTTTTATTTTCAGATTCTATAGGCTAATATTTGTCTATTTAAAATACGTATGGGTTGGGGGTCTTTAAATTTTCACAGTATGCATATATTTTGGAAACATCCTAATTTGTGTTTACACTATATGTAACCGATATCTATTAATTGCTTTAATTATTAAATTTATTAATCAATTGACCAAATCATAAATGTCATTTGTATAATTAAACTATTCATTCATTGGGGTTGTGTGTTTTTCATTTTTTTAGTGGTTCCTTCGCGAATTCAGTCGCCATATGACTGCGAATATTAGCGCTTCGCGTAAGCCTTGCGCCACAGTTAAATTTGAAATGATGGAGAACCCTGTTGAGCTAATGGGGATATATTTTATGGGGTTGGGGGGTTGGGGTGCATAGACAAATGCTTACCTTTTGGATGCTCCATATCTTGTAAAATCTGTGAGATTTTTTCGATATTCCTAGAGAGTCCATCACGTTACATATCAGGTTTAAAAACTGTTCCTCACATATTAGAAGATTTTTATTTGCGGGAAGGGACGAAATTCCGGGCTGCAATAAATTTACAGTCTTTTCAAGAGGTGTGCTAAGAAATTGGAGTGTCCTTAAACAAATAGTGTCTTTAGAATGTTAGGCGTCACAAAACAAATTCAAGTTTAAAGATTTGCAAAGTCTTGTGTACAAATTATTTTTTTAAAGTAAAAACCATGCCGGCAACAGAAATTTCGGTTCAAAATTTCATATTTTAGAAAAATACAGGGCCGGATTTATATTTTAACCGTACTGCGTTCTTTAATGGTGATACAGATAGTCTAGGGCAGCTTAACTGGAATGTGGGTGCTACTTTTATGGTCACTTGGTCTTTCCTTGGCCTATCATTTGGATTAATAGCGCAACTTTGCACAATGCCACAATAGTCTTGTCTTTTTATGATTTGGGGGGAATGCATTGCAAATCAGAAAAGTAACTCTTTTCATTGGTACAAGACGCATCTCAAACAAATAGTAATCCAATATCAGATAGATTCATCTCATTCATTAGGTCTCTCGTTCTTAAAACAAAGTAATTAACATTTAATTTAATGCAAAGCAAATTCCTCGAAAGAAAACCTTAATTGCTGATGCTATCTCTCGCACACAATTTTATGCCTACATGTATCTGCAAAATGCCCGATTTAATGCCTCTACACAGTAATTAAAATCATTCTGCAGTAAAAAGAAAATAGTTCGATATAAAACAATCCACAATTCTAAAATCTTTTTTACATTCATAAATAAGAAATAAAGATTCAGCTCCACTCTCACATGCAGTGAAATACTAGGCTAGATTAAAGCATTGACGTGTGAATCCATTATTCGTTATATCCGAATAATGAATATATTAACGTATAGAGTATATAGCGAATATGAATATTTTCCTCCTTGTTCCTACCAAATTTGTTCAATTAAATTTCAGATGTACATTGTATTTATTAATGAAAAACTAATGTCAGTTAAAATTGATAATTTTGATATCTGAAACCATTCTTTACAAATGATGTAAATGTTATACGTATAACCTCTGCGGGGCTACTCCGTAAATTCGTTATATCAGAGTTCTTTATACGAGGGTCATTCAATAAATAATGCAATAGGTCATCTAAAAGTAAGAAAAGTGCGTAATATATATTCTAAACATTTTCAATCCCTCAAAGCATTCCCTGTTATCCTTTACACATGTCTTATGTCTTTGTACCAATGACCAGAAAAGCTCAGCATACCCATCTTTAGGGAAGCCACAAAGACACTGATGAATATCACTTTCCATGACATATCTAATATTGTAGAATCTTCCTTTGATTGCTTTCATGCATTTTTAGAATAAAAAGATCTCACAATGGCTGAGATCTAGCGAATATGAGAGACGGCAAAGCTCTGTAAACATTCTTTTCTTCAGACTTTCATTTATTTCTCTGTGCTTATTTGCAACAGCGTTGCCAGGTGCAAGAAAATTACCCTGGGGCGGTATTTGGACTTCTTTTGCAGGAAATCTGTTTATCTTTCTTCAGTGCAATTTGAACATAAAAGTTACCATTGATGGTCCTTCCTTTGGGTATATCTACATGTTTTACTGGATCTCTTAAAAAATGAAAACTAATAAAACATGCTTGGAGCCCTTGTTTCTCTTTACAATAATAAAAATGATAGCTTTTCATTTGATTCCACATTTTATCATTGATCTTCCTTTTTGGCCATAAAAAGTGCACCTATGTTTCGTCATTCATCACGCAAAATTAACAAATCTTCTATTTTGTTAAAATATCTGTTTTAAAGTAGACCATTGGCACGTTTAATGCGTATTTTTCTCTTAGGCAATTTTAAGAAAATAAGGCACATATCTGATTGAAATATTATAATATTCATTTCCGTTGTCAGAATTCTATAAAATGTCATGACAATGAAATGCGTATTGTTCTAGCAATGTCTTTGGATGTAAATCTGACATTGTCAGATATGTTGCACATGCATCGATAATTTTTGGTATCCCTACAACTTTTAATCGACCAGTTTGACTATTATATTTCAACCCTTCCTTTTTACTTTTGAATTTTTGAATCAATCAGGAAACTATACAGCGTTAAAGACTATTCTTTCCACATCTAAAAATCATATCTTTAATATGAGTTCTTCGGCGATTTATGTAAAGAAACACAGTTTTCATATACGCTCTCATTTTCATCTTCTTGGCAGAGATCATTTTAAACAGTTTTCAGCTCAGTGTAGTGACCATGCATACTTTAAAAGTGAATTTCTTTGCGAGGACAATAGAAAAAAATCATGGGGTTTTCTGTGATTAGGAGCAACATTTCAACTGTGAAAAAATAAAATTAAATACACTTACATTTTCTGTGATATACTTTTTTTGCATTACTTATTTAACGACCCTCGTAACCGTAAAAAAAATTTACAAGAATTTATGCAGAATTTTGCGGTGGACCCTACAAAATATTACTATAACCATTAACTCGCTATATCCATGTTTACAGTATACTTAATACTATAGATTGAAAAAGAAATGGCAAACTATAATTATCAAAAATTTCCTGATTGAATATTTATGTTACTATCTGACATTTCTTTTAAGAAAAGCCTCAATACGACTGCTGGACAGATTGTTGATATCACAATCTGGACAAATTTGTTGATTATCGCTGTATATTACTTTTGCGAAATTGGCATCGTTGATTCCTTCGAATTTATTCATTTTCTCTGTGTTAAAGTCGCGTTCTTTTCTTTTAAGAACAACAATCATGCATGCTTCTGCAATAAAAAATAATAATCATGTAGAATTTTCACTAAATCTGGAAAATCAGTGAAGATTAAAGATGTACGCATATAGGATTGCTAGGCTAATATGTTTGAACGTACTTCATGAAATATGCCTATGTGACAATTCTGTGTATTGTACACTCAAATAATACTTGTAAAACAAACAAAAATAAATCCTTAAATACTTTGCACGTAAGGAAATAGAATGTACATCGATTTAAAAAAAAATCTTTGTTATTATTATTGTTTGCTTATCATTTATCAAATTATGTACAATCTGTAAAGGCTGGCAGCCATGCATTGAGGTACTTTTTACATATCTATACATTTGCTTACTACACCAGAATCCTAAATCAGCTATGTGTACATATTTCATAAAGCTTTTCGTATTCTAGTAAACATTTGGAAAGATTACCTTTGTGTGCCCCTGTAGAATCAACATCTTTTTTCCAATCTCCAGAATCATTTTTGCCTCTTGATATTAGAGGATATGTAATAAGATGTGGTAGTTTTGTAGAATCAATTACACATGCAGAATCATCTTCTTCAACTTTTTTAAAATACTTTGCCATAAACCTCTCAAAACCAAGCTTAGAAGATTTACTTGCAGATGTATGGACAACGACGAATCTTGCAGGCTTTGAGCAAAAAGAGTTCAAAATTTTCCATCTACCTACGTAAAGAAACAGCAACAAAAAAGCTAAAGTTTCAATTTTTCCAAAGACGCTTGAGTTAAGGTATATATATATATACATATATATATATATATATATATATATATATATATATATATATATATATATATATATATATATATATATTGGGGATGGCATTTTGTAACCGGTTAACCGATTAATCGGTCGGAACGATGGTAATCGGTTAGAAAATCCGTAATCGGTTAGTCGAAAAAAAAATTACATTTATGCAACTTTGGCGCAATTTATTTTTAATTCATTTTTTTAAAAAGAAATCTCTGCATAAAAGTTGATAATTTAGCGTTTTACAAATCTTATTATCAAAATAATTTGGAGGTAATTATGGATTTCTTGATTAAAAGGGTAATTGGTCAGTCTGGGAAGTGTTAATTAATACTGATTTTAAAATCATTATGTCGTTACCCCACTGTCCCGTAATTCTTTGATGATAATAAATAAATCACCGTTGAGCACTGTTAAAGTATGCCTATCTTTTATCGTTATCTATTAAATCATATCATTAGAAGAAGCATTGTAATTTAAGTGGAAGTTCGAGCATAGTTTTGATTATGGTGACAATGCAGAATGAATTTGTGTGACATCTACACTGGAAAACTCATGTCTGATCTCTGAGGTTAGGTTCATGGTTTTCTTAATTTCTTTTTGTCTTTTGAAAATGACGAAAAATATATGTACATCCAAACGAATAAAAAACAGAAAGTTTCTAACTTCTACCTTCTTTTTTAGTCTTCTTGTGTATATGAATAGATTTACTTGGGGAAAAATGTGTATTTTGATACGATTAACCGATTAATCGGTCGGAACGTCTTGAGATTAACCGATTAGCAATTCTGTAATCGATTGCCATCCCTAATATATATATATATATATATATATATATATATATATATATATATATATATATATATATATATATATATATATATATATATATATATATATATATATATGAGCCGCGCATATGTTTTGGACAAAGAAACGGAAATTCAATGTAGAAATCTGGTCAAAACCGTTAGGAAGATTATGGAAACAGATGTGCGCTTAATAGCTACGGAACAAGTGAAAGCAGAGTAATACTCTAAAACAATTGAAGATATCTTGATACTTCAATAATTGGTAGCAAAATAGGTATAAATTGGTTTGTAAACTTTTTTTTAAAGAATTGGGCTAGGCGCTATACTCTGGTATTGAAATGAGGAGTCGGAAACTGTCAAAACGTTTTGTTTTTGACGTTTAATTGATAAGTGTGCTCCGTGGAGACAAAACATGTTGATTTTAAAATAAGGACACATAGTTCCATTTCAGAAAATTACATGAAATTGCTCACATCAACAGAATAAATGTTTTTCCTTATTAAAAAGGTATTACTCTTTAAGTTCTAAAAAAAAATATGACAAAGAGCAATATTTTCTGTGTATTTCTTGAAAACCCTCGTGGTTAAATACAGTTTACTGTAGTATTTATTTGATTAGGGACAATTCTTTATGAAAATAATGGCCTAACAATGTGTATGCAATATTATATGAAACACATCAGTCAATATTCGACCTAACCACAGATTGTATTTAATTTGTAAACAAGGTCATTTCTACGTCCAGAAAATTAGCAAAATGTTAACTTCAAACCAAATTGTAGATATTCTTGCATAATCAACTTTTTTATCAGTAGCCTATTTTGTTTTAGAAATTGTTCGCACAAAGAGCACACCCTTGCGTCTCGAATTGATCATATGTTGAAAATATATGTCAGTAGCCTTCATCATTTCTTAATTTCCATTACATTTCCCACTTTTCACAACAAATGTAGCATTAAATGAACAAAATTCCAATGATAAACCCACTCCCCCAAAACAACTGTAATGCCAGAAGTATACGTTCTTTCAAAGTAAATGACATGAAAACATTAAATGAAATGCCAAATTATACATTTAGAAAATATTTCTGCACATGAAAAATTCAAAAAAGTCATACCCACTATTCTGTAAATATATATCTGTTTGACATCCTTCTCTTTTTCATCGTCTGTAAAACGAAAAATAAAGAAAATTGATTTTTAATATGAATTATAATTCAAACGGTAAGATATTATAATTTCTTCTTTGAAAATAATGCATATGTTCAGAATCGTTTTCTTTTTTTCCTTATTTGAAAATTACCAAAGTATTATTTTCACAGTAAACGGCTAAATCTCTACCCCCTCTTTCAGTAGAAGTAATTAATATATACATACTAAACAAAACTAAGTTTATCAGCCTGTGTTTATCCAAATTGATGTCAATGTACACAATTTTTAATCTCAAAGCAGCTGAAACGCTATGTTCATAGTCTACGTCACTGTGTTACGAAGAGACATATTATCGAAAGGCAGTAGAGGGAAAAACCCAAAAGACCCACGAGCCACACCGCTCGCCTTAGCATTTCAGCTAGAAAAAAGCTGAAATCAATTTATTTTGAAAAATTTAAATATATAATTGGTGGGAAGGAAGGGGAAATGATTTCAACAATCTTAAAATCTACACTAACTGAGGATGCTTCCATATTTCTTTTGACTAGTGACTTTAGAAATTTTTGAAAGATTTTTTCCCGTAAGTTTTATCTTCTATTGTGGCCCCGACCTACCTTTGGGGGTCATGATTTGAACAAACTTAATCTACACTACCTAAGGATGCTTCTTTATTAACTAATCATAGCTTTGCTGTTCTTGAGAAGAAAGTTTTTAAATATACTTTTCCTATCTATTCCTAAGTAAAACTTTCATCGCCCATTGTAACCCCTCTCTACCTCCAGGCATCATGATTTGAACAAATTTGAATTAACACTTCTTGAGGATGCTTTCATATAAAGATAACCAATTGTGCTTATGTTGTTCTTGAGAAAAGAGGGTTTGGTCCTTCATTTGAATGAACTTGAGTACTCAAAGATACTTTGTGGCAAGTTTGCTTGAAATAAGCCCAGTGGTGCTTGAGAAGTTCAAAATGTAGAAAAGTTTACAGACAGACAAACGAGTCGGACAGACGGACGCCGGACAAAATGTGATCAGAAAAGCTCACATGGGCCTTCGGCTCAGGTGAGCTGAAAAGGAAAAACTAAAGAAATGTGAACACCTCTTCATTTACCTTAATCAGTGCCTTAAATTAAACTTACTAATCATTCCAATAAATAAAAGTATGGATGTGAAATTTGAATCTAGAGATCTAGAGATGAAATGTTTAACCACGAATCCCGGTCCAAATATTTAAAGATTGGAACTGTTGCTTATGTCGAAATCTTTATGTTATCAAAACTTATCAATCAATTTTATGCGTTTGAGTGTTTGGTTCATTCTTTTGATAAAATATTCTCATGGAAGTTTAAAAAGTTTGTGCATTGCAAATATCAACTCTATGAATGTATCGTGCAATTGAGACCCGCAGACAAATATTTAAAATCAGTTTAGCAATAGTATTGGTATAGTGATTTTAAATATCTGTCCAATACATGTGCATGTGTCTTAATCTAAGGAATTGCTTCGTATCAAAATACACGTTTTCCGGACATTTTTTAAAATAAGCTTTCTATGCACTAGAAAAGATGATAGTAATATTCTGTTTATGCTTGATCAGTACACTTTATATATCTTATTTCAATTTCAAAAGGGAAAAAAAAATTCAGGAAACCTTTAAATATCCCTAAGACATCAAAAACATTGATCATTTTTACATACCATATACTGTAGTATACACAAGGTCATCCTACATTGTCACCATAAACAGAAACGAGTCTGAACAATCACTTTAATTACAATGTTTATAATTTGACAGATTACTGAAAAGGATAGACGGGAAAAGATACACATTATAATCAGTTCATAGTACTCAACAGTGATTTAATTAACATTATTAAAGAAATACAGGACAGGCTTGGTAACGATATGATGTTTAAATAGCAATTAACACTTCACAAACTGACCAATTACCACTCCGAAGAACATTAACTAATTACATGCAAATCAATAAAAACTTTCGGAGTTTTTTTTTGGTATAAATTGTGAATTGAAATTTAAGGAAATTTTTCACATATTTTAATTATTCCGACTAACCGATTAAAGATTTTCTAACCGATTACCATCGTTCCGACCGAGTAACCGGTTATGAATTGCCATCCCTAGTAATAAGTATAGTTTGTTTGATTGTATATTTTATGAACAAGCTGAACTATCACATAAGCAAGGGAAAATACTAAGGGCCGCTACACACGGTAAGGCTTGCCATATAAGTCTACAAGCTTATCTTTTAAAAAGATTGGTGAGCTAGCGCTGTAGCATAATAAAATACAGAAGAAGATATCTAAACCATTTGTTAAATTTGCTGAATCAATTAATTATTAATAGGAAGGCAGATTGGTGCACTGGCGGTTGAGTTGGGGGGTGGGGGGGGGTGGTCACAATTCAGAATGGTGAATCTAAGAGCGTGCTTCACGTCGGCAATGGCATAACTCCTAACTGTGCTTTAAGCATTCTGCATTTTACTGTAATTTCAATTTCGAGGTGAAAAATAAAAGGTCAGTAGAACCAATGAGCACCTTTGGGCCTTTCCGGCAAGCTCGGAAAACATATCCGAGGTTGCCGCGGTTTTCCGAGCTTGCCGGAAAGATCCATGAAGGTAGATTAGAAAAGCTATGTATTCATTACAGCTTTAGAATTAACAGTCTTGGTTTTATAAGACACGAGTTACTGTTACTTTTTGTTCATTTACGTGCAGGTTAGACAACAAAACACGAAACTTCAGATCATATGTATTTTCAGATGATAAACACTAAATTGACATGTCTTTCCGACATACTCTGAAAAAGATTGTTGTGGTTGTTGTTGTTGTTTTTTCCGAGCTTGCCGGAATTATCCACTAAAGTTGTAAAACTGTAAGGAAAGCTAGATGTCTAGAATCTTGGCATTATATGGCCAAATTTTTTCTTGTACTTTTATGTGTAGGTTAGACAATAAATTAAAAAAAAAAATCAGAATCCGGATCTAGACTGGTACTGACTCTCTCTAACCTACGAAATGTATTTCGCGCATATCAGACAGGAAAGGCCAGTGTAAATTCGGATCATTTCTATTTTTGTATGACAAAACGAAATTCTTATCGTACAGTCTATCTACAGTAGTTTTCCCAGAATCCCCGACCGTGAAATCGAGCATGCGTATTTCAGACATATAGACTAACGTAGTTGCTAGCGCTCGAGAGCGCTAGCAAAAAACTTACGTTTTACAGGACGTACGGCTCTCGCGTCCACACGTTGAGGCAAGACTTACAAGATTATATACAACTTTTCCATAAATTCCACGTGTTTCCAGCGATAAACAGTGCATTCGGTCATTAAAATAGAAGAATAGATTACTAGTCTTTGTAATAATTATACCAACAAGTACATTCAAACTTCTTTAAAGAAAAAGGAAGAGGTTGAATAGAAGCATTTGTTGCTATTTTCATTAGCTTATTCGAAAATACTTTGTGTTCACTTCAATGTACCCACGTGAATGATTTGATAAAAATAGAATGACATTTGGGCAACTGATTTTCATTGGTTGAAAAGAGAATTTCAGCTAAGTCTTGTACTAAGAAATAGAGCAGTGTTTTGCTTGTAAGTAAGACTTGTAAGGCTCGAAAAACCGTGTATAAAGAACACACGGTAAGGCAAGAACTTAAGTTTTATGACTTATGAGAAAAATGAATAGCCTACCTTTTGGCGACCTTTTCCTATTTCTAAAACCACAAAATACAACCAGACACAAAAGAAGGCATGCGACAATGGTAATGCATTTAGTCCCGCTTGCGTAGAACATATCTATAATAATAAGCAAACAAAACAGTAGAAAGAAAAACACGGGAATCGTAACACGAAAGAAGGATTTGTCACAAGTAAACGGTTTTTAATTAATGTCCTGAATAAGATGGTCTAAACACCAATATTTTTCACATATTTAACAGCAAGTTAAGCCCTCATAACCTGTGGTAAATAAGATATACACAATATATTTTCATTTTGTCTTTAACCTCTTTTTTGCGTTTGTGATGTCTATTGAAGAATTATCTAAATTCCTTATTTCTAAATCAGAACTTGAAATGTAAAATGAATGGAGAAAAAAAAAACAAAAAAAAAAAAAAAAACAACATTTTTCTGAGTTCTGATATTTCTAATGACTTAATGAATGAATTTAATGAAAGAAAAGGTATTAATGGTATGGAATCACTAATGTATTTATGTTGTGTGTTTATGCTGTCATTGTAAGTGTTAAAATATTTTCCTAACAATCGGTATGATAAACGTCAGTCAACATTTGACTTGATAATGGATTATATTTGCTGACAATGTCATTGTATTGACCATAGAATATGCGAAAATGTTGACTTTAAGCGAGACTGTTGATTTTCTTACTTCAGCTTTTTTGTCAATATCTTGCCTCTTTTTAGAAATTGTTCGTACATAGAGCTTGCTTCATGTTATTTCCCATATGTTTCCCTTTAACGTTTGTTTATTAATAAAATAAAGAAGAAAAAACAAACAAACTAGTGCAATTATTGAACTGATCCAGTTACCAAAAAGTTAGGCTGATAAGAAATCGATACATAAACTGTTTATTATTTAATGATGGAAATGGATAAATGACTCAGAAATTTTTATCTTCTTAACCATCAAAAGTCGTGTAAATTCAAAATGAATTGATGTTTTAGTAGAATTTTATTCAACCAGGTAATCCCAAGTATATTAAATTATTATGGAACTTTCACAGCGTTTCCATGGTTTCTTTAAGTATTGAAGCATTATCAGTTAAAATATTTTAGGTACAAATTAGACAATAATAATTGAAAATTCATAATAGTTCTGTTATTCATAATTTGTAAATTATAGTAATTCCCTGGTAATTAGCTGGAGGGTATCGTTACTTCAAAGGCAACAAGAAGTTGAATTCAATAATAAAGTACACATTCAGTTTTTTTTATTATCGCAAAACAAGTAGAAACAAGTCGATATAAATCCATTACCTTAATAATCTCTAAGTGGACAAGCAAATGTATTTTTAACACAATTTTGTTTCCACCACATTTCATCAATATTGACACTTATATAAACATATCCGTATGTCTAAATAGTTATGAATATAATTTGCACTTTGATATCTTTCGCTTTGATAAAAAAAAATGATTCTCCTAGGAAATGTGCAATTCCTTGTATGCAGTTCGTATTAGGACAGATTGCAAGGATCATGTTTGTCAATGTCCAAAAATCTCTGGATTTTAAACCAAGTTGTCTTGTTGACTGCACAATCTGGAAAATTTTTATGGTTCTCACTATATAAGATTTTCCCAGATATTGCATTTTCTAATCCAGGGATGATATCCACAATCTCATCATCAAAATTTGACTCCTTCTTCTGAATTTGAATTACCATAAATGAGCCTGTGAAAAAATATAAAGAATTAAATGAAAACTTTAATTAATTAAAGTTCCTCAAATATATCAACATGGCAACATTTTTTGATATATAAATAATAATTATGAAAATAATGTAGGTTTAGGAAACGAATTATCAACAGTATCGAAGTTACAGGAAAGGAATTGAGGCGAACTCGAAAGCTCGAGCAGGGCCCCACCCTATAACTCCCATGCAGTAGGAAGTGAGTATTCTAAATGATTGTAACACGACCCCTCATTAACGTTTGCGTTTTACAACGGTCCTTTCATTAATCAAACCAACAAGCTATGCCATTTCTCTGCCCAAATAAACAGTTAACTTCATTGAGAAGTATAAATGTATATTAAAATTTTTTTCAAGATATTTTAATAATGGAAAACTCTATTAAAGGCCAACGCAGCCTATTATTTTTTATTATTATTTAATTATTCGATTATCTAATTGCCAATTATTTTTCAATGTGGCACGAGAATGAAAATGTAGATACTAATGTGATTATTTCCCCGTGCACATTGTTAAAAAACAAAATTCATACACAATTATAAACAAAATCAAAATTCTGATAGACTCAAAAAATTTCATCCTGTTTACTATGATGTGACCAGCATGTACACCAACATGAAATTTTATTAATTAATTACTACAATCTGTCGAGAAAGCTTATGTAGACAAGACTAATCTAGAATCACCTAGTACTGTGCAGTTCTGCTAGAACTTAAAGCTTATATCCTATTTTACGTATATATATTTTTTATCACAAGAAAGAATTTTAATGATTTTCTCCGGTGGAAATTGTCAGTGTAAAAACTGTATTGTACATATCGCATTACCAGTTTAGTTGTAAATTGTCAATGAAAGTTGACAAAAACGCTGTACAAAATGACAATATTCTATTTAAAAGTGGCGGCCGCTGTCGGCCATCGTAAAGATAACCTTGCTAAACCAATAGATAGTTATAGTTTCAGTTAAAATACACAACCCTCCTTACACACTGTTGTCTAAATCCCATGTACAATGAGTAGGTGCACGTAGTCTCAAAAATGCGACTATGATACTTTTTTTTAAAATTTGTTTTTTCCAATCGCATGGATTTTTTTGTTTATCCAAATTTTTATAATTACTTTTATTTAGAAAAAGAAATTCATTCGAGAATTCACTGTTGCAATCCTAATTGCTTCGTTAACATACCTTGTGCACATTAAAGTATAAAAATAACATTTTTGGTCTATATTTTATAAACAATTAAGATGTACTAAACTATGTGCACGCATAATTTAATACTTTTTAAAGTGTTGTCCATGATTTTACCGTGCGACCTAGTAAATAACAAATTATGACATGGATATATTTTTATGCCCCCGTAATCGCAGATTTGGGGGCAAATAGTTTTTGCACTGACCGGCACTTTTGTATGTCTGTGTATTTGTCTGTTTGTCCACAAAACCTTAACCTTGATCATAACTTTTGATTGTTTGGAGCTATGGCTTACATTTTTCAAATGAGGTTTCCTCGTGACAAGGCCTTTTTTGAGTACCAACATATCTGACTTCTTACCTTTGACCTTGGATTTTGACCCACTTTTGCAAAATTTAACCACACTTTAACCTTTTCCATTACTTTTGAATGGTCGATGCTAGGGCCTTCATACTTCAAATATGTATCTTTGTGATAAGACCTTTTCATGGGTTTAAATATTTTTTCTCTCTTGCTCTCTTGACCTTGCAGTTTGACCCACTTTTGAAAAAAAATAACCTTGGCCATAACTTTTGAAGGGTTGGTACTAGGGCTTTTATACTTCACAGGTGTATTCCTTGTGAAAAGACTTTCCCTTGGGGACCAACACATTTAACCCTTTGACATTGACCAATGAGTCTGACCTACTTTTGAAAAAACTTTAACCTTGGCCATGCCTTTTGAACGGTTGCTACTAGCTTAGGGCTTTCATATTTGACAATTTTTTTGTGAAAAGACGACCAACAATTTTTTACATTTTGACCTTGACCTTTATTCTTTATTTCTTTAAATTTAACCTCTGCAATAAGTTTAAGACAGTTGGTACTGGGGCTTTAATATTTCATATGTTTTTTTCCTTTTGACAAAACCTTCCATTTTGTACCCACAATTTGACTTGTTTACCTTGACCTTTGGAATTTGACTGTAACCTGAAAAACTGTAACCTTCGCCATGAGCTCTTACACTGGGACATGGACATCAGTGCTTCACAAACACGTCTTGTTTCTTCTATTTTCGGTTGCTAATGCATTACTTGTATAATTAATGGAATTGAGGAATTCTTTCCGAATGTAAGGTTTTTGTTTTAATTAAATAATCTTTAATTGAGACCAGCAAAGTGCTTACTGGCAAGGAAGCTTTGATTGCCTAAATAATTTCAATCAAGATAGTTTTTTTTTCTGGACTTTACAGCTAAGCATTCATGCTCATCATTTCATTTTCTAGCAATATATCAATAGAAAAAGTTTACCTTGTTTTAGTCTTAGATCATCAATGAATTTTTTGCAAGAATTCCCATCGTTTTGTCCCCTGGAAAGTGTTGTTATCGTTACAAATACTTTTATGCTGTTAATATCCATTCCCCGTAGAGATACTTCCTTTACAGTGACCATGTTCATTTTCATAAAATTTTCAAACCTTTTGATTAATGATTTTTTTTCATTTGTATGGTATACGGCGAATGTACACGGTGTCTTGCCTAGGAAGATAAAGAAAATGACATGAAAGCTAAAAGTCACTTCATCTTATTATTTATCTTGATATTTTCATTACATATCGGCATATAATTATTATATTTTTCAGTGTAGCTAAAATGCCTCTATGTACACGTATATGTAACAACGCCCACCAGAGGAACTTTATCTCCAAATAAATATCATGTAGAGAAATAAAGTCGCTAAAAATGGCATGAAATGACTAGTCAATTTGAATAAATATTTGATGCGATTGACTCATTGATTCTTTTTAATGATTTTTTTTTTTTTTTTTTTTTTTTTTTTTTTTTTTTTAATAAAAATCTTGTCTTCTATTGTTGCCATATCATAGGCCTTCGGACTATGTTTGAATGCCCCGAATTCGGTTTTTTGAAGACGTATTTTCAGGCGATGAACAACCTTTTTTTCTAAATAGATACGTCCTATTTTCCCCTATTGTGGCCATATCTTAGGTCTGAAAGCTATGAAATTGTCTCATTTGCTCTAAAGATGTTAACATACTTGTACTGTTGATAAACAAGATGGACGATAAACTGCTAGACAGATGTCGGACAACTTTTGTTTAGAAAGTCCATAGGCCACACCACTCACTTTTGCCCTGCTGTTTGTTAGCAGTTGACTGAAAAAATCACCCTCTTTAAATTAATTAAGGGTATCTATGACTTATTCAAGTCGAATCCACACAACATTTGGATGCTTCATTATAAATTTGTAGTTTTGCTGTATTAGAGATTTTTTTTCCTATACACAGTTTGGATCTCTGATTTTGGTCAATCCTTACATAAGGCTCATAACTTAAAAAAATTATTCAATTCTTCTTTAACTTATTGATATGATTATGGGTGGTGTTAGCTCTTTTGAGTATATTTTCTCCTAGTTCTCTCTCTTCACTGAATTTTGATCCCCTACTTTAATTTGAACTTATTCCGGAGGACCTAGATCTGAACAAACTTGAATATAAACTTACTGAAGATGCATGCATAGATGAAAAAATATGATTGATAATGGCTTTTTCTGTTTATTAAAAAGAAGTTATATATATATGAACATAGTGATTTCATAATACGTTGTTCAACGTGCGTTGCTATGCATTTAAATAAACACGACTGGTGAAGGCCGGCAACACGGCTGAACTTTTTCAAAAAGTGTTTTAAAGTGTTTTTATTCTATTACAAAGAGACTTTGGATATATATCGTATAACATAGATTAAAATAGGCTTCATTCCTTGTAATTTAATTTCAGTGTAGACAATAAGACAATTTTCCTCTAAAAATTCTTCAAATTGAGCATATTTTAAAAGTAACGTCAAGCGGAGTAATACGTTTTTGACGTGACTTATTGTGACGTAGGCAACTTATATTATACCATATACACTAAATCTTTTATCCAATCAAATGAAGTGTTACAACTTAAATTAAGTCATATAAATTTCAAAGTAAATTTCTCTTCTTATGACCCAGTCTACCCTAGGGGCAATGATTGGTTAACTTGAACTTACACTATCGGATAATCCTTCCTTATAGATTTGACTAATCATGGATCTGTTGTTTTGAATACAAATTTCTAAGGATTTTGTCTCCTATATATTTCTATGTAATAGTTTGATTCCCTAATATAGCCCCGTCCTATCCAAGGGGATATGGTTTTAACAAATGTGGATATACACTATGTAAAGATGGTTTCATATAATTTCATCTTTTCTGGCCCAGTTATTTAAGAGGAAGATCTTTAAAAGATGACATTGAATTTTCCTCTTTTTTTCTTTTTCTGGCCTTTCGTTTTGAACAATGATGAACCCCCTTTACTCAGCAATGCTTCATGACACCATCAGTTGGAACAGGCCCGGTGGTTCATGAAAAGAAGTCGAAAATGTGAAACTTCACAAACGGACAAGCAGACGGACAGATTAACACCAGATAATAGTGATGTCGAAAATACGCAATAATAAATTTTATCTAATTTGAAAACTACACAATAGATCTTATATTTCAAATATTATTCATATCATATTCTCGAAAATAGCAATGGGGAAAACAGAATAAACAAAAGTGACACCTTCAATAACTTAAAACACTTTTAAGTGGTTTACCTTTTGTTTCGTAAACATGTGGTAGAGGAGTTCTATCTTCTCCTTTTCTTGCAGAATAAGAGTCCTGATTATAATCTATAAGAGATTCGAAATAATATCAAAGTTTTTTTAGTTTATGTTTAAAGCAGTATGAAGTATGACAAAATGATATTATTTTATTACGATATTTGAGATTTTTTTTGTGTGTATTTTCTAATCATTATTAGATGAAAGGAAGAAAACTTCTAATGTGGCCTTTCACTTGACATTTATATCGACAACGTTTTTCTTTGTTTTACTTAACTTTAGTACTCTTTAATGTGAAGAGATGGTGCTCAGTGCACTCAAAATAAAGATGCCATAAAGTCTACAAATCTGTATCATATTTGGATGTTTCATTGAGTAGCAATATTTATGACAAAGATAGAAACTGTATGACACGCTTGGAAACTTTAACTTTTCGACCGTCATTCCCATATTTTAGGTAGCAAAAATTCTTTTCGTAGTTGGCCTATTGAACATGATTATTATTTACTTCATCCCCCCTCTGGTGACTCCAATGTACCGAGGTTTTCCACGTTCATGCGTTGTGTTGCTGATAGCATTTAGGAGATGGATCAATATTTGTTATCAACTTTTTTTCTTTATAATATCCTTTTTTAAGTAAACACAAATAAAACATTTTTATTTTGTATTCTTAAAACAAAAAGATTTTGGCATTAATTTTTTACCTCTTTTAGACAGGGGTGGGGGATAATGCCTGTTGTCTAAACCAATTAACTTTCTTCATGATGACCATGTTTAGAATATTTTTTTTTAGTTTGAGAAAAGAATACAATGATGATTGTTCAAAAACACATTTAAAACGTACATATTGTAACAGTAAAATGTCTCGAAACTATCATTCAATATGTGCTAGATAACAGACTGGAAACTTTAACGTACTGAAATTGAAAGAAAAAAGAATCTAGGAAGTATAAGGTTAGCAAAAGAGTGCAGAGAAATTGTTTTGATCTCACTGTTCACAAGAAGCCAGGAAAACTTTTAAAATAAAATACTACGCAGTTTTTAATAAAAATACAAAATTGAATTTTTTTCCTTAGATTTAGAAAGGACATGCAGATACACGTACATCCATATCATTAAAAATACTTTACGGATATTATATTTTGAAGATTTCCATTTGTGTTATATATTGATAACCGATATGACCATAACTGAACATTTTGGAGCATCGAACATTCACAAAATTATGTGTTTAGACAAAAAAGCGAACGTTTAAAGAAGTTAGAGCTTATGTGGAAGATGGCTAGCTATCAACTGACGATGCATCAGGTTTCAAAGATTTTTATAAAAAAAATGCTGTGTTACTCTTCAATAGCCCGGTCCTCGCTATATAGTACGTGTGGATTATGTCAATACCCGAATTTAAGGCAAAACTTCTCCGTTATATCTGTTAGATATATAGTGGGTTTTTTTTTCTTGGTAAAAGTACTCTACATTACAAACTTTTTTCTTTTAAAAGTTTAATTGATGGGCATATAGAACTTAAACGAACAAAGTAGTTGTATGTTTTATTGCTTATCTTCCATACAAATTGTAAGGCTATTATTTTCACACTGAATTAACTATGGATTGCTCCTTTTTCCCGGACATGACAAAGACCACTTGGCAGATGAGACCGGTCGGCAGGGGATGCTTACTCCTCCATGGCACCTGATCCCACCTTTGATATTTTTAGAGGTCTGTGTTTCCTCTCCTCTGTTTTTTTTCAATGGACTTTTAAAGCCGTTTTCTGATGTCACTGATTTTCGTTATACTGTCATGTTCTAAATTTTGAATTTACCGGGTGGGAGTAAATACAAAATGTTCTAAATTTTGTATTTACTCCCACCCGGTAAATTCAAAATTTAGAACATGACAATACCAGAAAAGACATTTCAAATACAATTTAGTGCTATGGTAGGAATATATATCATGATATATATTTGCATAATTTTTATGCCCCCGTAATCGAAGATTCGGGGGCATATAGTTTTTGCCCTGTCCGTCCGTCTGTCTTCCTTTGGATACAATCAACTTTGACCCTTTGACATTTGAGTTTGGCCTACTTTTGCAAAACTTTAACCTTGGCCATAACTTTTGAACAGTTGGTGCTAGGGCTTTCATTCTTCACATATGTAATCTTTGTAACCAGCCCTTCCTTTGGATACCAACAACTTTGACCCTTTGACCTTAGAGTTTGACCTACTTTTGCAAAACTTTAACCTTGGCCATAACATTTGAACGGTAAGCGCTAGGGCTTCCATGCTTCACATATGTTACCCTTGTGACAAGACCTTACTTTGGATACCAACAACTTTGTCCCTTTGACCTTGGAATTTGACCTACTTTTGAAAGACTTTAATCTTGGCCATTACTTTTGAACAGTTGGTGCTAGATAGGGCTTTCATATTTCACATGTGTATTTCTTGGGAGAAGGCCTTTCCTTGGGCACCATTAATTTTGACCATTTGAACTTGACCTTGATGTTTGACTCACTTTTGAAAAACTTTAACCTTTTCCATATCTATTCAATGGTTGCTGCTAAGGTTTTCATATTTCACAGGTATATTCCTCGAAACAAGACCTTACTTTGGGTACCAACATATTTGATTTGCATTTGAGAAAGTTTAACCTTTGTTATGAGTTGCCATACGGGGGCATCAGTGTTTCACAAACACATCTTGTTTTTCCAATTGTTATGACTATGAATATCTACACTCATCTTTGTCTAGATATAATACGATAAATTCGAAAATGTTGATAACTTACTAGTATATTTTCCCGGCGCAATGCCGCCAGCAGCTCTATTTGGTTTATTTCTTGGTAGAAATGGTACATCATCTGACTGCTCTGAAATTTTTGATTGTATAAAGCAGTATTTAATTAAGTATTAAATTATTAATTGACTGATTTATGTTTTCTAACCATTACTAGACACATAGGAAAGAACACAATTAAAATCGACATGTTCGACAAATTGATAATATACATGAAAATGAAGGAAATGCATTAAAATCTTTGATTGGTTACTTCATTAGTTTCGTGAATTTGAACGCAAAATAATTAAGAGTACTATATTGGAAATGTATGATTCTTCCAAAGAGATGCAAAAACGTAAATTTAGTTATAACTTACATCCTTTACTTATGAGTATCCCTTATACGGATTTAGATGAGTAGAAATGTTACAAAACTTATTAGAAAAAAGAAAATGAAAGGGACTTATAAAACTTGACTTTTACTTTTCTGTGCTTTCAAAAGCTCCCTCACTGCCCAATTGCCACGAGTACCAAGTAAAGTACTCTTAATTTAAAGGCTTTATCTCTTTATGCGTAAAAATTCTCGAATGTAACGTAAAACAATATACAAACAATAAATTAATCAACCATCTCCCCCCTCTCCGACTTAAGAAAACATTGCCATGTCCGTCGTTGAATATTTAACACATAAGAATACAATGTAAGTGAGCAAATAATCATTTCTTATTATTCAAATTTCATTATTTATTGTAGCGTTTGGTGTTTCAGAATGTGTGTTCATTGTTATAAATGTACATGCATATATGCATTTCTGTTTGATTTTCACATTTTATTATAAACCTAGTATGTACAAGAACGTAGTCTAAATTACTATCTGTGGAAGTTTGACAGGAGGGTTTTGAGCCGCAAATTAACATTGCCCACGCTGTGCTTACAAGAAAGATTTTAAGACTGTTTCTTCTTCATTCCAAAGAAGAAAAATAGACTCCATGTTTGGATCGAGTAAATATAGCTCCAAAGACAGAATTGCACTTAATTTAATAATACATGTATAATAAAACATGATCCTGCTGTTCTTGAGGGAAAAATTCTATACTCTCCAATGAAAATCTTTGATCCCTTATTGTTGCCCATCTTGCCAAAGTGGCTTGAATCGAGGACATGTGAACATTTATCATATCAGAAAGCCTTCACATATATAAGTTTCACTTTTCTTCACTTTTCTAGCTAATAAGTTCTATAGAAAAGTACTTTTCAATGACCCATCTTATTTTTGCCTTTCCTTGATAAAGTCTGCTTGGAATATGGCATGGCCCATCATATTTAATAATTTGATTTATAGTAATTTTACTTCAAAATTAATTCTTTTAATGCTGAAATAGTAGAAAGACTGACGGACAGCAAAATGGAAAACGCAAACTTTCAATCAGAAAAGCTGAAGTGAACATAAAATTGGTATATAAATGCTAAATGATGATATTTTTTCTTTTATTTTTAAATTTGAAAATTGAAGAAGTGTGTACCACTTAGAAAATTCTATAAACAATGAAGAATTGCATCGACAGTAACCTTTAGGAATCTACATCATTCGTTTCGAGGTAGCGCTATAAACACTTATTATTCTCGATTCGATTATTTTTGTGAGACTGGTATAAGTAAATTGTACAAGAACTTACCTTCCAAAAAACGAAATTTTACTTCAATACTGTTCAAAGGTCTTTTATGAAGATTTGGATTTCCTTTTATTTGATCTTGTAAAACGCTATGAATAGTGCGGTTTTGCACCTCTTTGTATTGCAATACGTTTTCATCTTTAGAACGATTAAAAATCTGCATTTCTCCTATATTCAAAAAGCAAATGAATGATACAAAAGTTGCATGTATTAAGATTTTTCTGTAAACTATAACTTGATAAAAGTTTAAAGGTTTAGGCAAATTAAAAGAACAAGTGAAGAATATTTTGTAAACAAAAACCTATGACTTTTGAAGGAACAGAAATACCCCCTCCCCCCGCCACACACACACACACACACACACCCTCACACACACACCCTCACACACACACGCACACACACACACTATTAATCACAAACACACAATACCAGATTAAATACTATAAGAACTTTTAAAAATTTTATACTTTCAAAGGGGTTTATAAAGGTACTTTCAAAGGCCTGTGACTAGATACATACTCTTGTCACTAAAAGCAGGCTAGTCCATTAAACAAATGTGAAAAACGCCTTAATGTGAAGTTATTTTAGGATAAGTAATGAGGTCAGAATAAGCCTAGCTTTGAAAATTGACCATTATTAAAAGTTTTAATTATTCTGAATAATTTTCCCTTTCTTTACTTGAGAAAATTGGTCAGATTTGCAGAATTACATTACCTCATCGATCGTCATATATTTTACATTCACGAGAGCTATATGCCTTAGTGTAAGAGATATAGAATGAAACAATTTTTAACGAATATGTTTTGATTTCACTTACTCGAGAGTCATTCAAAAATCGTAGACGTTTGTCATAACTTTTTTCGTTTAATATCATATTATAACCAAATTTGGTACACATATTTTAACAATAGATTCAAATAATTGAAGTAAAAAAATTTGGAATATATCTCGATATTTATCAAAATTATTAAAGATTTAAGACAACAGAAAGTGGGGTCATGGAGCAGGGTCAAAATTATGTAATTTACTAAGTAACCACTTTATAGTGTCTATAGTCATACCCCTGATAAATGGCGTTTAATCGAAATAAACATTTAAATGTTCCAATTTAGCATTGTTCTATTACAACAGAAATTAAAATGTAACACATGGCTTCGTATAAAATGTATCAATTTCTAAAAACCGTTGGACTTCATTAAAAAATGCAAAAACGATGACGTCAAGGGACGTCACGGAGCAGAGAGTAGCGATAAATTTTGCTTTGCATTCGGGAGACCTCAAAAACAAACACTGAAAATGCTGGAGGAACCTGGCCCCAGGATCATGAAACAGATTTATACTTAACGAGGTTCACTCCTGAGCTTTTGAGCAGATTTTTGTCAACATATATTTAAAGAATTCTGCATCATGTTTTCGTTCTTACAATAAATTTGGATTGTACAATACCAATGAAACTATATTCAGTTAAAACGTCATGATTAAATTCCATACCAAAAGCAATAAGTGAGGAACTATATTTTGTGGCGGAAAGTTTTTTTTAGAAGAAAATGATCATTATTCTCTTTCGAAGTATTTAAAGTATTGTAACGTGCCCCGATGTTGGGTGTTACAAACATTTTGTGGGTCCTCTTATTCCTGAGATTTACCTTAATTAATTAAAGAGATTTGCTTTACTTTTGAAAATGAATATATTAAAACAATAAAATAATAATTTATAATTGATAAATACAATCGAGCAACAATCTATGGATAATGGTCAGGACATATAAATAACAATAATCAGTTGATTGGGTCACCCATATATCAATTTACCCAATGGAAACATAAGGGTTGGCATCAGATTCTCACCCAATTATAATTTATGGGTTAATGAAATATTAAATGAATGAGTTGGGTATATTTACCATGCGCTGGGGCAGATCAGAAGCCATGGTCTGAGGTCTTGTCATGAAACAGCCCTGAACCCTACTGCCTTGACATTCAAAACGTCGTCTTTATATAACTTTCGTACACCGGTGCGAATTACTTCTCGTGCGAATAACAAACGGTAACGTTCGTATTGGCGCCATGTTTGTGAAGTTCAAATTTTGCACCGAGTGTACTATAAGTAAAGACTTTCAGCATGGTGAAGGGGGGAAATAGGGTGAGTTGTTGTTTAGGAATTGTTTTGGAGATGATGCCAAGTTAAATTTGGGTACCTTGGTTGAATAACATTGCCAGGCGGCCTTTAGTTATTACGATAGGCTAATCTATGTTCTATGTTATCTACAGTATGTTAAGTTTGGATTCCCGTTTTTCCATGCAGCCTCCACAAAGAGTTATTCTGTGCCATGAACTGTTTGATGCTGGTCTTAAATTATATATTGAATAAACTATCACGAATTCTATCATCATAATTGATAAATATAGCCAATATATTGTGAAAGTTCAGAAAAAATACCTCTAATGTAAGCGTAAAATTAGCACTATTTTAGTAATATCTAAAAATTAACATCACAGAACCCAGCTTTTAATTTTCTTTTCTGAATATATAAGATGCTTTTAACCATTCTTCTTAAATTCAGTAAAATTCCATTACCTTCAAATGATTTTATTGCTTGTTTTATTTCTAATGCCAGAAAAAAAGATATTTTTTCAGTGCAAAAAGGTCAAATATTTGAACATGCGAAGTAACCTGAAAATTTTTTATTGTCACATATTTTAATGCGTTTCTTCAAGATGAATTAAGTCTGTGTTTGTTCCCATAATTTGTTTGAATAAAAAAATATTGGAGGAAAAACTTAAATTGATTTAAGTGTAAGACGTATTTACAGTGCAAAAAGGTCAAAGTAATGCTCTGTAGAGCCAAAAGAAGCGCATTGACCCCCATTTTTCGTTTTGATTCTTAATTAAGCTATGTGTGTAGATTCTAAAAATATACCTGATAAAAAATTCTCATTACTATTGATGGCAGGATCCAACCTCCTTAAGTCAAATTTTCAATCGCCTGTGATATTTTTATTCATGATTGAATTAAGAGCCATTCTCTGTAACGACTTGAACCTTTATATAGGAGCTGTGGCACGCATAGTCTCAGAATTTCTCCAAACTCTCTATGATAAAAGTCTTTGATACTGTAAACTCAAATCAGGCAGAAAATGGTTGCTACGTGACATGGTTACCATGGCAACATGTCCTAAAGTTTGAAAAATGGCATTTTTCAACATGTTCAGAGTCCCACAGTTAACGTTTGCAGCAAAGCAAACAAGTGGCAATGATTGTTTCTGAAAGTTGAAGGCCTGATGTCTTAAATGCGTGATAAACATGTTTGGTAAATCAACTATTACATTCGTTACTATGGAAACAAAGTATTCAAAAGTAATAATTTTGCCCATTTAATTTTATTAAATCATACACTTAAGAATAAAAAAAAATTATAGGTTAAAATGCAAGCAAATAATAGACAAAAGATCCTTGCAACAAATACCAAAGAAGAAATATGATATTTCTTATAGGATGGCAATGGTTGCCATGGTTTTAATACCAAGAAGGGATTTTAAATTTACTCTCTTAGTGTTTAAATCTTATCCTATCTTTTTAAAAAGCATATTTTTGTATAACTAATGATCAATTTTTAAAGACGTTCATGTGACCCTAATTTTCACATTTCAAAAAATTTAAATTCAATTCTTTAAATGGTGCGTTGCTATGGAAATAAGCCGAAAAAATATGCATAAAAATCTTTAAAATATTCTGTTTCCTTGGATACGTACCCTTGTATGTAGATTCCCAAAACTTTTATGATTGATAATTATGAACAACTAACCTGACTTTTAATTTTGACTGCCACCCAATCTCTAACTGGATGCAAAAAGCTGGCACATAGGGTTTAATATTGATATAAAATTAACAAAATCGAACATTTTCCCTTCTTGGTTACCATAGCAACAGTGTTGTATTTTTCAACAAACATTATCAATATATGATATTCAACTTTAGTTCTTCCAGATAAGTACTATTCAAGGTGAGTCAAATAATATGTTTCTTGAATAAAAAGTAAGTAAATTCCTATGGCAGCAAAAAAATATCACTTTAAACAACTGGTACATTGTTTCCATGGTTACACTGCAAAGTAACAATTAATCCCAATTTTTCTTATGTTGTCGGTGTTGCAAGGTCCTAAGGATGTATATGTGCCAGTCATGAATTTTATTGTTTTTCCTGAAGATAGTAGCATTAACCCAGTTTTAGCAACATATTTTGCATGGTTACACTGTGTTACCATGGCAACCATGAAAGTTATTTTTAGAATAATATTGCCAATACCTAATTACTCAAGGTCAAATATTTTTATTGTTTTTTTCTTAGGTTGTTGATTGAGTTTGATCATTTAACACCTATCATTAGTGAATATTGAGCGTTTTTCTGCATTTTTCAGCATCTAAAATGTATTCAAAATGTACCCATGGTTACCACTTACTTAGAGATAAATTCTAAATAGTTTCTTTATAGCATAAGTGGCAACAAGGTGTCAGGTTTTTGTGAGAATGGTTTGTTTGTTTTTCTTAGTCTTTATTAAGGCTTGATAAAGATTCAAAGTAGCTGAAAATGTCAATTTTTCCAACTTTTCTGGCTGTTACCATGGCAACCAAGACCCATAGCAACGAAATTTTATTTGATATATGTTTCTCGTGTCAAGTTGTAATAATGAGCAAAGTTTCATCAAAATCGGCGACCATGCGTGGCAAAGAAGTTTAAGTGGTTACAGAGAATCACTATTAATCTCTAAATTTACAGATAACAACACTTTTGTAAATAAATACTGAGACATATTTAAATTTTGTTCTGCTTGATTTCTACAATAATTTAGTGCAAAATAAAGATTTTGACTTAAGCTTCAGATGTTTCGTGATCTCTGGGCCTGGAAATATATCATAAATGAGCCGGTCATTTGGATATACAAGGAAAAGACAGTTTATGAATAGTAGAGACTTTGAATCGGACGATAGACGATCTGCGAACAACAGATTATAGTTAATAAAAATCTTGTCAAAAGAGTTACTACTTAAGGTCATAAAACGCGATGTGCGCTTTACTGTTGCGGAACTTGTGAAAGCAGAGTTACGCGGTAAGAATTTGAAAACACTGACAATCTAACAAGCTACTCGAACAATTGTTAGCAAACTATGTGTCAAGTGTAATGGATACGTTTTTATGAATGGGTAAAATGCCATAAACCGTTTGTGAAAGGTAAAAGGCGGAGTGATTTTGAGAAACTTTGTCGACGCTTGCTCCGTGGTGACAAAACATGTTCTTTTTAAAACTGAGTAACATGAGTAACATGAGTTCCATTCAATCAAATAGAATGAAATTTCACACATCGACAAAATAAATGCTGATACATGTGAAAATGTATTGATTTTAAATCTTATTAAAATAATATGATGATGAGGGACATTGTCTACGTATTTTTTGAATGACCCTCGTACAATGGAGAATAAAAATCAGGCATTTTCCAAAATTATGCAAAGTTATGCAAATCTAGCTAAAGGGAAGATATTACATAAAACATGAAAAAAATTAACTGCGAACGAAATAAGATACAGGCAAAGGTATTGATATGTTTCATTTGTCAAAATATTAACTGAAGGAATAATCCACAACATACCAAAAGTGATACATTAGACCCACCGTTCTTCAATAATCTGCTGGAGGTTTGTTCCACAACATAATGTACAAATTGTCCAGTGGTTTTCATCCCTATGTCAACCGAACTTCCTTCTAAAATAAATCAAACATAAAGAACATTATATAAATAGTGCACGTTTTTGAGGGTAACAGTTGAAATTGACACCCCAAGGAAAACCATTGTCAACCGACGCGTCAGCGGAGGTTGACAATGGTTTTCCGAGGGGTGTCAATTTCAACTGTTACCCTCAAAAACGTGCACTATTTATTTTATTATACTGAATGTCTTATTGATTTCGGATGTCTTAAAAAAAATTCGGAGATCGTCGTTAAGTTCACGCTTAGAAAGCTTTCAAACTCCCCGCTTCTATTTTTCTCAATAAGAAAGCTTCGGAAAAGATTTACCAACCTCTCTATTGTTTGTTTGCTATTCAAAAAGTCCTTTATCATCTAAAGTTTGCACTCGCAAGGATGTTTCGTCTGTCGTTTGTTGTTTTCAAGTAAGCTACATCGGACGCAAGCTTTTATTGAAGTCGTTTATTCGGCTTCTTTCAAACGCACAACCGACGTTTTGAGAATTCTACGGTGAACCGTACGCGCATGATTTGAACGCATGTGATATTTTTGTAATGTTACCCGTTGTCAAGTGTGTTGCTAACGCTGAGGGTAACATTACGGATTGTTAAATGCGTCTAAACCAATAAGATTTTAGTATTTAACATGAAAGTATAATAAAAACAGATATCACAGTAAGTCTTTCAGTACCAGGGGACAGCAGTCCAATTTGCAATTTTTAGTTTCAATTTGCATTATTGAGGATTACTAGCTGAATCATGTGAAGACAAAATAATATTTTTTTATGGATGACAAGCATTTTTTGATTAAAATTTCTTGTAAAATTTAAAATCTTTCACTAAATCATGTAATTAAAATCAAGCAATGAAATTTTTTTTTAGTCACCAACATTGTATGGAATCTACTTGTACATGTATGTGAGTGATCATAAATGTGTACTTCTTGATTGGTTATTTATTGCATTATTAATAAAATATTTTCAACGCTATATTCAATGAATTATATATATATATATATATATATATATATATATATATATATATATATATATATATATATATATATATATATATATAGAAAGCACAAAGAAATTCACTTTTATAAGGATACCCACTTCCGCCCCAGCCCGGGGTTGAACACTCGACCTACGGAATCTGTCTCCTAGCAGTACAGGAACAGTGCACTAGACCGCTCGGCTATCTAGGCATGTAAAAAAAACTTGCTTCCGATGCCGATGGAATTCTCGCGGCGCTGTCCTACACTACACGGTCATTGAGAATGGAAGTGAGATACAGTTATTTGGACATTAGTTTTATTAGAGGATCGTTACCAATACACATTGTAATGAAATTAATTTTTATTTATAAAGCACATTTTACAACAACTCTTAAACTAACATAACTGCCCTAAGTGAAGAAATATTAATACAGAAAGCACAAAGAAATTCACTTTTACTAGGATACCCACTTCCGCCCCAGCCCGGGGTTGAACTCTCGACCTACGGAATCTGTCTCCTAGCAGTACAGGAACAGCGCGCTAGACCGCTCGGCTATATAGGCAAGTCAAAAAAACTTGTTTTCGATGCCGATGGAATTCTCGCGGCGCTGTCCTACACTACACGGTCTTCACTTAGGGCAGTTATGTTAGTTTAAGAGTTGTTGTAAAATGTGCTTTATATATATATATATATATATATATATATATATATATATATATATATATATATATATATATATATATATATATATATATATATATATATATATATATATATATATATATAGGGGAGGGGGCAGCAAAATTAGATATAGGTATAAAAATGTAAGGATATTTTCAACTTTGCAGTTTGCAGAGTCAGTTATTAAAAGGATGAATGATTTCCGGACCAAAGTTCGAATCCCTTTTAACGGAAATAACAAATTGCAGGTTTAGCAAAAATGGCTATAATTGGGGTTTACAAAAGCAGGAGAAAACCATTGCCACACTTCCTACCGATATACGAGGATTGTCCGGTAAAATCATGGACAAATCGTTTTTATCGAGTAAAAATTGGCACACTAAGCTGAAATTTACAGCAAATGTTTATTTATCATATTTAAGTACATCTTAATTCTTTTGATAAAATATAGACAACAATAAAGATCTTATTATGCATGAATGTGCAAAGGATACGGTTCTACAGTGCACGATAAAAAACAAAACAAAACAAAACAGGGTTTCATTAAAGAATACACGAGTATTATTTCGAAATAAAAGTATTAAATAGATAGGTTTGCGGAAAAAAATCGTATTTTTAATTCACTATATATTACGTCGGCTTTTGCAAATTTCAAGACAATTGCTTAATGTTTTGCAGTTTCCACAGCAATTGAAATGGGAAAGTAGTAAACAGGAGCATTTGAAATAAGATAGTGGTATAACAAGACAAACGAAAAATGGCGACTTTTGATGACGTTACGACACACCGGAGAGGAGTTCAGTTTGATTTAGATGTAGTAATGATGCCCTGAGAGACTTTAGATGACTACAGAAGAAAATAAATCACTAGATCTTTAGTATACAAGTGAAATGGAAGTTTTCTATGGGGAAGCTTTTGATCGAGACCCCACGAAGAACAAAATATACGGACAAACAGCTACTGACAATAGCGAAAGACGCTGTCACTGACCGTCGATATAAGATGGCTTATTTAGTTAAATGATAGTGAGAGTATTGTTTCTAAATTACTAATAGAGCTTCAGAAGGTCCCATGTGTGACCGAGATTGGTTCCTCCATTGTTTATAGAGGAATAAAGGGAAACTCAAGCATGTATATCAATGAAATTCACGAAATAAAGTGGGGCTTATCCAAAATTTTTTTTAGCAAAGAGGAAACGTTACACTGCTTTAGACACTTTGACGTTATCATCCGTGCACCGTAAGGCGATACCACACATAACGAAAATCCCATATTATGTTTATTTGAGCATATATCTATTTGAAATTTGCTATGTATACTGATGAAGAATATACTAAAGAGAAGTGAAATTTTTAGAAAGCAGTGATGATTATTTTTTGTTCTAAAAAATTTGTCCACGATTTTTCCGGACAACCCTCGTACCTCGCCAAAATAAACCCCAACCCCAATTCATCGGTTTTCCTGTCTGAGTTAGAAAAACTGAGTAGATAAAATAATTTCAAAACTTTTAAAATTTAAAAAAAATGTTTTAGAAATGTACTGAGACAAAAAAAAAAAAAAAAAAAAAAAAAAAAAAAAAAAAAAAAAAAACACTCAATATATCACACAATTATGATAATAAGATACAACATATATAATGAAATTATATTTATATGGGTTTGACATTACATAACAACTAAATGTCAGTATTGATCTACAATCTTGTTCCGATACGCAAGAAAGCAATATGAAACTGATAAAGTTGTACGGATTGTAAAGTCACATTTTATATGACCTCCGTAAGCAGCAATAATAGCCATACAACGGCGTCTCATACGTCTTATTAGGTTTCTTATTTCAAACATGGTGATCTGTTTCCACTCACGCTACAGGGGCAAGGTTCAGTTCCCCTACGTTGTTGACATTATGTCGCTGTCTTAAACAACGACGAAGAATGTCCCAAACATGTTTCAATTGGTTACAAATCTAGCGATCTTGCTGCCCAATCCAAGATCTCAACATTATTCTGATAAAAGGATATCCTGTATATGTCGTGGGGTGTGCCAAAAGATATTATCTTGATGGAAAATGCTTGCATTTCCTCGACGCTGGCAGGGAACAACAACAGGAACGACAATATTGTTTCAGTATCTCTGAGAGTTTATTGTTCCATTTCTTGTTACTAGATCAAGTTTACCCTGTTGACTTATTGCAGCCCAACCAATAAAGGCCCATAGTGGTCACTTTGGGTGATGTTTCTGTGGTTATTTCTCTCGTTTCTGCGCCTCTTAATATGAACTCTTCCATCCGGAAAATCAACATTAAAACGTGACTCATCGGCAAACAATGCTTCATTCCATTGTCGTTGAATCCAGCGACGACGAGTATTGGCCCATGCAAGGCGGGATTGGCGATGACGTTAAGTTTGTGGCACTCCAGTGAGAGGTCTAAGATATGCCGAGCGTAGAGAATCGAATCATGTTACTCCCGATCACGACACCACCGCGCTACAAGTAGGCCTTCTCAACCGGTCATGTGTTAAAGAAAAGGCATATAAATGATACGACAAACTAAAGAGGTATTTTTGTTAAGTATTTTGGAAAATATTTATTCCTTTCTCGAAGAAAGAAATATAAAAACTGTGAAAAATATTTTTTCCCCGATGTAGATATAAGTTCTATGAGAGAAAGGCAAGCGCAAAGAAATAGGGGTTTTTACAGTTGATAATGCCTGGATTTATATTTGCTTTGATAATAAGTGTACGTAAATAATTTTATCACTGACTGTATGTTTGCTTGCTTTGATAAAAGGTGTACAAAAAAAGTCGAAGCCATGATACATCAACTATTAGAAGATTTGATAATCAGTCTCAGTTCAACTTGCCATAATGATTTCAAGACGTCCGGAAAAGACTGTACCGAGAAAAAAGTGAAAAGAAATAAAAACCGTGTTTGCAGTAGCCTATCTTGAAACAGTCCATCCTTTCAAAAGTCTTTTTCATATGAGAAATTCAAATTCATTCTTGTTCTCGTAATGAATAACAAAAATCATTTCCTTTAGCCTCCTTTTGTATACGCTCATAATTTCTATCATGCCTCCCCTCTGGGTCTTTTGTTGTAGATTTTTTTTTATAATTGGATCACCTATCGAATTTTTGTTTAATGTTTAGAGGAAAATAGGGAATAATTATATACAGAAATGAAAAATGTCTTCATTACATCAAGTCAAAAAAAAAAACTTTATTTACTCTTTCTGGCAAATTCTTGATAAAGAGATATACAAGCAAATGTTTTCCTTCCCAAGGTTTGATGATATAAATACACATTGAATTCAATTAATTAAAACATTTTAGCATAATACCGTCAGTGGAAGATTTAGATGCATCATTGCTTGTCAGTCCCTCGATTTCCCCATCTTTAGTTGTCGAAATGTCTTTACTGGAATCAGTTGGTAAGGTTTCGTTATTGCCTAAGCAGGATCTACCTAACGAGGAAAAAGGTTCCTGATAAATATCGGAATAAATGTGGTCATATATGGATATCAAAAGAATTATATTTTATTCATAAAATCATTCAAAAGTAGTAATTTATTCATTTCCTATTCAATCATACAAGAAAACTGTTTTTCCATATGCTTGACTGATTAAAGTTCAACATCCAGATGCATGTGATTGCCTTCTATAATTTTATTCAAATGGGCATTTAATTTTTCTTTGAAAATTAATAATAAGTGACGGAGCTATTTTTATTCTTGACCTGAAATCTCCTGTACATCAGTTTATATCAATTATACCTTTACGCCCCTTGCTGATTAAAAAAAACACAAACATTTATGCTCCAATTTTAAAGACCGCTTTCGCAGCTCTTTAATACAAGAAAAATTTTCTCACATTACCTTCGTAGGAAGTTTGATCATTTTCTATAACCTCAAAGTTTTCAGCCATGCTTTCATCTTCTGCATCTCTCGTTGTAGCAATTTCTTTACTAGGGTCTGTCGGTGCAGTTTTATTGTTTTCTGAAAGAAAAGGATAAAAATCTACATGTCATGTCAATTTCCATTTTTCCCCTACTAGAAGAAGCTCATTGTTTGCTTAACAAAATGTTGATGAAATCATCACTGACTTTAGAAAAAAAGAGCGGGAAAAAATGACATACCTTCAGCGGAAGATTTAGCCACGCCACTACTTGCCATTCCTTTGCCTTTCCCATCTTTAGTTGCCAGATCGTCTTTAATGGAATCTGCATTTTGGATTTTATTGTTGCAAGCGCTATCTAAAGCATTAGAGGTAAATAATTGATTTTGGCCAAACTGTGGCAATTGCCGATTTCAAAAGATCTCCTTTACATCAAATCATATTAGAAATAAGATTTTTTGATCTACTGTACATCAAACTATAACAGGAAATAGCGTGAGATTCTTTCTCCTTAAAGCTCAACAATCATAAGCATGTGTTTGCCTTCGTTATTTCTTTTTTGAAATGGACACTCAATGCAATCATTAAAAATATTTTTTATGGTACCTTTAGAGCAAGATTGGTCAACTGTAGTACCCTCAACATTTCTTGTCATTCCTTCACTTTGATCATCTTTATCTGACGTAATATTTTCATTAGCACCTTCTGTTATTGTGTCATTATTGTTCACACAGGTGTTTTCTAAAAGATAAAAGAATAATAAACAGCAGCAAAATTATTAAATTATTGTATTAAACGGACTTGAAACGATTTCAAAAGAAATGAAAAAAAGAAAGAAAACTAAATATTTAAAGAGCAGAATAAAAACCAAGTTAGTAGGCGATGCCCACGTACATATTAATAAGGGTCACATTCTTCACGCTCTCGTCTACATGTAGCGTTTCTATCCTCTTAAAAGCTGACTTTTATGGTACATATCATGTACTGTATCTCAAATACTGACTTCTTTTTAAAGCAGTGGTAGTATCGCTACATACTCGGGGCTATATTTTGATTTTTCTTTTGTGTAAACTTAAAATACTGTAGAAAAATAAATGTTATATAATACTTGAATTAATTTGACATGCACCCAGTTACACTGTACGTATCCGTATGTACAAGCATAATAGAGGAGGGGTTTATCAGTGTATATAATATATTGTTTTTGTGTTTAATTTTTCTTTTTGATGTTTGTTTGCGTTGTGTTTTTTGAATTACTTATATCTGTTGTTATTCAATTCAATTAATTCTTCCTGGTAGTTTTTTTTATTACTGTGGAAGTGTTCTAGACTTCTTTACGTTAGTCGTTACATATTCCCATGCTTTAAAAATTCCCAAAGTGCTCCATTGCTATATCCACGAAAAGCATCCGATACTTAGGCATTGTACATACGTTTGTAACTTGGACAAGTTCAACAAAAGCTTTCTTGTATCTTTAATGATTGGTGCTGATAACTACTGGAATGTTGTGTGTGATGATATAATTCGAAAAGAATGATCCACAGCCTTCAGATTTAAAGTATATTTTTTCCGGGACCTATCCAAGTACATGTACCAAAGAACGGTAACAGTGGATTGGCAAGTTCTTGATACTGTGATTAAAAGAACAATTATAAAATGCTCATCTCAAATTTTGGCACCACTTATACTTCTTAGTCAGATTACCGTATGAGCTAAGATTTTCTTGCTAGAATTGTTGAAACAGAATTAGGAATGTGAAACACTTTAAACACAATCCAAATCAAAAAGAGAAAATCAAAATTCCTTTTTTAAACCTGATTTTTCAAATCTGAAGTCGAAAATGGTCTAAAAGTCAATAAATGAGCCTCTACAAGGGAGCTTTTTGAGAAATTCGCCACTTTAAGTGCAATTTAAGAGAGGAACGTTCCTCTTCATCAGAAATCTTCCTCCTTGTCTCCTTAGTTTTTTGCACAAAAACTGTATTTGAGGAACGTTCCTCTTTTATTTCAGATTGCTTATAATAAATATGTGTGTTTGTATATACAATGCTATACGAGGAACGTTCCTCTATCAATTTCAATTGATAATACATACTATATCCATGAACCCTAATACAGATTATATTTGAGGATAATCAATGATACAGCAAACATCAATCTAAATACACTGAACATTTGAGGAACGTTCCTCTTCCCATTCTAAAATATTAACAATATATACATGAATCTGAACCCAATGAATATGAGGAACGTTCCTCTCCTGAATGTTGGCACTGGCTTCATAAGAGGAACGTTCCTCTCCTATTGACACAGGCTTCATAAGAGGAACGTTCCTCTCTTATTGACACTGGCTTCATAAGAGGAACGTTCCTCTCCTAACTGTTGGCACAGGCTTCATAAGAGGAACGTTCCTCTCTTATTTGTTGGCACTGACTTCATAAGAGGAACGTTCCTCTCCTATTGACACAGGCTTCATAAGAGGAACGTTCCTCTCTTATTGACACTGGCTTCATAAGAGGAACATTCCTCTCCTAACTGTTGGCACAGGCTTCATAAGAGGAACGTTCCTCTCCTATTTGTTGGCACTGATTTCATAGAGGAACGTTCCTCTCCTATTTGTTGACACTGGCTTCATAAGAGGAACGTTCCTCTCCTATCTGTTGACACTGGCTTCATAAGAGGAACGTTCCTCTCCTATTTGGTCACACTGGCTTCATAAGAGGAACGTTCCTCTCCTATTTGGTCACGCTGGCTTTATAAGAGGAACGTTCCTCTCCTATTTGGTCACACTGGCTTCATAAGCCTGAACACATAACATATCTGAGAAACGTTCCTCTTCCCATTTTAAATTTTAACTCTTTATCATGAAAACAGAGGATTTGAGGAAAGTACGCTGGTATCCCCTAAGGAGTAGATGACTCCTGTTGATTTTAAGATCACAAGATCACACATCAAGGATGAAACTTCTCTGGACAAGAAAGATATTGTCTGCTTAAAATTTATAAAAAAAAATATTATAGTTTGTAGGAAACTGAGAAAAAGATGTTGGTCAAATTTGTAACCCTTTTTGTAAATGTGGTGGTTTTTATGCATTTTAACCACAATAATTTTAAAGCAACAGAGTGCAAAGATTCATAATCAATTTGCATTTCCTGTACAGCATGACATGTTTCATTCATGGTTCACCATTCATTTGGTAATTCTTCTGGATCAAGTATAAAGAAATATTTTAAATGTATATCATTATTTGAGTGATGTGTCAATCATATGATTCATTTCCATCTATCACTAAAGATTCCCGTTAACTTATGAATTAATAGATATTTTCTTTTAGGAAAGGGAACACTGAAAAAGAGCTATGTCTAGGCCTACATGTACATTCTTGTGTAAAGGTGTGGAACAACCCCCCCCCCCCCCTTTTGAAAAAAAGATCCTGGATTTGCACATATTGCTTGAAAATATAAATATCATTTAATTATTATTTTAAAGATGCAAACCTGCAACTTAAGTAAAGCAAAATGCGGTCATGATTTATAAGCCTTAATTTCATATGGTAAAGGGAACTGGGAGAGAATACAGTGTGTGTAAAGTACTGTCATGTAGCTCGATAAGTCTCTCTGTGATCTCGGGTTCGTGCCCTGGTTGCAAAAATGATAAAAGGAATATAGGTAGAAACTGTTCCTTCACAAAATGTTTGGTACTTTGAAGTTTAAGTTGCAGGTCTTTCAAATGAGACCTCGAATGGGCGCACCATGTCTGAGGTGTTTGCACGCCAGAGAACCTTCACTGCTCAATTGCCCTGAGTATCGTGCGAATAAGTAAAGGTCTAAATTTGAAGCCTTCACCAGCATCAGGTGACCTCTCATACAAGTGACATTTTCCTCCAGGAGACATACAGAACTTCAACAATCAATCAATCAAAAATTTATACTGTATTCTCCTGAACACATATAAATTTACCACCGATTTGATATAAAGCTGCCGTATAAAACATACACGTAGAAATTAGAGAAATGTAACAATGACAATTTCCTTAAATACATGTATTTAAAATTGTATTTAATATCTATAAGAAATGATAAAAATTGAAACTATTAGTATCCTTACCCTTAGCTTCTCTAGTTTATTTCATCTGAGATTCAAATGTAAATGACCAATCAATTCTATTCAGTTGAACATCCACTCATTTAATGGAAAATCAAATAATATTACAGAGATGCGTCTCTACTGATATGTATCCCGGCCCGGTTTGTTCATACAAATCTTCATCGCATACATCAAGTGCTTGAACAAAAATAATTACTTTACCGTATCACAGTATAATACACAGGTACATGTATATCATTGTCAATTTCTCCATTTCTTAATTTCCCATTCAATCAAACTACAGCACATTGTCTTCTGATGAATACTATTCCTGCTAGTCAATTAAAGCAAGCTCTTCATGTGCAATTGACCTAATGAATGGAAACACGGTGCCACTATTTGAAGAAATGTCAATCAAGACACTCCACACTGAAATGATTGTGGGTGTGTTATCAGACTTTGGGCATGTGGATCTCTCTAACATAGCAAACCCATGTTCTCGATGTCAACTTAGAGTATAGTCATGAAACAGAAAAATCACTTTGCTGGATAAAAAACAGGATGTTGGAGTCCCTCACTATTAAGGATGTATCAAGGTACATATGCAAATATTTATTTAAATGTATGATAAATCTTTATGTATACATGTACCATGTATTGTTTGCATAAAATATGGAAATAAAAGATTTAATCAATAACTTTGTCAAAGTTATTATAGCCTATTGAAATGCTAGATTAGACACTTCTAAATAACAGTAAATTATGAATGAGAAATTTATTGTTTTGATAAATAAACTAATGTGCCTTTGGTTTCAGTGTAATCTATCCGGTCATGACACCTGTTGCAGCAGCAGTTCATTACTGAGAGAAGGATCCTAAACAAATCAAGTATGTAGTCATAATTATCATTGAGAAAATTAGAAATTCTATGACATCCAGTGTATGTTTTCAAATGTTGTGCATAGCAGCAATGAGACTGCTTGTTTTTAGTTTATTTATTTATTTTGTTGGGATGGAGGGAGGGTCCATGTCCATGATTTAAGAAAATCACTAGGGCTGGGTATTGAGCCAAAAAATTTGATACGATGCGATATTTTATTATGCGATATCCGATATATTGGATTCTTTAACAAGTCTATAAAAAAGTTTATAATTCATTTAATGCATGAATTTTATAAAAACTAATTGTTTTATATCCCATTTCGAAGTACTTGTCTCACTGTCATAACAAATTACACTTCAAATTCAAACTTTTAATGAAAGTGAAAAAAACATGTTAAATAAAGTTGTCTATGTATTTTGTAATATATTTATCTAAGATGTGCTATCTCCTTAATGATTATCATTATTGATCAATTTTAATTCAAAACAGTGAAAAATAGAACCTTTGGTGATTGAAATTCCCAACTTTTTCACAGAATTAAAAGAAAATCTGCCTGTCCGATACGTATTGGAAGTTCTTTTTTCGATACGATATATTCTTAATATTGATACGTATTGATTATTTGATATATTGATACAGCCCTAAAAAACACATACACGTAAAAAAGACATCACACACACAAATATTTTTAATAAGAAAACTGATGCCTAAACAATAAAAGTTTTTGGGAAATAACATTCCTTGTTCATGTTGTTCATGATAATGTTATGCAGTCAAAATACCTAACCACATGTAAATTAGTAGGAGTTTTTTGTGCTGGAACACCTGCACTTTTGACATTTGTTTCCCAAAAGTAAAATTGATAATGATTCTTATTGATATTTTTTTCCTTAAAAAATTGTCCATCTCCCATTAAAAACACTGAACACCTATATAACATTTTAATAATATTTATAATATACATAGTAGAGTTTTTTCTTCATATAATATTTTTGTAAAATGGAATGACTTGACATGTACATGTATTGAAGAGGTACATTATTTCCAAAAGATTTTTCAAGTTTTTTTTTCTTGCATTATGATCGAATTATTTGGAAAGACCCAGTATTTTTTATGTAAAGCTGTATTTGCTTTCTTTTATCAAACATTGATTTGATAAACAAAATGCTAAAGCTCTTATTCACCCAGTTCCATCCATATGTCATCCCTGCTTCACTAGGTGCTCAGCACTGTTAATTTCAATGGTGTTAGAGAGCAGAGCATGCCAATTCACCCAGGCTCAGGGGAATAATGTCACAGAAGTAATGTGTTGAAACTAAACAGAGCCCTGTAGTTTGTTTATACATTCCCCATACTAAATGGCTTCACAGCTTCACATAGTGTTCACTGGTCAATTGTTTATACTTTCCCAAGATATCATTACATATAACTCTGCTATTTTGCATTTAGTTAATTAAGTTTATCTGTGTATGAATTAGTACTTAGATTGGAATCAAGTGTTGTTCTTTAATTACCAGCAACAGTGACCTTGTCAAAGATCATACTCAGCCATATAGAAACTTGTTCTTGATAGTTTTGCTAATTGTTAACTTGAAATGTTTTGGAAAAAAGACAAATCCAATAATGTACTCTCTGAAAAAAGTCTGCTGCATGCAGGTAGCATACATAAGGGATACTTCACAAATAATTGTTTTCATCACTCACACTAACAACATCATAATTCTCAACTAAGTATATTATATGTTTGAGAGACATCATAAATGCTAAAAAATCACAATTGAAAAATTAAAAAAAAATTAAATACGTGTTACCAGTACCTGATAAAAATAATAATAATGTTGTTTTTAATTGAATACTCAATTCTGAGTAACAGTTTCACTAATCGATACTCACATCATTCGATGCTTAACCACGATTTTGTATTTTATTCATTATGTAAAAACGGAGTAAAAAAAAAAATTGAAGAGGCTCATGCTTACATCACATGCTTGATATGCATACAAAGGTTCTTATGACCATTGATTAAAAATCTTAATTTATTCTTATAGCACTTGTCAAGCCATAAAGAGATTTCTTGATGATGTAAAAGAGTTAAAGAAAATCTTCTTATATTATTTCTCCATAATGAAAGCTGATAAGACAGGCCATATAAATTGACCTGTAATTTTACAGATGACATGGGCTGTTAATCTTGCTGTAGCTGATCACTAGATTATCAATCCCAAATGACCCACTCTGCAATCATAGATACAGTGTATCTGTGAAATTCTGATTTTGCTTGTGTCTGCAAACTTGCCAATAAATCACAGAGACAGAATCGGATCTAGCAATTTGGAAGAGGGGAAATAGGTGAAAGGGGGGGGGGGCTAGATCGATATAAAACAGAATGATTGTATTACTCAGTACAAAATATTCTTTAAATGTTAATTTTATAGAATCTTCTAAATCAATACATGTATATTTTTTAAAGTGTCCAGAGGAAATATGGATTTTTTCTTGCCCCTCTGGATCAGGCGATGTTGTTTTCACGTTTTACAAATATAATTTCTCATGTTGCTTTGCATGTGTATTTAGTACAGACGTTCTTATATGAGTGAAAATTATTGAGAGGGACGTTAAACAACATACAAACAAACAAACATGTAGACCATATATCATTCTCCTCTTGCTATTTTTTTTTGTGTGTGATGATTTTAGTGATGATAGTTAGTATATATGTTACATCTAAAGTTAATTAAATGGCCCTTATTTTTTATTTAAATAATCATTATTTAGTCATATACAAATGACTGATATACATTTGTTTATGGTTTTTTTTTAAAGACTAGAGTGTTCTAAGGAACGCATGTGTTGCCTGCTTTTAGCTTCATTGAATATGTTAATAAATGTAAGACTGGTCAGCTATTCATTTGCTACTATAGCCGCGATTATAGTTCATGCATTTAACCGCAAAGAAAAAAAATCCATGGATAGTAAGCCGGATTGCCATGGAGTCTAACAATCAAATAGAAATTTAAATCTCCAACCCTTCAAAGCTAAAATGAATATTAGAAAAAATTAAATTATTGGAAATAATTATTTATCATCAGTTATTTCAAACAACACCGTGTCCTTCAAAAGAGACTTCAGTCTGTCATTACTGCAATTGTCAGTCTACATCATCCATTTTGGAATACCGATCCCAATGTATTTTCATAGTACTTTAAAAATTTCAGTTTTTGTGGTTAGTGTATATCATACAGTGTCAAAGTACATTGTCAACATGTATAAATGCTAATTATCAAATCCCTGCCTCTCTAAATTCAAAAGACATAAGTTAATTTAAACCGTCTGCAGTATATTTTGCAAAGAAAGTCAAAGGTCAAGGTCAAGTGGACTGTTACGCTGGTATTTTTTTCAAAATATTTTATTACAAACAGTGCTTATGCTAAATAGCCTAGACTCAGCTCTTAAATGTCAAAAATAAGTTGAATATCGGCACTGTGAACTATTTTAAAAAGTAAGTCAAAGGTCAAGTTCAAGGGTCAGGAGGTCAATAATCATTGTAAAATACAAAAGCCATCGTGCAAAGCTATACATGTGCAAAATATGAAATCCATACCTTTTACAGTTCTCGAGATATAAGGTGTGACAGACGGACGGACAGACAAACAGACGCTGGGTAAAGTAATCCCTAAGTGCCGCTCTACTGTGCAGGCAACACAAAAATGATGTCCAAAGTTTCTTACAAAGTTTAATTTTGTATTACCATGTAACAGTTTACATAAAGGACATGACTTAGAAACAATTCATTGAACATAAAATTCTGCACTCAGTATTGGAACTGCCCAACTTGCTGACTTATAATAACTGGCGGTGAACATTGTCAATTTATTCTGATATTTATCCTGTTCTGAAACTCAGCAATAAATGTCAAAACTTGATACCCTCTCCCAATCCAGCCAACTTGATTTGTGTTCAAGACCTTATTATCTAATTAGATCATTGTAGTCATTAACATTTACATCTACCACACTTACAAGGTTAAGATAATGTAAAATGTAAAACACTTTTTTGAGACCAAATGATAAGTATTCTTATGCTATCTATGAATTTTATATCTATTTTATTTTTAAAGATTGCTCTGAAGTGTGTAATGTTTTACCAATAAGAGCATTATTAACCTAAGGGACTGGGAATATATACTTCTATACATTGACCATAGAATGCTGTTTGATTTGCTATCTAGAAATACTTCAATTTTTTAAAGTGCTAAGCATAGCTAAGAATAGCTGCAGTGCTGTCACCAGATGGCAATTTGATTTCGTGTTTTAGGATAACTGCCACCTATGAGCCTTAATGTATATATTATCTGTGCTTAGCAGGTTATTTTTTTAAAATAAGTTTTACTAGCGATACAATGTAGTATACTATGATTGCTTCGTGTCAAAGGACAATTAAAACAGCAGTATGGAAATATAGTTTCTGATTAAGAATTTAAGTGGGAAAAATAATTTTCAAAAAAAACCCTCTTAGTTAAAAACAATTCAATTCTGCCTTAATGACTTGCATTTGTAAGCTACATTACCTACATTCCTTTTGTCTTTTTAAATATATTGACATTATCCTAATTTTTAAGGAGTTTGAATCGAAATTGTCTAAACAGTTCAATTACAGAATGTTAAATTCTCTTAATTAATTGCTTTGATCTTCTAACTGCAGATCTGTATCTATTATTAGACCCTGACTGATATAAACTTTCAGCAAGTAATCAGATACCATCATATCATCAGCACTGGTCTTCACTGTCCATGAAACCTGTCCCCCTGCAGTCTCAGGGGATAGATAGTTGCAAGAGCTGGTTTAAGGCAAATCTCATAATGTTTCCCTAGCATATATGATTGGCAGTGATTGATATCAAGTAATCTGTGAACAGGTCACCAGCAATATGTCAAAGTCAGTTGTATAAAGAATGATCTGGAGAGGGGGAGGCTGTTAATAGACAAATCACTATAGAGTCAATACTTCATTTTTATAAAGACACAAATTTCAGTATTTGAAGTTTATCTGAAAGGTTACTAATGCAAAGTAAAAATGAGAATCAGAATTAAAGTAAGCTCTTGTAGATTAAAGGAGAATACATATATAAAACTCATGAAATAAATTTGACAGCAGCACTTTTCTTTGGAAAAGGATAAATGAAACTTTTCCAAATTATGACCCTATAATTATTATCATATATACATGTAACAGATAACAAATTAAAACTTGTGAGAGAGATTCTAATGTGATGTCTAAGATACAATATCTATTTCAAAGAAAGGATGAATAAAGATAATTTATGTGAGGAGGATGGCTCTCAATTAAGACTTCACAAAATAAACACTTCTCTGAGAACATTACCTTTTGTTTTTCAAGATTATACATGCATGTATTTTCATATTTCATAGCAAATAAAATTTCAAAATTTTAATCCAAGTTCTCCATTTTTCACTGTTTTTTTTAAATCTCATTTTAGATGAGACATCATACATAATCTTCTTACCACTATACAAATATTTTCTAATATTCTATCTCTGCTACTTTATCTTTAAATCACAATTTTGAAAATCTGGAGGGCCCTTAATTTATTACTTTATTTAAATTTTAAAATGTGATACTGAATGTGACATTTTTCCAACAGATGATGACACTAAAGAAATTGTTGATGAAAAAAGCAGTTATGAACCTTTGGAGACCAAGGAATTGGATACAGGTTTTCTCCCTATTACCGGTATCAAGGAAGATGTAACTGAGAAAGAACCATGGTGATCCTCAATGATATGGTTTAGTTTCGGTGTTTAAAATTAAAAAAACCATGGATGTTAACCCAGGTATACATTGTAGAAAGTAATGTGAATGCCATCCAGTGAAAAGGGTAGCATATTGTTTGAAATGCTTTCTAGAAGTAGTAATGAAAATTTTGAAGTTCCTGAATTGTATTTTGTAACTATGGCACTTTAAACTTCCTAATATACTAGTATGTATTAGGCAAGAGTTTTTGTTACAACATTGAATAGTTTAAACATACGATAAAATCAAGTACAAAAAAACACTGGAATTCTTGTAATAAATTTTAACATCATGTTGAATTTTAAATGTTCTTGAAAATGAGTGCAATGACAGAACAATTCTTCAGAGAGGAAGATTATTTTGGGGATTTTGGAGTTTTAATATATTAAATATGGAAGCCCTTTCATTTGTTCTGCAATTAATTTTCCTAGAACTAATCTCAAATGCATCATATGTCATCCAAGTCCCTTGAATTCATGTTGATACATATATACTGTACATTGGACATACTTGTACTTGAGTCAAATATTTCTTTGTGCATGATTGATATAATGCTTTAACATAGCTTTATTAAAATATACTTTTTTAAAATGTCAAAATGACTTTTCATATATATATATTTTTTTATAGTGTTTAAGGATAAAAAACAAAAAAAGTTTCTACAAATATGTACTGCATTTCATGAACTAAAGAGGAACGTTCCTTCAATGCTTTATGCATGCATAGAGAGGAACGTTCCTCCAATGTGTCATACGTAAACATGCAGTGTAAAATGTTTAAAGATATAGGAAAATTTGAGAGAGGAACGTTCCTCAAATGCCTTATGTTTGATCATGCATGAATTGTCTACAGATATGTGAATTTGAGAGAGGAACGTTCCTCAAATGCAAGTCTTAAGCTTCACAAGATATAGTACTCAACAGCAATGCAACCATTTGTGAGAGGATTGTTCCTCAAATGCCTGCTGTAATAAACTTTATGAATAAAGTATCAACAGATAGAAATCTGAGAAAGGAACCTTCCTTGCATTTGAATGTTTATAAGATGTTTAGATATAGGTAAATTTCATCAGAGAGGAACGTTCCTCGAATGCCTTATGTTTGATCACTCATGAGGTGTATACAGATATGTGAACTTAAGAGAGGAACGTTCCTCAAATGCCGGATGTGTTAAGATTCATGAGGTATTTAAAAATACAAGTTTATAAGAGAGAGGAACGTTCCTCTCTCTGCCTGATGTGGTAAGATTCATAAGGTATTTAAAAATACGAGTTTATAAGAGAGAGGAACGTTCCTCAAATGCCTTATTGTAACAAATAATTTGAAATGTATAAAGAGGAACGTTCCTCAAAAACCTAAAAAAAAAATTCATCAAAAAGTGAACTTGTGGAGACACATATAAGGTTTTTCAGACCAAAATGACTTCAGATTGTAAAAACTGGGTAAAAAAAAGGAATTTTGATTTTCTCTTTTTGATTTGGATTGTGTTTTTATTACCTATTGTAATGCTACATAATTGGAATTTTTTGGCAAGTGACCTTAACACAACGTCAAATAATTCGATTTCCCAGGAAGTATTTCACACCAAACCAGCATGATAACAAAATTATTAAATATAAAATGTATTAGCAGATGTCAGTATCAGGTCCTATATATAGTGTTACTGCGTACATATACAAGAAAGTGAATGCACACTATGTGAAACCCATTCCTGGATATTGACAAATCAAGACAACAACTTTCAGGAGGAATCGACTAAAAACGATGCATTGCTAATGGCATGTTATGGAAATCTTGACATTCATGGGCTAATTATACATTTAAAGACCTCCGAAATGGATATCTTTTAACTTTATGTATTTTCGAGGGACTTTAAGGGGATCCAAGTAGTACTTAATGTACATTCTTACAGCTCTCTGAACTTCATTTAGTTGGAATATGACACAGAGATTATGAAATCTTTAAAGATTATTGAATTGTTAGTAAATCTCTTGGAAGGATTACATACTATAATAGTATATGTTTTTTTTAGAAATTCAAAGCTATAGTCATTGAACATAAGTATCCGTCACTGACGTCAAAAAACTCAAATAGCCTTAACATTTTTCACAACTATTTTCAATCGTGCTATTTATAGAGAATATATCAGGTTCGAAAATTTGGCGAGAAAAACGTCACAAAATTGTGGTGACGTCAGTATGTACAATTTTGTCTGTTTTCCCTAGTATTTACATATGTAAGAATGACATAATTGCAGCGACGGAAACGGAGGAAATTCCGGTTGCCATTTTTAACAAGGTTAATAAAGTTTATAAAACTGAATAAGAAATGAATGAAGATTCCGGCAGTGTAGAAAACTGGCTTCGGTCAGGAAAAAAACCTTAGTTATGAATTTGCAAATGCTAATAATTAAAAAAAGGATTATTCTTTATTTTCTTATACTGTGTAAGAGAAAATGATTCATATGAATATAAGACGGTAACAATAAAAAAGAGATGGTTGTCTGTCGATGTCACAGAAAAACACGGACATAATGGAGCTAGAAAGAACAGAATGGGGATTGAGGATCAGCATTGGAAAAATGAGATATTTAGAGATATATGCCATGTGATTACTATATGCACATGCGCATTTCGCGAAAGGCCGACGAAGTCGACATCCCCAATCTCGTGTGTGCGCCATCGAAGACCACTAATCGTTTAAATTTGGCATTGTATATGTTACAATGTTGCAGGGACTTTGACAAGATTCAATTGAAATATTTATTTTGAAAAATAAATGGATCCATATCCATTTTTTGTGAACTGCTGATATATAGAGGAAGTAACACGTATCTGGAAAAACGTAAATAGAAATTATAATAAGCAACTTTACTTAACAATTACACCAAGACTTCGGAAAGCACAAACGAAGGACCATCTCACAAGAAAATAAAGTAGGACAATGAACATGAAATTTCGGGAGGACATTTCATCTGATGAAAACAAATCGCTGCCATTGTGACATCATTAAAGATTACTTATGTCCAGGGTTTGCGCCATAATTTCTTTTCGCCTGTCAAAATATTCCGTGACATCGACATACCAAGTTCGTGTTTAGTCAATATCAAAGTCACTTTCACTCTGTATTTGGTTACATTTATTAAGCCAAGAATATTCAATATCTTTATAGTATATGCGGAGATCATACTAATGACTGCATAATGATACATGTATGATCTATTTTGTTTATTCATTCTGAAATCCGAAACATTATCATGCATATTTATTTGATCGTTTGTTTGTTGTTTAACGTCTCTCTCAAGAAATTTTCACTCATATGGAGACGCCACCACTTGCCGGTAGAGAACTGCAAATTTTGACTTATACTCGGCACTAAGGGCCAATGAGCAGTGAGGGATATTTTTCATGCCAGCACCTACTGCGACAAGGGACCTCGGTTTATACGGTCTCATCCAAAGGACCAGTCTCCATGTCCCACATTGGGATTCGAACCCGCGACGTAAGGATCAACTCCTTACTCAGCGACTCCAGAGCAGACGCTCTAACCACTGCGCCACGCGAGTTACTTTATTTGATAGTATAAACGACTTTAATTTAATTATTTTGGCAATTATTATTGAAATATTAATATTTATGAAAGATTCATTTTTTTACTTTTTGACAAAACTAAATGAATAAATTTACAGAGGACTTATAATGATAAATAATGAGTAAAAATCATGTTTCTTTTAAGATAACTGTATCATAAAACAAAAGATACGTACAATAAAAAGGAAGAACTGAAGGAATATTTTCAGGCTGGGACAGACATACATTATTTTTACTTATATTTTTCTCCATAAAAGTAGATTTTTGAGGTTCTGAAAGCTGTAATATTCTAAAACCTAATACTTTCAAGAATTGAACAAAATTTGCATGTGTCATGCAAAAATTCTTCTTTTGACAACTTTCCTGTTTTTCGTCTCTTTAAAAGGCTTAAATTTTATTTTTTTTTGTCTTAAATCAAATAACTAATTAATTTATTAATGTATTTATTCATTAATTTTTTGATTAATTGAACCATAGAAAATTAAAAACTAATCACTCCAGATCTATTTTTCCAAACAAATTAATCAAGCTATAAGTCCATACTTTATCAGTCTAAATAAATCATAGTGCATCAAAATTGGTACCGTAAATAATTTATACACATTTAATAACTTTAATTAAACTGAAATCACAAACGGCAAAAACTGTCGATCAGCAAATCGTAATGTGGATTAGAGAGTGTCATATTCTATTAACAGTCAATGTTTGTTGCATAGCAGTTCAACAGTTCAATGTACAAATGCTTTATTCTCCAGATCATGGGCTCTTAAAGGCATGGTGCTAAGTAAATAAGTAATAACAACGCATGTAATTTTAATTTCGTACAACATAGTTAACAGCAACTGGGATATAAATGGACGATACAGATCTAGCAGCTTAAATTTATTTAGCAAATTGGGCATATTCTTAAAACAGATATTTGTTGCCCTCTCGAACCTGTTCTTCCAGAAGGGTAAAGTAAATAATATTTTCACTATAATGCAGGGAAAAAAGACTATAATTAGCAGTTAGTCACAGAACAAGTGGATGGATTTGGAGCCAGACAATAACATTCGATATTGTTCATTATTCATCAATCATATAAATTTATCAAGCTTATGTTACATGTAACAATGACAGTTAAAAATTCTTCTTTTGATTTACTGTAACATTTGCCTTTTTCACAATAAACCTATCACAACACAATAGAAGAGTCACCTACATTATCCGAGTAACAGCATGAGTCCACGTATTCGAAAAGGAGTGGATGAAATATGGAGAGAGCGAACAGTAATCAATCTCGAAAGTCCACTGAAGCAATAAAAATCGGGAGACGAACAAATAAAACACGGACCTCTGAAATTAAACATGGACCTCTGAAAGACATCAGACATGTGATCAGGTGCCATGGAGGAGTAAGCATTCCCTGTCGACCGGTCACACCCGCCGCGTGCTCATTGACATGATCAAACGGGAAAATCCAAAAATTCAGTGTTTAAATAATGGCCTAACAATTTGTATGAAAAACGTCAGTCAGTATTCTATTTATTGATAGATTGTATCGATCATAGAACTTCATGTGACGACTTTAAGCGGTACTGTTTTAATCCTTGTTTCATCAACTTGTTTGTCAATAGCTTGCCTCATTTTAGAAATTGTTTAGGTGGAGCATGCTCTTGCATATCGAATCAACTGGGAGATATATACTCCATACACAGGTGATAAAGGTAAAATTGCTCCATAAGTAAGAGGAGTTGGCGATGGAAAAGTTAAAGTCAACGCGTTAATCATAAAGGTTGTTGTTAGGTTTCCTTTAACGTCTTTTTCTACTAAAATGTCCAAAAATGAAACAGATGTGTCAGACTCTGTTGTATCTTTTATTTCAAGTTCACTGGGATATATCGAGTCGACATATGAATGGAAGAAACTATTTTTAATTGATAATACTGTCGTCGATACATATAAATGTCTAGTTGAAGACCATTGCAAGTGTCTTCTTCTAAATGTATAAGTTTCATATTAAGAGAGATATTTGAATTTAAGGTATGCATTATGTTATATGTTGTTAAAAACGATGGATATGATAAACGAGAAATTTTCTGGTAATGAGGGATTCTTCTCATATTTATTGTGTTTAAAAATCAATGAAAATTTCACAGATTTAAGATGAAGATATCACTTGGTGCTGGTATCAATGAGATTAAATTTGACCGTTTTGTTTGATGTGCAAGGTCAGTTCAAGGTCATCATCTTTTTCCTTGACATCATGAATAAAAAATTACTTTAAATTTGCCAATCATTTGATGCCTTCATTTTTTTAAAAGGTTAAATGTTTTTCTTTTTGGATCAAAAGATTTCACCATATAAGGTCTATCAGATTATACTACCAAATTAAGATAAAAATAACTAAAATAGATATTAGATAATCCGAATTTCGTCCATTTTAATTAAATTTTCAGGGAATAGTAGCTATTAGAGATTGTTCTTTCTGACGTATCCGTATACGTATCGAGGTATGAGAGGCATCTCGATCCCGATGATTTAACCGTGGGTACCATTTCCATCGTTTCTTGTTTGATTTTAACCTCATTCATTGGAAAATAAGATATATAGTAATATTTCTAATAAAACGTATCAAGTTGCTGTTCACACCTATCATTTTATGGAAGGATTTTAAAAAAAATAAAATTAGTAAAAAAGTATGTATATTTTTATTAAATTGTTTAAAAATTAAAAATGGTTAAAAAAGGGACTTCCCCCTTTCTCTCTCTCTCTCTCTCTCTCTCTCTCTCTCTCTCTCTCTCTCTCACACACACACACACACACATACGTGTATGACGTGCCGACTGAACACCTTAACTTCCCACATGCAAATGAACACTTTTTGTAAAAGAGAGTTAGAAGGAAGAAATGTTAATTTTTTTACTAAAATTAACAACTAAACATTATATCAGACCTGATTTGTATCAAAAAAGGTTTATTTCATTCCTCGATTTTTCACTTACCAAGTGAACACTAAACTGATACACAACCAATTGAACACTTTCATTTACACACTATCAACTGAACACTTCTAAGGCACACAGTCAACTGAGCACGTCTGACACACACTGTCATCTAAACACGTATAATACACACAGTCAACAAAGCACATTTAGCACACACACTATCAACTGAACACTTCTAAAGCACACAGTCAACTGAGCACGTCTGACACACACTGTCATCTAAACACCTACAATACACACAGCCAACTAAGCATATTTAGCACACATACGGTCAACTTATCACAGCTGATACACACGATCAACTGAGCATATATTTCTGATACTCACTGCCATCTAAACACATATAATGCACACAGTTAACTAAGCACGTTTAATACACACAGCCAACTATAGCTTATCACTTCTTAAATACGTGGTTAACTGTGCACCTCCAACACACAGTCAACTAACCACATCTGACACACACAATCAAATAACCACATCTGATACACGCAGTCAACTAATTAAAAACATCTTACGCATTCGATCAACAATACATGTATCATCTCCAGATAAAACAATTTAACAAGATAGAAATATTAAGTCGATCTGCCTAATCATAATCAGGTATACGTATTCTTTATGGACAAGATTTAATACATCCCGGAATTCATGATCACTGATCAACCGAATCGTACAAAAAAGTACCCTTTCATGTGTTTTGGTTTCTCATGGTGAGAACACTTACAGCGGAAAACGTTTAATTTCGTCAGTTGAAGCACAATAATATCAATAGAAATGAATCTTTATTGAGAATTTACTTTGAAAAAGTCCATTAATTTATTTCATTCTGAATTTTAGCACAGCCAAGAATTGTAAATAAACATATTTTGAAATATTTTAAATATATAGGTATATTAGAAAACGTTCTACTTTTCCATTTTTCCGTTTGTCCACTTTTCATTCACCGTGCGTTCAACGTCCGCACACCATGAGATCATCATGCTCTCAAAGTTCATAGTTTTGCGTTCAGCGTTGACCATCTGCTCGGGTAAATTGTTCACAAAGCATTGTTTTGAACATATTTTATTGATTGAATCAAAAGGATTGGAAACAAGTTCTTATAACTTACTAGTTCCTATCCTTATATAATACAATATGTCATGCAAATTAAAGAAATATAATACAATTGATACAAGTGAAAATGCAATTAAATAACATATCAACTAGAGAATCTACATGTTTCGTCAATAAATTTATGAAGAGCAGCAAATATATTATTATTTATCTCCATGCAAAAAAAAAATGTTACACATTTTCATGCTTTCCACATGAACATAAAGGACTATATCAATAATTTCGTTTATATGGATCATAGTTTAGTATACACTATGCAGGAATATCGTCGCTTGATATGAATGATATTGATATTTCGTTTACCGAAAGAAAAATACGAAGGTGGATTTTTAATTTTTTGTTATCAATTTTTTTTTTCAAAATGTATTTATTGAGATGGCTTTTCTGATCTCTATTTTTAATAAAATCCCATTGTTTTGCAGCATCAGGTACGACTGAATTTCTAAATACTTCTAATCTACATCTTAGAGCTATACAAGTATTAGCTTTCCTAAAAAACTTGTCTGACTTGAGCAAACTTATTTTTACGCGAAGAATCAAGAAAAGTTAAAGTTGCATAATGAGTCAAAACCATATGTTTCTTTTAAGAAAATTTTATCACAAAACAAAAGATTTCTGTGAAATATGAATGTAGCGAAGTTTTGACAACTCAACTGCACTGTAATGCAAGAAAAAAAAAACTGCATAATATAAGTGCCGGAAAAACAAATGTTGTATCTATTGCTTTGTTTTTATCGCCAATGTCAACAATGTCAAGGTCATGCGTCCATTATTTTTAGCGTGAAACTTGTAAACAACATTGAATTGGGCAAGAAGAAGTAAGGAATAAGTTATGATAATCTTTTTTGAAGATTGTATCAGAATTCTCAGTCATCCGAAATTTATATCTATGGAAATGAAACCATGGTAAATTCTTCAACTTTTCAGCGCATGCGTACAATAAAGTGGAAGAAGTGAAGCAATATTTTTGTGATGGGTTATACAAAGATTTTTTTTACTTTTATTTTTCTCCATTTAAAGAGGCTGGGGAGTTGTGGCCATTTTTAGACTATATTGATCTCCTATAGAAGAAGAGCTCCATATGAAGATATAGAAAATGATCAAATTTTTAAACTAAAATTTTTGAAATTTTTCTTTGCCAAATGATAGTTGACAGCTTAAGATATCATATCTAAAAAATTAAGTTAAATCTGGTGGTTAATTTGTGGTTAATTTGTTGACCCCCCAGACTCCTTAATTAGATTTTTTAGGTTCTGAAACCTGTAATTTTCTGAAACCTAATATCTTCAAGAACTGAACAAAATTTGCATGTGTAATGCAAAAATTTTACTGTTGTCAATTTTCCCGTTTGTCCGTCAATGTGTCACTTTAATTCCTGTGTAATCAACATGACTCTGAGTCATGAAATGAATTAGTTTGTTAAGAAACAAAAAAAAAGTTCAATTCTGTGGCATCAACATAAAATAAAACTTTGACATGAATTTATTCAATATAGTACACTGCATTACTTGTAATTTCTTTCTTTTCATGGACATAGGGGGTGGGGTAGGGGTGGGGACCGTGCCCCTGATAAGTTTGCCGATTTATATATATATATATAGCTATTTTATGTTTGTGTCCCTAACCCCTAAATCATGTAAATATTAACTTCTGAAAGGTTTTAATATGCTCTATGCTTTATAGTGTCCATCCTAAACTGAAAATTTCTGAAATTTCGTCCAGCGTGCCTATTCATGGATACAAAGCACAGGCACTTGTTTCGGTAATAAATTTTTAACCCATAGTGTAATAATAACACAAGGTATCTAACTCCGAATTACACGAATTACCCCCCTCCCCCAGAATCGCATTCATTTACACTTTCAGAGGAAATACACTGACAAACTGTTTATACCTATGTTTTCTACGATAATTTATCTACACAACCATATATGGCATGCTTGTCTTTATTTTCTTTAGTCTCCGTAAACAGCGTCAAAACTCTGCTCGTCGAGTGGAAAAGTCGAATTCAACCATGAAATGGTATGTGCTAATCCCGCACAGAGAATAAAATTAAAAAATGAGTGGGTTTAAAAATTCAATTCCAGTGTGAGTAAATAGAACTTGTTTACTCTGATTTTCCCTGAAAACATTACGATGTTTAACCGATGTAATTTTAGAAACAGATTTTTAGCCAATCAAAATCGCTGTGTTTTATTAAAAAAAAAAAAAAGATGAACGTGTTACAAATGAGCTAACATCTTTGCATTTAAGCAAAAGAATATTCAACATCTGTCCTTCATTTTGATATATTTTTTTAACTATGAATATATCACACGTCTCCAAGTTATGAATATGTGTAGATTTATAGAAATTCTAAAGATAGAGAGAATTAGTATGCATTGAAAATAAACATCCATTAGTTAATCTGATAAAGACAATCGACAAGTGTTGACCTGACCAGCTTCATCCCTTCTGTTTTGCTGGACATGAATGGTGCATTCGAGAATGGCCGAATGTTATGTAATGTGTAATGTATAATGTGATAATGATAACATCAGCTCCAAAGCTCTGGCTTGTTTGGGTGTTTAGCATGTTTCCTTTACTCAGCATGCACTCTTATTGATAGTTAATATAGTATGAAGTTTCCATTATCAAATTATCACAAGAATTCTATTGAACGACTTGACCAACAAGCCTTGGCTAAATCTAGTACTGTCTGACGCCATGACGTCAGACAATAATCTTGTTTGTCACGGGTACTGTATATGGATACATGGTCACGCTTATTGGGAACACTATTGTGCAAATATTCAAGCACTCTTCCCCTGTGAATTTTGAATATAGTAGTCATTTTTGCAATATATCGCCTGATTTTTAAAGTTTCCCAGCCAGTTTCAGAATAAAGAGCTTCTCTAGACACAAAAATAGGAAGTCCTGTTACATTTAAGTTGTACTTTTTCAGGCGTATCAGAATCTTGTTTAGAGCTGCAATCCTAAGTAACTGAAGCCTACTTTTAAGCACAGGTCTGATAAATTAAAAATACAATATTGATGAATATTTTCTAACCATTTTGAACTTCAATTTTTTAAAGGACAAGTTTTTATTAGCACTGCATACAACACCAATAAACATAATATCAGACCTAATATGTATATAAAAGGTTATTTCATTCTTTAATTTTTCACATACCAAGTGTATACACTTAACTGATACACAACCAATTAAACACTTTCATTTACAAACTATCACCTGAACACTTATAAAGCACACAGTCAACTGAACACGTCTGACACACACTGTCGTCTAAACACGTATAATACACACAGTCAACTTAGCACATTTAGCACACACACAGTCAACTAATCACTACTGATACACACGATCAACTGAGCACGTCTGACACACTGTCATCTAAACACGTATAATACACACAGTCAACTAAGCACATTTAGCACACACACTATCAACTGAACACTTATAAAGCACACAGTCAACTGAGCACGTTTTACGTTCAACGTTCACCATCTGCTCGCGTTAACTGTTCACAAAGCATTGTTCTGAACATATTTTATTGAGTATATCAAAAGGATTGGAAACAAGTTCTTATAACTTAATAATATAACTTAATAATAAAGTTCTTATAACTTATATATTACAATCCAGTACTGGTATGTCATGCAAATTGAGAAAAATAATATAATTGATGTAAGTGAAAAGCGATTAAGGTCTGAGACGATACGTTCTCTTTGTACTGTTTCAAAAACTATTGATTATTGCTATTCTCTTGTGAATTCTAAATTGTTTTGAAAAGGTCTTAAGAATAAGTACACCAAAAATTGTGATTTTAGCAAACTCAAGCCATTTCTTATAGAATTATATAAGAAACCTCTGGTATCTCGCAGAAATGCTTGGTAAGGTAGCTCAATTTTTTGTGAGGAAACTTGTTAAAGTAGCAATACTTAAATGACATATTCTTGGGAAAAAATACATTGTGTCGTCTGACCTTAAATAACATATCAACTAAGAGGATCTACATGTTTCGTCAATAAATTCATGAACAGCAGTAAATATACTGTTATTTGTCTGTAAAGGCAAATTAACTTCACCACATAATAATAGAATTATATCAATAGTGTCCAATCCAAGCATGAACAAGCGATTGAAAAGATTTCTTCTTGCATTAGAATAATTTTTGCATTAGAAACCACAGAAGGGCCATCCTTTTTAAAGTGAGGAATAAAACTCATGAGCTAATTTCCCAAAAGACGGAAAAACCTTTTCTGACAAAGACTTACTAAATAACGTAGTAAGTGGATTAACAACAGTAAAAAGAGTAGATTTAAACATTTTATGACTAGCGCCTTCGGGACCAATGCAATCAGGACCAATAGCTTTGTTTACGGAAAGTATTGATATATAATCTAATACTTCTTGTTCACCAATGATAATATTGCATAGTCATCATTACACACATACATGTTTGGCAGTGTTTCATTAGAATCATCAATAGAAGAAATATATGAAAAATATGAATTTAATGCTTCAATCTTGTCAAAGTCTGAATAAGCCACTTGTCTTAAACTTCGGTCAGCAAATATTTGTACTTGTGATATTTCGTAAGATAATTTCATATTAAATGAGTCTTTCAACTTCCAATATAACTTATTGTAATATTACTTGAATCTTCCAAGTAGGCTTTATATTGTTGTAATAATTTGATATTTTTTATATTGTTAACTAAATTTCGATCCTTTCTATATGTGGACCAATCGGAATCTTTTTTAGTTACGAAGACTATTTCAAATTCTGATTGTTTCACGTAGCACTGAATCAAACCATGGTTTGTAACTATGGTTTGTCACGAGGACGAACGATTATAGTTTGTTCATGTATACATTCATGAACACAGGAAAGGAATTTCGATGTAAAATTTTCAGCTGCAAGGTCTATAGTTTTAGCTTCGTTGGTGCTTTCAGTCCAATCACAATTTTCTCGAGTTTAGTTTTTGAAATCTGAATTGCTATAAGCCCATACTGTATGCTTGTACGAGCGATTTTAATTTATACTGGAAGAAAGCGAAATATAAGTTGCTCTATACTCACTAATAGAAGCATCTTTTGTTGGAGCGCCCGATTCGCATACTTGAATGTCAACAGATGCAAGGATTGGGTCAAGAAGCGTGCTCGACGTGTGCGAAGTTCTAGTCGGTTCAATGATATTGTTTTATGATTGTATGTTGAAACAATTTCACGAACTATGTTTGTTTGCGGAGCATTAGGAAGATATACATTCAAGTCATCTACTAATATTATTTATAGTTCGCCTACTTTGTCAATGCACCATGTGAGTTTAGTCCAAAAACTTTTATCCTTTGGAGGACTATATATGCAACATAAGAAGTAATTACAAGTATGGTTATCTATTTCAATCAATATCAGCGCAAGGGTCAACAGTTGTGAAATTTAATAAAGGACTTATACCGTGTTTTAGACATAAAATCATAACTTTGAATATGGAATATGTTATTCAAATATTATTTTTTTCTAATTTCATAACAATTGATTATATGTTATTTAATAGCTTATCCGTTATCTACAAAGTAATTGTTGTTTTAATATATTTAATTCGAACGTTGCTGAAAGATTAAATTAAAATACGGCAATATGCAGATATTTCAATCGTCGCGATATTTTGTTATTAATTATTTCGTAGACGACAAATTATTGATAGAGAAATGATGATCTTTGTCGTTTAATTAACCACTTGTAGCAAAGTACGAAAATTAATATCCATTTCTAACATGCTTTTCAGTTACTTTAGAAATACATGTACAATGTAAGAACTAGTTCCGAGAATTATAGACAATGGATTAAGTGTTACGGTGTGAGTGTACGTATATTAATAGTTTGGTAAAAAGAAAGGGGTGGTAGTCAGCTTTTCTGCTTTATTCATAGGGCCATCATTAAAAATATCTTTGTTTCCCCTAACCCAACCCTTAAATTTCAAGTTGGGTATGTAAGTAGGTAAAACAGACCTACGGACTAAGCAACACGTATGGTAAATTAATTCACAAATATTATTCATTTGAACTTGTAAAATATCTCAGGCCAGCGTAAATTTATTGAAATCGAATTTTTGCAAAAAGACAAGATTCGCAAATACACAACCATCTTCCATATTGTATCTGTATATTTTTTCAAACCTTCTATCATCTTCGAGTGCTTACACAGACAAAAATGTCAAAGGCATCGCGTGGCGCTGTAGTTCTAGTGTTTTAAAGTTAGTAATTCAGGAGCTTATTCTAAGTTACAGATCCCGACGTGAGACGTGGAGACTAGTCAGTCGAATGAGACCGTAAAAAACGTAGGTCCATGCAGTGTTGCAGTATACATGTAGAAGATTGCATGAAAAAGATCCCTTATTGATGCTTTATGATCAATGGCCATAAGTGCTGAGAAAAAGTCTAAATAAGGAGCCCTCCACCAGGCAGGTGTTCAAATGTTGTCGACCCAACAATTTTATAGGTAATTGAAAGCAAAGAAACAACCTATTTTCAAGGGCTAACTAAAGAAAAACACACTGGACGTCTAAGGAAGCCGTACCATAAGCCAATTTTAAAGATTTCAACACTATTTGAAAAGGGTGTACCTGAATAAACAATATTTAACTCAACAAACCATATCTAAAATGATTAAAGTTTCACATTCATGTATCTAATGTTATAGTCACGAAGTTTACCCCATAAATAAAAGAAACGAAGAAACGACATCTGAATTATATTTATCAAGATGAAATAATTATACAAAGACATATTTACAACTCCTATGGTCCTATATAGTAAAAAATGGAATCATACATGAAGTGTTTATAAGATCGAAATGAATGAAATGCAGTGAAATTTATTGATATACATACACATGGTGGGCCCCTCAACTGCTCATGAGGCAGGCTTTAACATGCTTACTACGTACGTTAATTTTAGAAGACATATTTGCAAATACCATCTTAACACTCCTTAGTCATGGTACATTGTGTATATTTAATTCACGAAATGTTTTAAGAGTGTAGGATTTTAATAAGTTAAAAATATATATAAAGGTTGATACATCGCCGTTGTTTTATAACACGAACTAACCATCTGTGGCCATATGATGTGGGCGCCAAATGAGAGTAAAACAAAAGCCGCCCTTCTGATTAAAAAAAAAAACAAAAAAAAAAAAAAAAAACAAACAAACAAACAAAAAAAAAAAAAAAAAAAAAAAAAAAAAAAAAAAAAAAAACGGATTTTGATGAAATTGTTTTGTTTTTGCGTTTTGTTTTTTTTTTATATAAATTTGATAAACAATAAAAAATATTTGAATAATCTTATCAAAAAACTTTTCAGTCGGCACGATTTAAGTAGGTCGGTCGCTAAAGTAAAAACAAACTAAAGTATTTCCTACATTGATACTAAATATTTGCCATTCGATCAACTTCTTTTCTGAATCATCCATCTACTCAGTATTTGCAATATAATTTAAGTACCATTAAAAAAGAAGTCAATGAGTTAAAATGAAATAAAATGGACAGTATCTAAGAAAGATTTTTCAAAAAGTTTTTGGCAATCATAGTTCAAAATACACATGCAGTGGTGAATTTCGAAAGTGTTGAAATTGACGAAAATCATGTGTTTATCACGCCATTCAATTCATGCGTCATGATCATACCAAGTGTTTATTTCCCAGGTATTTTTTGATAAATTTTGTTAGATCAGTTAGAGAACTGACCAAGAAAAAGGTATCAAACTGGATATACTTTGGCTTGACGAGACTTTCACAGAAACACAGTGTCAAGTGATTTCGATTTTTGTTTGATACACATAGATGCATTGGAGGGGGAGGGCTGAGACAGAATCTCTCTTTCTCTCTCTCTCTCTCTCTCTCTCTCTCTCTCTCTCTCTGACATACCCAGTATAAATTACTAAGTGCAGAAATATTGTGAAACATAAAAATACATTTATATAACTAATGTATATATTTTTTTGTTTACCTGACAAAAGAATACAATGGAATACGTACAAGGTAAGGAAAACGTACGAGAAATTCCGAATAAATCGTTCATGTCTCGTTCACTTTGCGCTCCATTCGCGTTCTGCGTTCAATCACCGTTCACTAAATTGCGTTTAGTGTTCGCTCGCCGTTTACTCAGAGTTCGATCACCATTCAAGTGGGAAAGTAGAACGATTCAGGGATTGTAACGCGTTTTTTGATTATTTTGTTCGCTTCTCTACGAGAATTGCATATTTATTTTGAAAGGAAATTAGCACTGAAACCAAAAAAACAAAACAAAACAAAAACAAACAAACAAACAAACAAAACAAAACAAAAAACAAAACTAGAGGTACTGTGAGCACTGAGCTCACTAAATGATACCCCCCCCCCCCCCCGCCTCCCATACGATTATAATGGCAAAGTCCATGTTTTGCTCTCGGAAACCCGAAATAAGTGTCAGATCAAAAAGTCAAATAGGAGGTGCACAATGGCATTATGTAATAAAGAATCTTTGAAAGTATCATTAAATTTTATTCAGTGGTATAGGAGGAGTTGCGGATAAGAGATGGGTACCCTTCAATATTATAGAAAGAATGGCTGTGTCCATCTTTTGCTATGGGAAACCCGAAATATGTGTCCGATCAAAAAGTAAAATAGGAGGTGCACAATGGCACTATGTAACAAAGATTCTGTGAAAGGTTCATAAAATTTCATTCAGTGGTATAAGAGGAGTTGCGGATAAGAGATGGGTACCCCAAAGCGTAACAGACGGACGGATGGACGGACGGACGGACGGACGGACATCCCGATCACTATATACCCTCCCACTTTTCAAGCGGGGGATATAAATAAAATACGGGGATGAGAAATATTCTGACTGTAAAATTTTCTAATATTTACAGTGGCTAAAACGTTTTGCCGATGAAGAATTAATCAAGTACCATCGTTCGTAACATGCATAGTCTTGTATGTATCACAATTTGAATTTTGTTTAATTAAGGAATTTATTTTTGAAAGTAAAATAGCCAATGTAGAGTCCCCAGGATGAATATAAGATAAAGTTAAACCTTTATATTTAAGATGTATTATATTCTTCTTAATGAGATTTCGATAAAAAGATTAATTAGAGGTACTGTGGGCACTGAGCTCACATAATGATAACACCCCCATCCCTCACCCACCCACACACACTTGCGACTAAGCCTTGCATATTTACTAGTAATAGCAAAGTCCTTTTTGCTGAGGGAAACCCCAGATATCTGTCAATCATCAGAACTTAAAATAGGAGGTGCACAATGGTACAGTGCAATAAAAAGTCTGATTGTATAGAAGGAGTTGAAGAAAAGAGATGGGAGCCACCAAGTGATACTGACATACACCCCTATCACTATAAACTCTGTCTTTCAAGCAGGGGTGTAAAACTATAATTGTTTTATCTAAGTTGCAAAGATTGATATGCGCCTGATTGAATTATTGCATAAATGCGTATTTACCTTTCTTAGTTTTGAAAGGATGTGATGGAAATACTTATCAACCATTTTAAAGAAGATGGGCGAACAAGGCGAACGATATGCCTATAGTGTAACAAATATGAAGGTGAAAAATTAAACCTCAATTATAACAAAATTTTCTTATGCGTAAAAGTATACTTAATATAAAATCTCAACAATTTTGCAAAAATCTAACAAAGAGTGAAATTTTTTGCCTACGAAATAGCATGTACACACACTGAAGAGGACAAAAAGGATCATTTTCTCATAATGATTATAATTATCGATAAATCAGTTATAACCCCTCCAATTTATTTTAAAATTTCGCCAAACGACGTATCGACAGGGGAAATATCATAAATCTTTTTGCGCTACAACAGTGCAATATTTAATTTACAAAAAATGACTAAATAAATAAATGTAATTTTAGCATTTTCGCTAGCCAAGGGTTTACGATCCGCTCCACTCGAGTAGATTTCGGATCGAAAACCTTTGGCTACCGAAGATGGCGAAAAAGTGACATTCTCCCTGAAGAATGTTTCTTCTAAATATTATAGCTGTATGTTTTAAGGATCATCCGGAAACATAAAATATTTGCATATTTATTGAAATATACTTATATAGTTTCTTTTTTTTCGTCAGCGTTTTACTGGTTTACTGGTTTCATGCAAATAACTCACAATAGAACCTGTCCACAAACTTTTCTAATAACTCTAATATATTTCTAATCAAGAGATGTAACGTATAATGAAAACACTAAATGGGAGTGTCCAAAAAATGTAGGTATACATGTTCTGTTAGAGCTCTTTATATAGATAAGGCCTCGACGGAGATTATGCAAGTTGATAGAAATGTATATGAACTGGTTTGAGTTTGGAATAGGTTTTCCTGGGACAGAATTGTCTGAATTAAAAATTATATCATTAACTTCAAATTCTGATTTTATTTCTGATTTTTTTTTTTTAAATTTGTTTAATTGCGAACAATAATTCCATCATGTACATTGTTGAGAACAACCATTGAACTGTTGTGCGCATCAAATAAGTTAATGAGATCAAAAGTTAATTAAATTTAATTATCGAAAGCAACAATTAAATTATTGTCGCAATAATCAATTTGATATATTGAAATAATTCTTTATATCATTTTTTTTAATGTAAATTAGGTTAATTAGTTGAATTTGATTCGTCGAGTAACATTTGTTAAAAAACACTATTACCATCTGAATGATGAAATCACACCCCCAGCATGGTATAGAACTTAGCAACAATCACCATTAGTTATGCACGTAGCATAATTTTGAAACTAGGGGACAGCCGGGGAAAATGACAACTTTGAACTGTAGAATTGGAAACTGGTTATAACCTATAACATTTAAATGGGCCAAGAGAGACCTATAGCGGCACATATTGTTGCCTCTGCATACATTGTTGTTGGCGACATCACGGTGTAGCACCTAAACGGTTACTATTAGAACAAAAAAGCGTCCATTGTTTCTATTCGTATATTTTACGGCTTCTAGCTGAAATAAATATGTTGGAGAAACTTGGAACGAGAGGTAAAATTGTCTGAAAGTGACCCCAAATCAATTAAGTCTTAGAAAAATCCTTGTGCACGGAACAAGTAAGGTATTTCTTTAAATGATGCCAGATGTATTTTGTAGAACAACCTTCTAAAAATTTAAATATAGTAAAATTTCCGAAGCCTGTACCCATTCGCAAGTCAATATACTCCAAGTTTCAATGCTTCTTTTCATCATTTATAGGTTAGTTTGAGTTTATTTTGGTATGTAAAGATGTGTCAATCTATAATAATTCGTAGATATGATAATTTTTTATAAAAAAAAAGTGTATTTTGAAAGAGATTTTTGGACAAAACACGATCTTCTTAAGTTACGGTTACTATCAGAAATGTTGGTATGTAGGCACCGGCTATAAACTGAATATAATGCACCGGCTGCTATTTGAAATATAACTTGTTTTTCAATCAAGAAAGAGAAAATTAAAAATCTTATGGCTGCACAGGCCTAAAAAATATATTTATTATATATTTGTTATATAATACAGGATTTTTGCATCCCTGATATGAACACAGACACGCGCCCTGTATTACACACCCTGTATCAGCACCCTTTATTTTACACTTTATCACACCCTTTATTACACCTTTCTGGAACATCTCTGTATTTTTCATTTGGAGTATCTCGGATCTTTTTCTATTTGTTAATGAAGTTTATTTAAATTGTAATTTTACTTCATCAGATATCTTATGCTATTCAAAATAATTACCGGTATTTGTTTAATTTATAATTATTTCATTTCTTATCGCTGAATGCACTGCCTTTGGGAAAAAAATGAGAAACGGAAATTCAACAAAAACATAACACATTCGATTACTTAAAAATAGTAATTAATTTACAAGTATATGTAAGATTTTTAGACACTATTTTCAAATATATGATAAAAACAACAATACATGACAAAATCTGTATCACACCCCATATCAACCCTCGACCAATATCAGCCCTCTGGCCTTCGGCCCTCGGGGTGATATTGGAGTCTCGGGTTGATATGGGGTGTGATACAGATTTTGCCATGTATTATTCTCTATTTAAAACATCCAAAGAGCATATGGAACACAATGCCTACATGTACAATTGACATTTATCAATTTAACTCGAATTTGTTGTGTTCTGCCAAGTAGAGCTGATCTTCGAAAAACATCACTATACAAAATCAAAAAGAAAGCTATACGAAGGAAATGTAAGATTAAATTAAATAAAAGAACTTTACCATCAGTACTTCAAAAGCTTTGAAAAGCTTTCAAAAACTACTTTTTTAAATTTTTGTAGCCTATATGTACACTTAGACTTAGATAATAATATCTAGTGAATTTTCGGTATAACTTTTGACGGTAGTGCTTTGGTACGCTGTAGCATCAGAAAATACAATTAACACGCATTATTCAAACCATCGGATCTTGAATGGAGAGGATGTCCAATTCCCCCTTTTGGATGATTTTCTGGATTATTAAATTTATACAGATAGAAGAGACAAGCACCCCCCCCCCCCCGGGGGCTCACAAGAAGGAGGTTTTTCAGATGGAGAAGACTTCTACTTGTTTGCTTGTCAATTTTCTGATATTTAGTTCTATTTCTCTCTCTGTCTCTTTTGAGTGGGCTAGGAACACCCCCCCCCCCTTTTTTTAAAAAAGGTGGAGATCCGAACATAAAAAAAGGTTAATATTCTATCCAGGAAGTAATATATTATTATGTACATTTAAAGGAGAGAGCATTACAATTATTTACAGACATAATTATGTTGTCTTTTTCGAAATAGAAAGGGGGGGGGGGCAATTGTGTGCAATTCCACTTTCGTATTTTCAATACATGTACATATTTTTTGGACATTAGAAGTGTTTGGCCGTACTGTACTCGTACATCAAAAATTGAATTTTAAAAAAAGTAGTTTATTGAACTGGATGTATGATATAGTAGCATCTATAATAAGGTCTGTTGTTCGAGCGAGCCGCTCACTAGGACGAAACTTGTGAGGACGGTGTATCTAGGGTTGCCTTGCTTATACATCCGATGCTGCTGATCTGGCCTTCAAATTTTGAAAAGTGTTTGGAACAAGTCCATTCTAAAGAAACTATATTACCACAACTCATTGGATAAAAATTTATATCCACCCCCCCCCCCCAAAAAACAAAAACAAAAAACATGAGATATCCTTTATTTGTGAATCTAGCGTAATTACCCCGGTGAAATCTAATAAACTCAATAGAAGGTGCACATAATTTAAAGACAAACAATTTTATTTTGCAATTGTGCAGGATACTTAGTAAATGTACAGGGTATTTACAAACACTGCTATTACTATTAGTCATATCATACATACAGATATTGAAATAAACCAATTTATCGTTATAGGATCGAAATAAAGGCAATATAAACAAGTCAGTTATTAAAAAGAATATAGAATGAACATTTCAAAATAGTTTTCTAAACTATTGCATAATAGATGTAAATTAACGACGTGTATTAAAGAAAAATTGAAAACTCAAGACATTTCAAATAGAAACCGGTGTTGTTGTCTAATAGTAGCCGCAACATAAGTTTCTCCGTATGAAAATGCTTTTGCTTTTAAGAAACCGATTAAAATGGGTAATTCTATGAAATAATCAATACGTTTTACAAAAATACACCGATCTGTCGATTCATTTTTATCAAATATCTATACATTTTGACGCTAATTAAATATATTTTTTATGTGCATGTAAGTGTGTCCGAGACGTTCGACAGTTTTCATTCTATACATCAACAATCCTTTTTTTCATAAAAAAATTAGAGATACATATTAGTTTTAAAAGGTATGCTACGTTCCGTAAGGGTGAAAAAATAAGCAACTAAACTTTGGTAATTGAATTATTGACCATTTTATTGAGCCAGCGAAGAAAAATACTTACCATTTCGTCCATTTTTTTCCATTAGCAACCGTACAATTTTCAGATAGCAGTAATGTACGCGCATTTTTTCTGATAGCAACCGTTTAAGAACTACACCGTGGACATTATATGAAGAATCGAGCTGTGGCACATATTGTCGCCCATCGGTACAAATTACAGGGATAAAATATACATGTACCTGCACACACTGTCGCCGGCGACAAGTGTACAGACCCTTGTGAAACATATTGCCGTCCTGAACTTCAGACTTTGCATGATGATAATCGCTGATTGGAATTAAAATTAATTTTACTATTTAGCAATTAATTTAAAATGCATGACAAACATCATATAGCCTGCAGCGTCATTGTGCAAAATTGTACTACACACATTGTCACTCGATCAGCAGCAGAAAAGTAAGGCATAATCATTATATCGGCACAATATGTACCAATGAACGACACTTTGTCACTTTAAAGGATAGACCTTCATAACATTGCGATTTCGCCCCTATTTTAGCACAGGATTTTACCTTTTCAAATCAGAACATTCTCATACTTTAGTTAAAAACTAAAAAAAAAATGGTCTGTATAGATATGCTTAAAGTTTAGCGTGTGTTCGAGATGTACATGTACTAAGTTTTATTAGCAAAATTCAGGCCAGAACCTTAAATTCATTTGCAACTTATTGTGTCAAAACCCGCTCAAACTCCATTCGCATGTGTGTTATGCGGTTACGCTATTACTTACGTCTTTTCACATGCAACAGCTAGTATCTTGTTCGGTCCTAGTGAATCAGCAAAATACGGTGGAACTCTTTATCAGACTCATTCAATGTTCACCTGGAAGCTGAACTACATCTATGCGGTCTTCCAAAAGATAAACATACTTCTTGGATAACCAACACCTTTCCTGTCTAAAAGGGAGGAGATCGAGTTTGAAAAACTCAGTGCTCAAATGTTGTCAAATCCAGTGCACTCTGCAACAGGCTGCAGGCATATGCATGAATTTGTCAACGAACAGTCCAACTCCCTTGTCTGGCTAACCTTTACTATAAGATAGTGTACCATATAAGTGTTATTTTCTGCATGTTGCATTTTTGTGTATTTTATTTTCTTTCGTATTTTAATTATTTACAACACATTTTTTCTCTCTTTATATCATGATCAATTTATAATTTATTTATGATGTCATTGTCTTGCTAAAAAATCTCTGTTACAGAGAAAATCAAAGATGGATGAAACGAGCAATATTCGAGATGATAAATTTACTGGAAATTTTAAATCAAAATGTACACATTATGAATACAGAATAGAATCTGTCAACAGATCGTCTAACACAGGATACACTATTTTTCACATTTTACAGTAAACTTATTCTTAAAGAGATAATTCATTTAAGCCTATTACATCAAGTGCATAATTAGAATATTTATTTCATTGCATATACATTTTATTAATTAGTTTGGCAAAATCCAAGTGCTCCGACAAATATGCGGTTGAAATATAATAGAGAACTACGCTCTTTGTGTAAGAAATAAATCTTGGAAAAAATCAATCCTCAGTATCATCGCTGCTAGATGATGAAACATCAGTGTGAGTGTCCTTTGCAGAGTCCGGAACGCATTAATTGTTTCATTATGCCATCTTTAAAAATTGTTTGTTTGCTATGGTGTCCGGATAGGGCCATTTGCAAAAGCTCAACAGCGCGTTCAGAAAAACACGCCATAGCGCTAACACGCAACACGCCATCACGCCAACACAATTATACAAAACATGTCATCGCGCTTATACAGAACACGCCGTCGCGCTAATTCGCTTTCAAACAACACGCTATTGCGCTTACACAACTTTACACAACACGCCGTCGTGCTATCACACAACACGCCGTCGCGCTAACGCAACTTTACCCAACACGCTGTCGCGCTGTCACACAACTCGCTAACACAACTTTGTGATAGCTCGACGGCGAGTTGTGTGTTAGCGCGAAGGCGTGTTGTGCGAACTTGTGTTAGCGTGACGGCGTGTTGTTCAATGATGTGTTAACATAATGGCGTGTTGTGTGTTAGCGTGACGGCGTGTTATGTGTTATCGCGACGGCGTGTTTTTCTGAACGCGCTGTTGAGCTTTTGCAAATGGCCCTATCCGGACACCATAGTTTGCCCTGTTCCGACCGACTCAAAACTTTTTTCAGCCTCTAGGAAACGATGTTTTTTTTTCTTTTTTCTGAATTTTCTCATCCCTTTAACGTGTATGTTGAAATTTTCTTGGGGAAACATTTTTTCCCACCTACCTACCGACCCATTCTTTTACCCTGAATCGGGAAGGGGCAAACAAACATTATTTTAAAGGTGACCTAATTCTATTTTATTCCAGTCAAGTCACTATAACCTTCATCATTTAAGGATTCGTTGTCGAAATCCACTGGTGTGCTTTCTGATTTTAGAAAATATCCCTCCAGTGAGAGAAATAATTCTTATTTCAAGACATTTTAACACCCTATTTCATCAATCCGATGGAAGTTTCAATAACATCTAAATCTCTAGTCATACGTTCATCGGACATGTGAGAGGAGTATGCACGTGCATTGTCGTGCAATATCACATTATAATTCAAAAATACCTGTGTGCAGGCTTCCTTAGAAACAGTTTTTATGAACTTTTTTTTATTGAAATGGTCTACAAAAAGCACAATGTGAGATGTTGTGTCGACATAAAAAGTTTTAGCACTTGAATGGCCATCATCAGAAGAAGTCCGAAGATTCGTCTTATAATTCCAATTAAGGGTGCATTTTGTGCAAATTTACTTATCCACAGTGACTTTTCCTCCGATGATTTGGATCATTTTAGCCCTAGCTCCGTATTTCGTTACCTTTCCCTTAGGGCGAAAATAAAAAAAAAAATACCTTTGTTTCCCCTAACGCGACCGACCCAACTAACTCCCGCCGACTGAAAAGTTTTTTTTTAAAGAAGATTACACAAATATTTTTTTTTAAATGTTTGTCAACATTCAATTTCCTCAAAACCCGTTCTTATCAGAAATTCAGAATGTTTTTTTTAAAGCTGCTGTCAGAAAAAAATTATTTACCTACCTACCTACCAACTTCAGATTCTAGGGTCGGGTTAGGGGAAACAAACATATTTTTAATGATGGCCTTAAGGTTTCTTCGACTGGAAGCATTTGTTCGCTTTTCACGTATAACAGTTTACTTTTATAGACGTGCATGATGAAATGGTGTTTTTCCAATATGGTTTATAAAATAATGACAGTTTTAGCCGACAAAATTAACTTTTATTTTTATCTTCCAACATTTAATGAACGGAGCGCTGATTTATTTTTTACGAACAGTATATACCCACAGCACTTAAAAATTTAAGAAAAGGAAAGGTGATGGCAACAATATACATTCGAAGTGGTTTCTTTTGAAATTCTGTTTTTATGAAATACAAGCAGAAAGTACAAATCTATATGCTATAGGCCCCCATTATACATCGATAGATACTTACCGAAAGAAAAATCAAACAGAAATCGGTAAAATAACGCTTAATAACAAGTTAATCAAAAAACTTAACGCAACATTTACATGTAGATATATCAAGTATATACGTTATCAATATATATTGATTATTAAAATAGTTTTCTATCAGAATTTTTTCCGATACAAAAATATATATTCTACCTCTACTGATTTTCACCAAATAATAGTAAATTGACCCATTTTCCTGATTCTCTGAAAGTATATTTTTTTTGTATCGGTATAATAAACAGTTAAAGTATATATATCATTGAAGGAGTCAGCAAGATTCCAGTTCTCATCGAGCAAGGCTATATTTCCCTCGGCTTCGCCTCGGGAAATAGGCTTGCTCTTGGGGAACTGAAATCTTGCTGACTTCGCCTCGGAAAATAGCTTGCTCTTTGGAGTTCGTGTATATCCTAATACTATTGTCGTCTTAAATGATTGATTAGTCGGGAAAAAATACGAAACTGTTAAATTCGAATAGCCTTTTACATGTATCTACTTATTATTGTAATACATGTAATAGTTTTCATTATCATTAACATCAACTACTACCGACGCACGTTCCTGGGATAATTTTTTTTCAGACAAATTTGTTGGAATATTAAATTCAAATCCGTAAATAATAACTCCAATCTTTAAATAATATAATAAAATAAAAACGTTTTAAACTTTAAAGTTGCTACAAATAAAAAAAAAAATATCAAAAAGGGTTTGTATACTGAAATAATTCGGCCAAACGGCGGGGGGGGGGGGGAGAGAGATCAAGTCATATGTTTTGGAGGGCGCGTATCATATCCGCTACATTTTCAAAATTTTCATTACCGCTACATGTACATACTCATTACCTCTACAAAAAAGATTGTATTACCGCTACATTGCCTCGTTCGTTATAGCCAGCAGCTTTTTCATGTACATATTGATTAAAAGTACAACAAACACATGTACAAGACTTTTTTTCTGCTCACCACGAGGGAAGTGTATGTAGGACTTTGAGCAGATTTTTTTCCACTTTTTTTTATGAAATCTATTTTATGTAATAAAACCTTTTAGAAAATATTAAAACAGAGAAAATGTTCATGGATAAAACACACAGTCTTCACAGAATTGATAGATCTTTGAAGGTCTTTTGCTTGACGTAGGCCTACTGCTGTCTGGAAATCTCATCATTTTCATATTTTGCGAACAGTTCTTTTTCAGACTCGTGGTGTTACTCTCCTTCCGGTCTGAATAGAACTCATGCATATTCCATGCCATTGCTGACAGATTCGAATATGTAGTTGAGTTGTAATCGCCAATACTTTTATAGATAAAATGTAGCGGTAACGATCACCCGAAATTTCGAAGAAATGCATGTAGCGGTAATGAATTGAAATTTTTCGCAATGTATCAGTAATGACCTCCCGTTTTGGAATACACAATGTAATTGCATTGCTCCTCATCCGTTTAAATTTTCACCATAAATAAAACATATTAATTTTTTTTATATATATCAGTAGGTTTAATTTTACCTCGTCTTAACATTTTAATATTCTCGAATAATTCCTTTACGTCCTTATAAAAAATTTATCTGACTTTTTAAATCATATCTCCATTCGAAAAAAAAAAAGTAGAAAACACTATTTTTCTAAATACGCATTTCAACAGTAAACCAATAAAAAAAATTCACAACAACTTACACCGCGTTTATTATAGTAATTCAATTTACCTCGATAGGCAAACTAAATAATTAATACAGATAATTCCAGTATGTCTCAAAATGTAATGATATTAGATAAACATGTATGGAAAATTATTAAAATTAAACAGCAACTTGTTGTGTTGACACACGCGCTTTTGAAGAACTTCTTGTGACTATTGTTAATAGATACAGTGTACTCCGCATACAAAGTAAAACACGCTTGTAACCAGGTGTCAGGGACAAACAATTTTAATCCGTTTAAAGGTAATTCATTATATCGCATAAACGAAAAAAAGTGACTTCTTTGATTATAGTATCCATGGACATCAAATTATATAAATACTGCATGTATATAGTTGAGTTTAACATTATACATTTATTGACTGGGTTCGAGGGCAACATGCATTTTGTCGGACCCAAGAACCAAACTGTTTGCCTGAGGCCGTTAGTTTGGTTCGAGGGGGTCGACAAAACGCATTTTGCCGGAGAACACAGGAAATAAATGTTTTGTTATTTCATTTATTTATTTTTTTATTATTATTATTTGACATACAATGCACATGTATGTCGACCACCAACGAATGCTAATGAGATTTAGCTGACCCCGCCCATTAGGTGACGTAAGCGGTCCAACATCTCATCGACAGATCCAAGATCTCACTCAGCGGTCAAACATCGATTTTTTTATGCCCGCTCAGTAAAACATTGGAAATGTTAGACTTTTACTAATATTGATTTATATAGGAACTAATTTTTAAAGGTATAACAATGTAAATTTTCAAATGATACCCTCTACTACATGTAGTATTCATTATGTTATTCTGAATGTTTTATACAAATACTGTAAATAAAGATGAAGCGCTCGCAAATAGATTCCGGGCGGTATTTATTTGGGGGTGGGGGGTGGGGGGTGGGGGTGGGGGTGATATCACTCGTCGTCAAGCAATGTTGCCTGTTACTAAATTCTATCTGGAAGGCGTGGTTCTATCATTCAGAGGGTAGTAGTGTTTTTTAAATAAATGTTTCTCAAAGAATCAAATTCCAGTTATTTACATGAAAGTATAATATACCAAAATAACGATGTTGTATTTCCGGGCCCTTAGATACTCTTGCAAAAATCTATAATATACAGGCCAACGGACTAACAAGCTCATTTCATTAGCCAACAGAAGGAAGAAACTGGATTTAGGTTCCTTATATATTTCCAGAATTTCTTTAACGGAGTGTGCTCCAAAGCCCTGATTCAATACCACATGTATCCAACCTTATCAAATAATATATTGTTTTTCTTAACCCCTTCCATCAGTATAATCAAAGTGGAAATTTAATTTTAAAAAAAAGGGGGGGGGGGATTCTCATACAAGTACCCAAAATGTGGAGGGGGGAGGGGTTGAGGTTGCTTAACATTGTCACTGATTCCTTTATTGAATGTAGATTTGATATCCTCAATATCATCCATGAAATTTAGTACCCTGTCTTGTAGAAAAACCCAAGCGTGTGCCTTTCAGTAACGTTTTATCCTTGAATAAAGTAACTCTCATGGCCCCAGTCATCACAATCTCAAACTTCACCACACTCCCAGCCATACGTAATTTCATACACAATTCACTAGTTCATCATAAACTCCAAGTTGTAAAGGACGGTGGCAGGGAGAGTGTGACAAAGTTTGGTCTCTAGATTTGGTAGGGCCAGCCTGAGGCATGTTAGCGGATATTGCAAATGCAAACAAAGAATCTTTTAAGCTTGGTTCTAAGTTCTAAAAAACTTTTGACCAACACAATCAGATATACATAGATATTTTATAAAATGAATACAAATTTACTTTATTACTTTATTAATTCATTAATGTAATGAGAATATTTTAGCACATTGAACAATACGGGCTAGGCTAGCAGATCAAAAAGTAAAACAGACTGATTCAGATATATTTCAATTTTGGACATCAAACTTCCACTGAGACCTGAAATATAAATAGTGAATAATGCCTATCTCTTTACATATTTTCAAATTTGATTTTAAAAAAATTATAAAAAAGAACTTATTAAAAAAAACCCATCTGACCAGAAGGCTCACTTAAATCTTTATAAATAATTTCATTAATAAGTCAACTAATTCTGAACAATATTTGCATATAATACACTGGTTTACACAGATATAGATATGTGCCACAACCAAGTACAAATTCAAATTACTTCTCAAATAGGTAAAAACCCTTACAAGACTTCAAAATGAGAACTGGACCTTTATGACTAGGCTTAATTCATCTTTTTCCATTAAAATCATTTATTATTTTAAAAAATTAAACTCACTATGTTTCTTCAGAAAAGGGTGTACTTTTATGATCTTAAAATTATATGAATGAGAATCTAATACACTGAAGATGCCAAAAGCCAAAATGCTTGCCTGAGACATTTTGTGTCTACTGTTCTTGAAAAGATTGTTTTTAAAGATTTTCCCCCTCCATATTCCCATCAAAAATGTTGACACCTCTATACATGTAAAATTTAAACCCTAATTTCAGTCCGTTTCTACATGTAACCCCAATGCCCAAATATTAAACAAATTTAAATGTTGACACATAGATACATGCAAAATGAAAACCCTACTTTTAGCCCCAATGTCTATAATTTGAACAAAATTAAATCCATATGATGTTGTAATGTTTGCATATGACTTTGATTTATGTCACCCTGCTAGTTTTTCATTTTACATATTTTCATGCAAAACTTTTAACCCCCTCTGCAGCTCTACCCTCGCTTTAGGGGCAATGAAAAAAAACTTGAATCTATGTTCATTAAGAAACTCTTGGATAACATTTGTCTTATATGACCAAGTAGATCTTAAAATGAAAGTTTTTAAATGACATTATCCCATTTTTCATATTTCTTCATTATCTCCCCTTGGAAAAGGATGCAGCCCTTTATTTGAATAAGCTTTATTCCTTTTAATCTGAGATACATTGTACCAAATGTGCTTTACATTGACCAAATGTTAAAAAAAATTAGAAAATGTTAAAAGTTAATGGAGGAAGACAGTCAAACATATAAATAATGTATTGTTGGACACCAAAGACTTCTTTTTATCAGAATTGTGCAATTGAGCCTTTGGATCAGGTGAGCTAAATTCCATATCCATGTTTAGCTATGGACCTTACTGTTTAACCATGCAAGAGTGTTATATCTCCTTGAAATAATTACACCATATACAAATGTAATTTTAAGGCAAATCACTTCAATATATAATATTGGTACAATTTAGAAGATCTGAAATCCACTGGCAACTGTCAAAAGCAATCAAGTCTCACTTATAGAGGAATCAGTATGTTTTTAAATCTACTTTTAAAGCTTTAATTCAATTGTCACAGCAGATTTGGTGTAACTTCCAAGAAATATTTTCCGCACTGGCTGGTGGTCTCTCAGTTCGGCATTCAAGCACTCAAAATGGTTGCATGATTCATTTTTTCTGATGAACACTAGGAATTTTCTTTTGTCCTGGTTTTCTTCTTCAGCCCACCATCATGTATGCATCTATATTGAAATTAAATTAAAATGATCATTTAATCATGCAAGTCTTTAAATTAAAAAACACTTCCAATCATAAAATCCTTCCTGCATATAATATACATTTATTTATCATTTTATATACTGTATGTTGCCCTACTTATGATGTACTATTTTTTTTTAAATGTAATTCTTATACATTCTAGTGTTATATGTTTTGTTAATTGTTATTTGTAAATGAAAATAAATTTCAAAATAACAATCATCCTGTGAGTATTACATAAGCCTACTTGCAAGTGTAATCTGGTTCCCCTAAAAAATTAAACAAAGTGTAATGAACTGCAAACTTGACCTGAACTTATCAAGGTACATATACACTCACATATACTAAAAATCAGCTGAATACACATGTATCTGCGAGTGCTTGGAAAAAAAAATCCAGAAAACCAAGTGAAGAAGACTGACAGACAGACTGATGGACAGATAAGGGGGAAACCTGTAGTCCCCTCCGGTGTCACTGGTAGGGGATTTAAATAATTACATATGGTGTACAAATATTTTGGAGACTGTCTGGAACAGTAGTATATTCATTAATTTTAAAATGAACATCATAAAAATGTTGATCTTAGTACATGTACATGATGTGTCATATACATGTAGAACATGCTAACTAAATAAATTAAAAGGAAGGCCCCACTTTTCAGAGCACAGCTGTAATAAAACAAAGAAGTGTGGAAAACCAAATGGGACAGACTAACAGTTAGACCATGAAGGAGAAAACCTATAGTCCCCTCCAGTTCCACCAACAGGGGACTAATAAAATAAGAAGTTTACACCCCCTCAAAAGTTAAAAGACCCAACTTTTTTTAGATTGAGAATTTTTTTTAAAAAGTGATAATCTTACCTTTGGTGATTCAAACAGAAATATAAAACTTAAAACTAGATTCACATAAAATTTTAATGAATAATGAGTAAAGAAAACATTTTTAAACATTAGAAATTTTAATTGATCCTTTTAGCAAATATTTTTCATCACATGCATCATTCTTGCTGTGGCAGGTTAAAATTTGATGAAAGTAATTATCAAGAATATTAGATGTAAAGATTGCAGGGGCTTTTTAATGACAATATTGTGTGTAGGAAGTTTTCACATATATATATATATACACTGTGCTGTAGAAAGCCTGTCCATTGCTAGAATTTATTCACTATTTTTGTGTCACCTGCAGAGTAGAGCGGCACTGAGGGATCACTTTACCAGGCCTCTGTCTAGCTGTCTGTCTGTCTGTCACACCCTATTTCTCGAAATCTGTAAGAGGTATGGATTTGATATTTTGCACATACATTTCCTGGCACTACAGCTTTTGTAAATTATCATGGGGGTACCGACCTTATGACCTTTGACCTTGACCTTTAAAATAGTTCATAGTGCTGATATACAACATATTTTTAACATTTAAGAGGTAAGTCTATGCTACTTAGCATGTATACTGTTTGTCATAAGACAATATGAAAAATATCAGCATTACAATCCACTTGACCTTGACCTTTGACCTTAATTGCAAAAAATATCTTGGGCAGTTAATTAAACTTATGAATTTTGAATTTTGAGAGGCAGGGTTTAGATAACTGGCATTAATACATGTTCATGAGCTCATGATCGTGTACTTTGAAACCTTATGATATTCAGTTACCAGACAAACTTATTCAAATACTATGAAAATAGTCATCATGATGGGTATTTCACAATGGATCATGTAGACTAAGATTTGCAGTAAATTAAGATAGACTGAAATCTCTTTTGAATGATTATTGGAAACATGTTTAGCTCATGAAGAAGTACTTTAAAAACATTAAAAATACATTGGGATCAGTTCTCAACAATGGATCATGAAGACAGACAAATGCAGTAAAGACAGACTGAAATCTCTTGGAGGATTGTTGGAAACAATTAATAAAATGATAAATAGATATTTCTAATAATTTCAATTTAAATGTTTATTTGACATGTCTTTGAGGCTTAAGGAACCATATTTTCTTAGACTGGCAGAATACTATCCGTGTATGCCAATTTTTTCTTTACAGGCAAATGCATGAACTATCAGTTTATCATGCTTTATACACAGTAAATTAGTAATTAAGTAAAAAGCTGACCAGGTACTTATAGATTTGTTTACACCTGAAATGAAGCTACAAAGCAGGTGAGTGAGGTGACACGTGTTCCTTGGAACACTCTAGTTTAAATATGTTGTCTACATACACTTAAAGTCTTCAGCAATCAGCATGTCCCTCTTATAAGTTTACTTTCAACAGATTTTATCTAAAAATATCTAATGATTTTATTATATATTGCAATTATAAATTCATTAAATCTATATGTCCTTTATTTGTCACACATAGTCTCTTAATTAGGGGTGTATTGATATACCAGTATATGGAGATACCTTTCAACTGAAGTTGGTTACCAGTTAAAAGCAAAAAATTATCTTAACTCTTTTTTTACTTTGTCAATTTTAAAAATTAGAAAAGAATTCAAGTCATCCTAAAGTACACTGTACTTTACAAAATGTAATTCCCTTCTTTCTTTCTTTTTTTGTTTTTTTTGTTTTGAGATATCGAATTTTGTATTATTCTATAAATTATATTCATAAACAAACCTTATTTCATAATGATTGAAGAATGCATCTATTCCTAACAATTTTACAATGAAAACTTTTATGATTTTTTTATATTCTACAGAACACATAGAACAGAAGTAAAAATTAAGTAGAGAGTCAATGAATAGTCGACTATTTGACTGTCAGTCGAATGGACCGACGATCGAATAATGAAACGAAATTCGAATATTATTATCATTAAATAAAATTTAATGCAATAAAAGAGTAATAACAAGATGGAATTCTCATCACAAATTTGAGAATTGAACTGTCTTTCCTCAGAGACATTTGATAAGACAATTTTTCTCAACAAAAAACGGTTGATTTTCTATGAATGTAAAGAAAGTACAGTAATTAACTTTAAGACTTAGTGCTTGACTACTGCGAGAATTATTTGTCAGTAACGGCCTGTGTTGTTTTGTAATAAATTACCCACTAATATAGTGGGCTTTGTTTGTAAAATATCAATTGGACTTGATCTTATACCATGTACCAATTATCTGTTGTTGTTTTAAGATTGCTCAAATGCAAGGAACCAACCATGGCTGTGACAAATATGTTTTGACACGTCGATAATTATTAAAACCATTCGCTTACATTTTAAACTGTTTAAGGACATTTTGATAGCCAGAGCAATCAATAATTTTATCAATTATTGATTGCTCTGGCTATCAAAATGTGTTTAACTGTTTAACAATTTCATAGGCACATGACGCGTAAAAAGTGTGAGATTACACCCCCCCCCCCTTTTCCCAATTTCATAATACATGTATTAACAGTGATTTTTCTACACCCAATTTATGTCCGAATATCTGCCCTTTCCTCTTTTAAAATTGTTGATTTCCCCCCCATTTCAGTTGCTTTTTTTTCCCAAAATAATACCTTTATTGCTTTTGTTAAATAGATTTTTTATGTACAACTTATCTAAAATGGTTCTCAGTCATTCAGACTCTTAAAATAATTGTGAAGAACAGCAGATTATTTTGTGCGTTTACAAGACTTTAAAAAAAAAACCCACATGGATCATGTCAAACGTGAAACTAAATACATCGTAATAAAGTGTAAGATGCATGTGAACCAGCGAAACATAGGTTCATTTGTAAATCCAAGTACTAGAAGTTCAACAAGCATCCCTGATTCCATGAAAATCAAACTGTTTCTACACCTGCCAGATGCAACTAATATTGCAGAGTAAATGCAGCAATATGATTTGGGTAATTTAGAAAGCTTAATAATTAGTAAGAAAAAAATATTTGTTATAAATCATGTCAGGTTATATCACCTTCAATGGCTATTATGATTAGGATTTCTCTTACGTCTACCTTTATGACAAAAAAAAAAAGGGGGATAGAAATATAGCACGGTCTCAATTAATGACAACTTTCAAAGATTAAAAAAAAGAAAGTTAAAAATGTAAAACTGTTTCTAATTTATTTTGCAGTAAACATTTTGAATAAATGATGTGACATTTAAATATATATTTTTACCTGTCAATTAAGGTTAATTTCAATCTTATTGATTTTTCCCAAATTAACACAAATGTCAATAATTTTTCCCAATTGTAAAGGCCCAGGCCCCTTTTAAAAAATGTACAAAAATCACTGATTAATATCGGCTGGCAATTTTTTTAATGCTTACTAAAACAAAAACTGACTGCATGTACAGACCGATTTTGGAGAATTAGGTTTCTAACTTTATTTCATATAATCATGTTGTCCAAGCATTACGTTACATGTACATTAATTTTGATGGTACTTTTTAAATATATTTAATTAAAAGGGTTTTTGAGTTATAATACGTCATGTACCAGTGAAATTTGAAATAATTTATTTTTTTCAGAAAGTGTTCCGAATATTAGACTATCGTTCGAATAATGCTGTCTAATAATCGACTAAGGAAAATAAATGTTTTGAAATCCCTAAGATTAAGTGATATGCATCAATATATATCATAAAACACAAGTCAAAATATTTTCATGTTTAATTCCTTTTTTTGCATTTCGATACTCATCCCTACTTTTAATTCAATGAATCTTTACTCTAGACTTCATAATTTTTGAATGAGAAAGCACTTATGAGATTAGACTCAAAGCAAAGATAGTGCGCTGACAACAAAACAAGAGGCCTATGGGCCACAACACTCACCTGAGTCACTTTGGCCCTGCTGTTCTGCAACAGGTTTTTCCCCCAATATACATATATTCCTATGTAAAATTTTGAACGTATTTTGTGGCCCCAACCTATATAGAGTGGCCATCATTTGATAAAAAAATGAATCTACGCTACCAGAGGATGCTTCCACATCAATATGATTCATCATGGCTTTGTTGTTCTTGAGAAGAATTAAGCATTTTAAAGATTTACCCAATATAATCCCTATATTGTGGCCCAGAAAGGTTTCACCTAATTTTCATCTTTTCTAGTCCAATATTTCTTGAGAAGAAGAAATTTAAAATTTTTCCTATATATTTCAATGTAAACCTTTGATTCCCTATTGTGCCCCACCCTACCCCCAGGGGACATGTTTTGAACAATTTGCAATCTACACTACCTCAGGAAGATTTCAACTAAATTTTATCTTTACTAGTCCAGTAGTCTTGAGAATAAGATTTTTAAAGATTTTTTTCCCTATATATTTCAATGTAAAACATCCATTCCCTATTGTGGCCTCACCTTACCCCCAGGGGCCCATGGATTTTTTAAGGGTCTCTCCAGTGCTGAAATTGGGCCCCATTCCCAATGCTGAAAAGTGCATATTTTTCCCAAAATTATACCTAAAAATTCCCAATATGAAAAATGTATTAAGTTGTAAATTATTAAAATAATGACAAAAGGTGTTTATGTTCTCTATGTGCGATGTACGAGCCATCAGAGGAGTTCCGAGAAGTTATTCGGAATACTATTGATATTTACTTGCATACTTTTTTTAAAGCTGGATCGATGTTTAAAAATTAAAGTCGGGATCATTATTTAATAAATAAATGTGCATCATGTCAGTCTCTCCAGTTTGCCTAGGACGGTTTATTTCACTCTTGAAATTCCTTCCGATACCTCTAAATTAATATTGTATATATGTTAATTAATCCTTTGTTCATTTGTTACCTTTTCATTGTTGATTTATTTGTTGATTGTACTTTTATAGCTCACGTGAGGCCATAAAGTGAAATAAAATGTTCAAATGTTAATTTTCAGGCTGGGTTGAATTGCTCTTATTCTTATAAATTGGTCAAACAATACCGATTAACCACTCATCTGGAACAAACCCACTATCAAATTTTATTTTAAAGAACTTCTTAAATAAAGGTAAAAAAGATGACAATGTATAAATATGTTCATTTAGAATGTTATCATACCCTGTGGCTTTGTCATTTTTAAGCTTCTGAACTTCAACAGCTGCTATTATTTCATATCACTAAAGCTGGTTTAAGCCAGCTTCATACTATTAAAAATAAGAAAAATGATTAAGAATTTCACTTTTGCTTGTTTTTTTACTATTTATTTGTATGAAGATGTTTTTCCCAATTTCAACCAAATATCGCTTTTTTTCCCAATCTTGATGGCCCCGGCCCCTGGAATCAAAGGGTGAAAAAAATCCCTGGGGCCATGATGTGAACAATTCATAATCTACAATTCCTTTAGGTAGCATTTATTTAAGTTTCAGCTTTTCTGCCACAGTGGTTCTTGAGAAGGAGATATCTAAAGATTTTTCCTATAAGTAAGTAAGTATTGTGGCCCCATTGTGCCCCCCCCCCCCCCCCCCCGGTGGCAAGATTTAAATAATTTTTCCTATTTAGTAAGTAAGTATTGTGGCCCCATTGTGCCCCCCCCCCCCCCCCCCCCCCCCCCCCCGGTGGCAAGATTTAAATAATTTTTAATCTACACTACCTCAGGAAGCTTCCATATAAGTGTCAACTTTTCTGTTTCATTGCTTCTTGAAAGAAGATGTTTCAATGACCCCATCCTATTTGCATTTTCTTGATGATCTCCCCTTGGAAGGGAACTTGGCCCTTCATTTTAACAATTTAGAATCCCCTCTACCCAGGAATGTTTTGTATCAAATTTGCTTAACTTTGGCCAAGTGGTTCTTGAGAAGAAGTTGAAAATGTGAAAAGTTTACAGATGGATGGACAGACACTGGACAACATGTGATCAGAAAAGCTCACTTGAGCTTTCATCTCAGGTGAGCTAAAAACTCAAAAGGGGGGGGGGGGGGGAATGTAAAGTCATACATGCACCTTGTCCTTTAGCTTTCATGAAAATTGAAATATATGTATTTAAAAAAAATGTAAAACTACATGTAAAAATTAGTTAAAATTAAATGGTAGTAATCATAATTGTTAGGTTATTAACAATCAAGATAAATGTTTAATTCAATTACCAATAATGAGATCCAAGTTTAAAGCCATATTTCCAATGGTTGATTCTTTGTCATCAAAACTCCTAAAATCCATCTTAGTCTTAACTCTCACATCTTCCTTGAATTTTTGAGAATCATGATTTTTGTTAATTTTGTCAGCTCAACAGTATTTCCTGACTTTATGGAAGTCTGAAGAAAGTCCTGAGGATTACACTCTACTATTCTTTTTTTTTCACACTCCCATGAAATTTACTTTGATTTGTCATATTTGGTTTCTCACAATCCTTAAATCTTTCTATTGTGGCTATACATGCTTCCTTTAAACTTGGTTGATATCATGTGTTCTATGATCCACCACAAGCTGTAGAACAGGTGTCCTTCTTCTTACAGGGTTTGTTGATAAGAACTGTTCATAACTGAAAAGATAAAGTGATTCCCATCTATTAGAATGTTGCAGACCTTTAATGAAATATCAAGATTACAAATAGTATTTAAGGACCCTCTCTACACCAGTGTAAAATGTTTTTTGGACACTGAGAAAATTATACTGTATACATTTGTAAATATTAAGCTTATCTATTCATTTTTCAATATATGGTACGTGGCATTTACCCCCAGGAAAAATGTTCAAAGACGGCAAAGTTTCAATGAACAGATATCACTGTTGTTTACTTCAGTGGATAAAATATATGCAAATGAAGTGTCCACTTAACTTATCTTAGCCTTTTAAAATGTTCAGAATGCTTGAATTGATCTCAGATTGAGTAATACACTGAAGATTTCAATTTATTTGAATTCAGATCTAAGGGCAGATCACTCTTACTGCAGAAAAATACCATAGAATCAGATCTCTTTAGTGTGCAGTGTAGAGAGGGTTCTTAAGCTCAAAGGTGCATTGAAACATTACTAATTGTGAGCATTGCAAACATAGATCTCTAAAACATCAGAGGTGGGATGAGTTGTCATGGAGGAATAAGCATCCCCTGTCAACTAGTTACACCTGCTGTGAGCTCCTTGTCATAATAGGGTGAATGGATAAATCTGTAGATAATTCAGTATAAAAATAATGGCCTAACAATTTCTGTATGAAAAACATCAGTAAACATTTGACTTATCTGTAGACTGTATTTGTTAACAAGGTCATTGTATCAAACACAGCATTTGCAAAATGTTGGCTGTACCTGTATCATCAACTTATTTGCCAATAGCTTGCCTCATTTACGTAATTGTTTGTACTTGGTACACATGCTCTTGCCCTTTGAATAAAATGGGAGACATAAACTCCATATGCAGGTGATAATGCTACATAAGTAAGGAAATTAATAATAGAAAAATTAAAGTTACATGTTTATCATAAAGTTTACAGTGCAGGGAACTAATTTTGTTACATAAACTAGCATCAGCATAAGCATTAGTAGCATCAGGATCGAGCTAGCATCAGGATCAGCATTTAAAAAACAACATAACCAGGATCAGCATCAGCAAGCAAAGGATAAAACCAGCATTGACCTATATAAAATCAGCATTATCCTACTAGCATCAGAAAATCAATGAGTTTTAATTCAGTAAAAAATTAAAAAAGAAAGAAAGAATATTGGTTAAAGAATCACATTTTTGATACATAGTGAGATATTATGATCAAATAATTGTAAAAGGCACTTTTATTGCTTTAAACGGCAATGCTGAAATTCATTATCTACTTCCGGTAGCATGATGCTACTTCCGGTAGCATTGACCTAATTATAAAACAGCATCAGGATAAGGATTACTAGCATTAAATCAGCAAGCAAAGGAAGCATTCAAATCAGCAAGCAAAGGAAGCATTCAAATCAGCATGGATGCTGTAACAAAATTAGTTTCCTGCACTGTAGTTGTTACTTTGCCAATAATGTCTTTATCTAGTAAAATTCGAATATAAAACAGATGTATAAGCCTCTGTGGTGTCTTTAACTTTGAGTTCAAAGAGATATACATGTGAATGAAAAAAAAAATAAATATAATGAATAGTGATCAATCTCAAAAAATCTTTGCCTGGCAAAAACAAGGGCCCCCTGGAAATCCCAGAGGTGGGATCAGGTGTCTTAAGGAGGAGTCAGCATCCTCTGTTGACTGGTCACACCTGAATAAGTTAATGTAGGAATAAAAATGAATAATTACTGTCCATTGATAAAGCATCATAAATATATCATTATACATAATACAGTATAATTAGATCTAATCATGTACTGTTAGTATGTATAGGACAGGAAATACAAAATATAGTTATTTATAAAACAGTGTATTTTCAACTTCAGGTCATCATATTAAAAAAATCCTATATTTCCAAACATTGAGGAGGACTGGTGGCTTTCATTTGTCTCATTGTATTTAATCATGTAAATAATGTACCTGACCATCAATATATGGCATGTGGCTTAATTGTGCTATTACACATGCATCAAAATTTAATTCTAATTATAGCTTTGCTTAGTGTTCACATGGAGTTAATGCAAAGAAATTTGATGCGCAGTAAATTAATTTGAATTAACTTATGTGCATTAAATTCTCCATGTGAATGTGGTTCAAATTTAATCTGTATTAGCTTACAGGGTTTGACATTAACTTTTATGAGTACTAGACCAGTCGGGCTACTTCCCATAGTTTTTACTAGCCCTGACCATAAAATCACTAGCCTCGACTAAACTTGAAAATTTTCTTTTTATAACCTGGTATTTTAATGAAAAAAGTTCGAAACCATACTATCTCTAGCACGTGTTAAGATTACACTTTCCATAGGTCGCAGCCCATTGAGTCGGGTTATGCGGAACATGCAAATATTATAGGCTTTAAAGAACATTCAAGGAAATTAAAAAAAATATTACCGTAAATATAAATAAATTAGAGAATATATTATTCGATAACTTGGCTAGTTTCGATCGCGAGTTGTCTATTACAGCCGGGCTTAAAACAGCTATTGTGTCATGCGGGGAAGTTTTCTTGTTCCGAGCGATGGCTGTGTTTACAATCGTAAAATTAAGAAAATTTCTTGAAAAAGTTTTTAGAACATTTATTTGGAAGACTGCAATGAGGGTTAACATTTATTTCATCCACACGAACAGTCGGTCTAGTTCACGAACATTTGACATGACCGGACCGCTCTTTTACTAGACTGGGTCGGTCGGACGTGCCTTAGTGTCAAACCCTGGCTTACATTTAATTCGAATTAAACCCTCCTTCAGTCTATGCGAAAGACATTGGACCGTCGGACCTGACCGATGTCCAGTGCCTCTGGTCCGATGCGTCTTTTTTTTTTTACACTGGACAAGAATGTCCGATGTGTCAGTGTCCAGTTTTGAGCATTATTATTTTGATGCGGTATCATTTAAAAGTTTGTTACAAGTAAAAAAAATATCACAGAAATCAAAATACATACATGAATGTGATTAAAACCGCATGGTCTTTCTACAATATTATGCAGGAGTGATCCCTTGTTAAAGAAAAGCTGTTAAGCTAGTCTACTACTCTGTATTTTCACGTGCTTCACTTTTTTACATTAGGTTTTTCGGTCTGACAAAATTTGGTTCGGTCCTGTGTGTTCATTGATTACACAGGACCAAATGTCCTGTGTCGTCCAAAAGACTTACGCATAGACTGCTCCTTGTGAAGACGACATTAAATGTACATATCTCATACTGTACACCCTCATCAAAGCTTCACAACCAGTTAATACATATTCTTGTCAGCTGATAAAATCACATTCGCATGATTAAAATGAAAGTGAATGTTAGGTTGAATACCGATCCCGATTAGAATAAAGACAATTAAAGGACTGTTAAGGACCCTCTATACACTAAATCAAAAATGTTTTTAGTCCAAGATAAATAAAATGAACTTTTGGTCTGAATTTACTGTGCTTTTCCAGTCACTGCACTTAAAAATACTAAATGCATTGGCTGTAAGTTTTATTGGCATTAAGGTGTTGATTATATACTGTAGAAGCACAAATTTTCGTGGGGATAAAATTTTAATTTGTTATTTGTTATCTGAGGTTTCGTGGGCATTAAATTTCTTTGTTACGAATGTAACCCTACTCATTATATTGTAATGTAAAATTTCATGTGGGATTTAATTTCGTTGATAATGTTAACAACGACCAACTGACGAAATAAAGGGATACTTCTGCTTTAAAAGCATATATTGTATATATATACATGTATATATATAAAATGTAGCTTCTCTGACCTTTCTATTGATAATGTAAATAAGTGAGCAGAGTCATCTAGTGTGATTACATTTTTTATTACTTTGATGGGGAAAAATCATAAAACCTGTTGAAATTGTTTATTTTTTAAAATTCTAATTGCTAATAGATCCAGTTTTAAATAATGCCAATGTTAGCTTCAGTAATTTATGCATAATTAATCCCATATTCCAAAAAATAAAAATGACTTTTCCCTGCATTTCCAGTGCCTCATGTTAGAGTGGGAGGGAGTTTAAAAATTTGCAAGATTTCAGACAGCTACATATCTCTGTTATTTATGTCTCTATGACACCCTAGATGACAGAAAAATTTTGAAGAATTTATAAATATTGTAAATGTTCAATCATAATTCCATATAACATAATTGTATTCTCTGCTGTTGGAAAATCTTTTCATTAAGGACCCTCTATACACCAGTGCAAAATGTTTTTTGGATATTGAGAAAATTATATTGAATAAAGGTGTAAATATTGAGCTTCTCTGTCTAATTTTCAATATATGGTACGTGGCATTTACCCCCAGGAAAAATGTTCAGAGACGACAAAGTATCAATGAACAGAAATCACTTTTGTTTACTTCCGTAGAGAAAAAACATGCAAGTAAAGTGTTCAATTAATTTATCTTCACCTTTTTAAAATGTTAAGAATACTAAATTGATTACAAATTGAGTATAATATACTGTACATTTCAATTTATTGGAATTGAGATCTAAGGGCAGATCACTCTAACTGCAGAAAAATACCATTAATAGAATCAGAACTCTTTAAGGTGCAGTGTAGATGGGGTTCTCAATTTTTTTTTAAATCCCTGAATGGAAGTAAATCTCTTCATTTTGAATTTCAGTGGTTGCATTAATTGAAGTTATACTGGCTGTTTGCACTTTTATAAAACGATCATTAGAATTAAGAAATAAAAGGTCCACATTGGTGTAACATATAAGAAGTAAATTACTTAAATTGCGCCTGTCTACTGTATAAATACATTCATTGTTCTTTGTTTTTTTTTTGTTTTTTGTTTTTTTTTTTTAATTATGGATTGTATATGTATTGCTTGACCCATATGGGTGTATTATGCAATAAAGAATTAATTATACCCCAATAAATACATGTACAGTGTGTACCCCTCCTTTTTTTTTTTTTTTTTTTTTTTTTTTTTTGCTGAAAATAAAAGTGTGCACACCATAAAAGAGAATTTATAGTACCGGTAGTTCGTATTTGTTTAATATATTAATGCATTACATGGTATGCCCTGATGACAACAATGGCCAATGGTGTAGTATTAATTATGTGTCCTGTGGAAAATAGCTAAATAGTGAAAATTATCAGTATGACTGTCAGTTGCAAACATCTTTTTTTTAATCCCATTTTATAAATAATTTTATTTCACTTTTTTATCTGGACTACATGTATTATTGGTGAAGTTCTCTGTCTTTTAAACCGAACCTTTAATTTTTTTTATACTGGCACAATTACTGATAACATCATGAACATACAGACTTAATTTTAAATTTATTGATCCTCCCAAAATTGCCGGTCTTGGACCAACAGACTGTCATTAAGGTAAATAAATATTACATGTTACATGTAAATATTACATGTAAAACATTGATTCATGATGATGACTGTAGTATGAAACAATGCAGGAAAACGTATACAGATCATGCTGATACACAAACACATCATCATGAACTCAGATCATTAGAACTTCAGGTAGTGTTTGTTTTTTTTCCTGACATGTAGCTTAATTTTCACTATTAAATGAATATTATATAATTGCATTCATACCATAAACTTCTCCCTGCTGTGTTCTGAGAATCCATGAACATTGATAATTTCTGACCCGAAATCAATGAATCTACCTGAAATGTATGATAACATCAGTTTTAAAACATGAATTCCATGATAAATAAACATGATAAATAGGAAAATATTCTTAATTACTGTAACTTAGTAGAAGTCACATCATTTTCATGAATCATCACAGCTATATACACATATTCTCTCAAAATTGCCCCAATGCAATAATGAGTGCATGCCAATAAAATGACCAGTATCAATCTTTAAATTCTCATACTTTGAATTAGGGCATGTCACTGTCTAAATGCACAGCATGTCTTTGACATTAATATCAACTTATATAGCTGCACTATATCCCCAGTTTGCCAGGGCTAGAAGACCACGTTGAAGCAGGGACCTATACATGCTTAACAATTAAATCATTATGTCCCTGGGAGAAGTAAACAGCTAAATCCCCCCCCCCCCCTTCATCATTTAAACGTGCAGAAGTTATTTCTAATATTTACGTCTCAGTTGTACATGTGTTTTTTTAGTTGACAGCTTACATGTAATATGTACACAATATTAATAATGATTTTAGCAGCCCACGTACCTATATATAACCCAGGCAGACTGAACGTTTCCCCGGCCCATAACAGTCATGGCGTGACCGACTCTACTTTCGTTTTTAATATGAAACCTTCGAACCATTCGAGTGACCTTCGAACTTGACATGACACATAAACAAGATGCGAAACGCAAGAAAACATTTAAAATTTCTGACAGTATATTTTGCTACACATTGCAAAAGATCAACGTTGATTCAATAAAATTGAAATATTAGATGCACGTACATACAGAAATAGTTTCTCTCCGCGAGTACAACATATGCCAATACGGAATGTGTTTACCTTCCCAGAGACATAGATATAGAAAAGATTTCTTTATGTTTTTACTAACATAAATAATAATAACTTTCAGTATATTGGTTTTAACCATTTATACTGCAATCATGCAACGATGCACATTGTAACTACACCACATATACATGTATACATACCCTAGGTAAATTACTGAGTAGACAATAATGCCGTAATGTCATAATGGACACATATCTTTACTCATTAATTCATAAATATTTTATACATAAAATTTATTTATTTATTTACGGATTTTTCACTTACCTTTTACAAAGTTTACTTCGTCCTCATGTACATGACTAAGTGTGAAACGGGTACTGTATTATGATGTCATTTACGACGTCATTTGATGTAACGAGCATGCGCACTCGCAATGTGTGTAAGTCTCGCCGAGAAGAAAAAATGATGGATCGGTGTTCATCTTATACACACTCATTACACAGATCTCATGCATCCGGTCAAATTAACACTTCATTTTTTTGAAATGGGATGCATCCTAGGACATTTTCTAGTTGATTTATGACAGAATCCAACTGAACACCACCATTTCGTGTTCATTTGGATTTTTCCGTGTTCATTTAAACGTGTGCCGTCTAAAGCACGTGTCCAATTGACAGGGTTTACAAACACACACCTTATTTGTACATGTATATATCATTAGGATAAAAGTGTTTAGCTTTTAATTGCTTCCTACCTATTACAACACTGTGTACCCCCGCTGCATTTCCGTCTTGGTGAAAAAACAAGCGTAAGGAATATTTGATCCGCCTCTAATATTACCTGCAAACTATGTGACGTCATCTTTGACACACGTCATCTTCTATAAATGTAATCACAGGCACTTGGGGGATGGACCAACAAAATTTCCCCTAGATGCCAGTGATTAAATCGAAATATTTACAAATCGGTGGCACTTAAAAATGAAATGAAAATATGAAAAGGAAGAAGAATGTGTAACAAATTAATTGTATGCATATTCCATGTTTTGTTATGCTTTCGATAAATAATCACGCGAAGTTTAAGCGAGGTGAGGTGGATGACGAGAAAAGAGTTGCAAGCCTTCTCTCTTTTTATGTATCAGTCGAAAATGATATATTTAAAAACAGCTTATTGGGACAAACTAATTTCATTATCGATAACATATAGTGCATATTAGAATACAAAAATAGGGAAAAGGTGTATTGATCCCAGATTAAAAAAAAAAAAAAAATAGAAAAGGGGGGGGTCCATCCCCCAAGTGCCTGTAAATGTAATGTGTGTTTTGGTTTTCTGCACTTATAAATGTTTTTTCGAAGACAAAATGCAGTTTTGTATTAGTAACGAAAAAAAAACAACACATTGCTTCGATCCCTATTGTTTATTCATTCTACAACGTTAGGTAGTAGCCTACTTATCGGTGTCGATACATAATCTCATATACATTGTGTTGTCAAATCACCATCAAAGAATAAAAATTGGAGGGGGAGATGGACAAGCATCGATAATCAGTATGATTGAATATAGATTAATGGTATTACGTATTTACGGGCATATATTTACGATATATTTACGATTTATCAATAATATTATCGAATATGTTATAGTTACACTATAGATATTAATTGGTTAGCTGTAAATACACTCACAGTTTTTCATTCACGAGGGGCTGTGATTCTTCTGGCAAATACACCACAGCAACATGAAAGCAAAATCTAAATTTACCGCCAGTCCTATGGTACAATTACTGAACAGACGACAAGGTATCTTCATCAATTTCATGTAAAGTTATTTGTGAGATCAGGTACAATCAATGTGTGACCCGTTTATTAAAACGGCACACTCTAATTATATTATAACATTTTATAATTATTACCTTTCGTGTGATCTAGGTTTTTCTTTCATTTGGTACCAAAACATCTTGGGGCTGTTTTCACTTGGCACAAAGCGGAAGCATTCGTTGTTATGTATATAGCGTAGGTAGCAACAACTCGGCACTCGTTATATTCAGCCTCACCCCCCCCCCCTTTCTGGTAGGCTTTACGAAGGATATTTAGATAAATTTTATACCTTAAATACACTTAAAAATCTTACTCATATCTAAACGAAAGAGAAAGGCTCTTGAATTAGACAGGACTGTAAGATATTTATAGATGTATTGTTCCGTAAGAACAGAAAATATTACCACCGCCGTACAAGATTTGTTATAATTTATACTCTCCGCACGCATCCACCAAAAAGATATTTGGCTCAATAAATTTTAATACTATGATAAATAAATGACAGAAGTTTTAAGTTGGTGGGTGCATGCGGAGGTACTGAAATATCAAAGAAATTGTAGGAAAATCAGTTGTTTTGGGGATTTTGCGGGAAACATCATCAGTTTGATTAGTATTGGTGACGTCATTAGTGCACTATATTTAAATTTCTAAATATTTTAGTGAAAAATAGTTTCCAAACATTAAGAATATAAACAGTTTTTATAATGTTGGTGACTTAAAAATTTCGTGAATTTTGGGGCCATTTTAGGGCATTGCAGCCTCTTCCTCTTTACAACAGAAAAGTTTTCCAACTTTATCTATCCAGAATTTTAATGAATAGGAAGCTACTCTATTTTGTATAAAATTTCAACAATCAGTGTTACATTAGAGGTTTGCTCTAATCGTAATCTTACATTTTTTACATTTTATTTCTCTTACCATGATTCATCTACATATCAAATATTTGCTCCCCTTTTTTCCAGACATAACCTTTTTACTATAGAAATGTTCATTGAAACCCCCACACTTTTTATGCCCCATAATCGAAGATTCGGGGGCATATAATTTTTGCCCTGTCCGTCTGTCTGTCTGTCTGTCTGTTTGTCCGCAAAAAACTTTAACCTTGCCCATAACTTTTGATTGGTTGGAGCTATGGCTTTCATATTTTACATTTGAAAAGAATACGAAAACGATATCATATGAGCTATATCTAAATAAAGGAGTAAGCATGTGATAAAATCTGTATACATGTTCATTTAGAATAAAAATGATTAAGAAAAATTTAATAATGGATTGTTCCCCCTTAATCACCAAAAATTAAAACTATTAGGTGATACACTGGAGTTCATGATCATCAGAAGTATCATTTATCTTAAAATACATGTACTTTATTACTTTCATTCAGATGACAGGCAATCAAGAAATGATATAAAGTCTGTGACAAAAGGACAACTTATGTATGAAAGTGTTTTAGCATGTTCGATATTCATTCGGGATAACATCTACCTAAGTGGCATTGTCGGAGCAGCAACGAAGAAAAAAGTTGGTTTTTTTTTAAAATAAAGTTTACAACTGAAATTATTTTAAAACATCACAAAGTTAGTGAGCATTGGTGCTCTTGATGTTGTTCATTTCATAATAATATTAATCGCTACAGGTATCAGGTATCATATATATATATATATATATATATATATATATATATATATATATATATATATATATATATATATATATATATATATATATATATATATATATATATATATATAAGGTAAGATTAGACAAAATGTCTGGAGATCCTTTGCTGGATTTCTCCTGATGATAAAAGATTTTGCAGAATCAGGAGAACTCAAACTGGGGTAGTCTTGCACTGATACATTAGTGATGTTTACAAAACCAAAATCCTCCTATGATTGTAATTTATTGTTCCTCTAAATAACTCAATACATATACAAAAATGCTGGATATTGTTAATTTCTTTGAATTTGTATCTAAAACTATCAGTTTTAAAACATTATTATTCATTTATAACCACAGAAAATGACTTAATGTTTTATGGTAGTGCAGTTTATTTGATTTGTTGTGTGCTTTCAAAAATCTCCAGTCAAAGCTGAAAAGCTGCCAACCAAGAGAAAGTTAGCTGTAGACTTCCTCAGTGACCCAAGGCCTGAGAAAAGAAGAAACTGTTCTGGATACAACAACTTTGTACAATCTATAGTTACCAATTATTGCAGCCAGTCATCAAATGATATCTCATTCCGACACATGTATGGGAAGGCAAATATTCACTTATATACAGTCAAACCTCATTATCTCGAACTAGATGGGACTAAGAAAAAACTTTGAGATATCCGATGATTCGAGATATCGAGGGTAAAATACTTTAAAAATTAAGCGATTGGGACTTCCAAATCACTTCGACATATCCATGGTATTCGAGATATCAGTGTTCGAGATACCGAAGTTCAACTGTATATGTTAATTAATAAAAAACAAATTTATTCCTGAAAAGTAGCATTCTTAACAATGTACTAGTAAACGAAATGACAAAAAAAAATAATTCTTTTCTAGGCTGCAGTCAAAGACCACGACTAATGCCAGATGGCTTTTACTGAGCACTGGGTGGACAATTCCATAAAGGTACGTGTAATGGATTTTGTTAAATAAATCTAACTCTTATGATTTTTAGTTGTTTAAAATTAAAGCTAATTTTACACATGCATACGTTACAGAATCTGATGTAGTAAGGATTGAAGAGTCTACAAGACAGCAGAGTGCAAGTCAGATTTGGTTCATTGAAAGAAAGTGGCGTCTAACTGCATCAAAGTTTGGGGAAATATGCAAGGCCACTTTTCGTAGAAATACCAAGAAGCTGTGTGCTGCATTATTGTCTGATGTTAAAATCAACAGTGAACATCTGCGACATGGAAAAAAAAATATGAGGCAAAAGCTCTAAAAGTATTCAACAGCAATTTAAACTTAAATGCTAAGAAATGTGTTTTTTTTGGTTTGTTTAGATAGGCCTTATTTAGGTGCTTCTCCTGATGCTGTTGTTGATGACAGTAGTATTGTAGAAATTAAATGTCCATTTAGTGGCAGAAATGATCTTGTGAAACCAGGGGAAAATTTCAAATTTTTGAGATATGATGATGAGGGCAATATGGTTTTGAAGCCTTCAAGCAAATATTATGACCAAATACAAGGCCAGCTTTATGTAACTAAAGGGTCTCTGTGCTACTTTGTTGTTTACACCTTAGGTGATTTGTTTGTACAGAAAATCTCTTTTGACAAAGAATACTGTAACACTTGTCTCCTTCCTAAGCTTGAAACTTTTTACACAAAGTTTTACAGAAGTTACCAGTATGTTGCATCACTGTTTTAAAAGGAAATGTTATTTGTATTACATTACACCGAGCTAACTTTTAATAGTCCATCTGGCTTTCATAGTGGTCAATAGTCAAGATACTTATTGAAAATAATCAGTAATAAACAAACTGTATATTGCATTTGGAAATATTTATTTTATCAAGGGGTACATGTCATAAAATGTTTTATATT